>NC_073724.1:93063326-93376421 GCF_023634155.1 Falco peregrinus | reverse complement strand
CTATTCCTTATATAGGCAATGGAGAGAAGCAGGCATCTAAGTTAGGCACCTAAAATCAACATGCTGACTACACCCCCCACACTCCCACCCCCAGCCAGCTGCTAGATTCCTGGCTGGTTCTTGCAAGTGAGAGGGACGCGCTACACACTCACCGCTCCTGAACCTGCTTCCTCATTTGACTTCCTCTTCCAATGTGTCATTCAGAAGTGACAATGCGACATCTGGGAAATGGTCCAAATCTGTCCATTTTTAAAGTGAAGTGCTCAGAGGCAGTTAAACAGCCAGAGCTTTCTGCTCATCATAGTACTAGAAACATTCAGGTTTCTTTGCAGTTGGAGAGAGAATGGTAAACTACCATTGCACCCAAAAGGTTTTATTCATGCATTTCCAGGTCTTTCATCCTGGAAATGTATTCCACAGATCCAGAATCAGACAGAACTCCTTTAAGCTTCAGAATAAAAGTGAAAAATTTGGGGAAGGGGGGCAGTTACTCGTTTCAGTCAAAACTGCTGTAAGATCTTGAGACAGCTCCTAGCCCTGGAAGTAGAGAAAACCATTCTCCACAACTACTCATGCAAATTCACATGCATTCCAGGTCAGTTCATACTTCTTGGAAAGACATCAAGCCTTTTCCCATCTTCAGTACCTCTTCCATTTTTATGGATTCTTCCCTTGCACATATATAACTTCCCATCAGACCTTCAGCAGTGTCAACAGCATAAATGCTGAGGTGTTTTCTCTTTCATCCCCTCTGCAGGTAAAATACATGTAGTGGAATGTCTTACATTGGTAAGCTGTGATTTTTAATTTGTTAGACTTGGGGGCTTCTGTCTTGTTGCACAGTCATTTTAATGAGCTGTTTAATTTTTCAGCAGGCATGCTGTTGTGGATTTTTGACAGGGGTGGCCAAAGAAATGACCTAGCAAAGAAATGGACCTTACACTTGGAGCAGAAGGAGGTGCGATTTGTGACTTGCCTTAATTCCTGGAGGAGTTCATTCCAGATGTTCATATAACAGGCTGAAGCTTGTTTCAATGGCTAGGAATTTCATTATTCCAGCAGGGTGAAATCTGTGGCAAGGCTGACCACCAGGGAACTTCAGCAATTCAAACAGCCTTCAAGAACATCCAGAAAGGGCAAGTTTAGGCATCTCATTCA
This sequence comes from Falco peregrinus, assembly GCF_023634155.1. NCBI lineage: Eukaryota > Metazoa > Chordata > Aves > Falconiformes > Falconidae > Falco > Falco peregrinus. The sequence goes on along the minus strand of NC_073724.1, from coordinate 93,375,263 downwards.
CAGACTTCTGTTGAGATTCAGTCCTGTCTCCTCACTTGATCCATCAAAAGGCTTGATGCCTCATCTGAGCTCAGAGTTTATGCTTATCCAGATGCCCACAGAAGGAGACAGGCTTCCTTAGGGAACAAAGAGAGGAGATGTCTCTTCCTCTACCCTCTGACTACAGAGAATTTGCTTACCCAAGATGCCCAGCTGTTTGGCAGTTAAAGGAATGATGAGTCCCATGCTTGGAGGCAGTGTGAATTAGGCACTCTGTAGGAGTCAGGGATCTCAGTACCCTTCTGGGCTTCAGCAGAAGATTCTGAGTTTGATTTGATGACTATGCAAAGCCAGAGGAGAACATGGAGAGCAGGTCTGAGGTGCTCTGCAAAGCCTGTGCTGCTGCAGAGACCCACTGCTCTGTTCTGCAAAGGGCTAGGTCCAGAAGTCTTCATTCCCAGACCATCTGAATCACGACAGCCCATCCAAGACATAGTGAAAGCATGGGTAACTGAAGTGAGTTTATTACTGTCAAACGTGGGATGCAGGCTCTCAGCCAGCTCAAGCCCATGGGAAGTGTTATTCATAGAATCATAGAATACTTTGGGATGGAAGGGACCTTTAAAGGTCGTCTAGTTCCAACCTCCCTGCAATGAGCAGGGGCATCTTCAAGTAGATGAGGTTGCTCAGAGCCCCACCAACCTGACCTTGAATGTTTCCAGGGATGGGGGATCTACTGCCACTCTGGGCAACCTATTTGTGTTTCACCAGTTATTGACTGATGCTGCTTTGTGTAGGCAGGAACTCAAGTGCATTCTTTAACTACAAGGAGATGTGACCAGTTTCAAGCATGCCCTTTTATCCAGCCAAACCTTCACCAAGGCGATGAAATGCACTCCCTCTGCTCACCGATACTCTTGCCTTGCTCAAACTCACCTTCAGCCAATTGGTCTTCACTTGCAGCTGAGCCCTTCCAAGACACAAGGTTACCAGGGTGACAGTAAATGCACTTGTGTCGATCCCCTGCTGCTAGTGCTTGGATTACCAAGTCAACGAAGCCACTCATCTTCTGAATATTAAAAGGAGGTAAGAAAAGGAATGGTTCTTGTGGGAATCCACCAACAAAAAGCCTAGTGATAGGGACATAATTTCCCATCAATGTGGTTTCCCCTTTATCCAAGGATACTCTCCTACTATGAGTGTTTTAACCTGTGTGAGCTAAACCTATAATTTCAAATTATACTTTCAAATTCATTTGCTGAATACATGTGGGATATTTTTTAACATTGGCTATGTTCAGGAATTGCAGAATAAATGGAAGGGTAATTTGAAGACAGAAAAAGAAAAGGCGAGTGTGACAGTCACCCTTACCCACTTGCTTAGAATACAGGGGTCACTTCAGCACACCTGGACTGACATCAGTGACATCCACTGCTTGAGTCAATATTCCCTGAAAAGAGTGGAGGCTGCCATGCCAAGCTCTTTGATGTTACTATTTGGTTGTTGTTTTTTTAAAATGTCATCCTCTTTGATATTTGAGGCAGATATGCAAATGAATTAAAGGATAAGTTTATGCTGAGCGCCTGAAAATGGCACTTGTGCTTTTCAGTGGATGTGGAAGCTTCAATTGTACAAGCATTTTATCTGCAACAGACAGGGCTTCATAACAAGATGCCTGGCTTTAAACAGGAGCAAGCAGCTAAGGCAAAGGGTGTATTCATCCATTCTAATGTGTAATTCCAAAATATAACTTTTCCCTTCACTTATTATTTATCTAATTGCACAGCCAAATTTAGTTGGTGCATTTGAAAGCATAATTAATTGCAATGCACTTAATAACATTCCATTCTGCACCGGCTGTAAGTCAAACTGCTGTAAGACAGATTTGATTTTTGGAAGGGTTTTCATTACACCGTGTGTACTAAAAATAATTAGTGAGCCAGGAGGGCAGTTACTTTTATCCTGCTAATTGGATATGCTGGCAGTTCTTATGCCCTTGTGGTCAGATGTCGGCCTCATTTGCACAGTTCCAACCAGTGGGATTACTTCACTTGGGTGGTCGTGTGTGTATTTAAGAATATAATTCACTCTTTTCAGTTTTGTAGGAGTTGAACTGGTTTGTGTGAGCCATGGCTTTGCTCTGAAGGGATCAGAATTCATGTTGTCTTAGCACAGCACTGAACGACTACCTACAGCTTAGGCTTATGAGTGGCTCTCTCAAGCCTTTGCAGCTACCATCAGGCCTTCAAAAGCATTCAGCCTGGTCTGAAGGGGCCTTCTCCACTGATTTCCACCACTTGCTATAGTCTCATAAGGTTTGAAGGAAAGTGCTTATGTAATGTGACAGTGCAGTTTCACAATAATTTGGTTTTGGCAGCAGTATCAGCTTAAGAAATTCCCCTCTCCCTTCTCCAGCCTTTGCACTGCAGGTCACTGACCTCTCAGTTGTGCCAACACAACTGTTTGTAAAACAGTGTGATGCCCTGGATGAATGACATAATCCAGGTTAAACTGCCTTCTTTCTTTTTTTTCCCTACTTCTGGTTTTTAGAGAGGAAAATGGCAAAAGGAGAGGTAAACTTGGTGAAAGAAGTGGCTGGGAAGGGAACTGTCTAAACAGGGATTGCCACTAAAGCCTTCAGCATTGTGAAACTGCTGTTCTGAAGCTGGCCAGTTGGTGTTTGGTTGTTTGGTTTTTTTCTCCAAATCAGAGATCATGCATACTAAGTAGAAGGAAAACAGCAAAAAATAAAAGCATGAGGCTCTTAGGTCTTTTTATGTGCCTCAAGTGCAGATTATTTGTTGGATGACTACAATGACCTCTGTCAACAGTTCTCAGGCATGTTTGGGATTTTTCTTAATCCATGGGATATGCTCAACCACTAGCTTTCTCATTGCATGGTTTCAGTACTACTGCTATCATAGTTCAAACACTGAGCACGTGGCTCCACAGAACAAATCTTTGGTGCGCACCATGAGGACAAAGCCCTCGGGGACAGAGAAAGCAGGACCGACAATGAGGTGGACATGACAGGGATGGGGCGAGGAAGAAAGGATGCCACATAAGCTTTGGCTCAGGAAATAAAGAGTATTGATCTGCTGGGACCTGGTAGGGTAGGAACCTCCTCACAGGTGAAAGTCCTGGGAGAGAGAACAGTTATGGTCAGAGGTGGCTGACAGATGATGCTGAAGCTGAAGAGATCCAGGAGCTCCATGTGCTATACTTACTAGAAGACTGATAAACCTGAGATTTTTCACCTGCTTTTGATAACTTGCCTCTTTTGAATGAGTGGGAATACACCAGTTATCTGAAATAGCAAGGAGGAAAGTTAACTAGGAAGGAAAAAGAAGGGAAGTAAGAAGGACATGGAAGAAATATGTGGCTGAGGAAGTTAACACAGTTTCAATTTGCTGGAAAACAGCTTTCAGTATGGACAGCTTAAGAGCAAATGGGAAACAAGATGAGCCCCTCATAAATTAGTAATACTTACTTTCAAGTACTGAGTTTTTTACATTATTTTTCACTGGAATAAAACTTGAAAAGTCCAAAAAACCATACCTGAAATTTTCCTCAAAGCTTATCATATCTTAGCTGGGAAAGGTACATAATTCCCAAAAAGAAAGCAAGACTGATTGCAGAAAAGGAAAAAGAAGAAAAGTTTTGACAACTCAGAGCAAGAATATGCTGGTATTTGGGTTTTGTTTTTTTCAAGAGCAGCTTAAAATTCTTCATAAGTCCAGAGACTACATTTTTTTCACAAGGGAAATGAGATCTCTTTTCCAAACTGATTCTAATACTGATGATTGCAATGTCATTTACAAGCAGAGCTCTCTGTGCATGAGCTATTTCCATCAATGCAATAAAGATGTAATAAAAACAGAGATAGGTATTAATGTAAGCTAGTTCCAGAAAAGTACATAAGCAATAGTGATAGTAGTAGTACTGGAAGAAGTCCTATTTCCTAGTTTATGTCAGCACCAACATCCATTCAGAAATCATGAAAATTGTATATATTAATCCAAAGTATAGAGGGTTACTTTAAATTCCAGGCTGTGTTGGGATGGTGGAGATACTAAATTTTGAAAGTGTAATGATCCATTTTACAGAGAACAATCTCTTCGACAGATTTAGACTCACTAGGTTTGAAATGCAATAAAATGCAATAAAATAAAATGTAATAAAACAGAATAAAATAAAAACTGTTAATAAAAATACTAGCTGGAGGAGAAAGGACAGATGGCTTAGAAGACAAGGAAATATTAATCTTTTTCTAGTAACTAACTCAGACAGAATCAAGGTTAGCAAGAACAGGAGTGAGGTGAGCCACTTGCATGCTATCTAACTAAGCTAACCTCTTGTTCTGCTTGAATAGCAATCAGAAGGAGGGTGTAGATTTTTAGAAAATAGCATGTTATCCATGATGACCTAGTAAATATTTTCCATTAACAAATGTCAGCCTGTGGACTGTGGGTAGTGACTTAAGAATTCACTATGGGCAAGTTGCAGAGGGTGACTGGCCTTCAGAGACATACAGTAGTTTTCCTCCTCCTTGACTCTGATGGTAAAAATTCCAGAGTTATTCAGGGGGTAGGACTGAAACCAATTTTTTAGAGCCAGCAGCAGGGCTTGCAAACTTCACCGATTTCCAAGCTTTCACCTGCAGTTTGGCAGGTATCATACAACTATTTGCACCACAATAAGGCATTTGCTTGTAAAATATTCCCATATAAAGCATTACTTGAAATACTGTTTATGGAAACCAGATAAAAGGGGTTCTGAAAGCCAAAGTAAGTTTGAAAATCATTGTTTTCAAATATTTTCTTTGGTATTCATCCAGCTCTACTGGGAGAGATCTGCTTCACCTAATGCTAGCACTCTAAAAGTTAAGTAGCCGGTTTAAGCATGTCATTTAAAACAACTTTCTGCAGATTATGGAGAGAAACAGGCACCATCAGAGGTCAATTCATTCTGTCTCTATTAGACACCCCTTAGAGGATGATGAACCACCCCTGGAGATACATGCATCTCTTGATTGCAAAGGGAGCACAGATGATTAGTTTGGAGAAGACACTGCTGAGTCAGATTAGTCATTAATGACTTACCTTTTTGCCAACTGACACACTTTCAATAGGACTTCATGGAAGAAATCAGCTGCTGCGGCCCTTTTCTTGAGGCCAGTCACTCTTTTTTTCCATTTGCATGCACACCCATATGGTACATGGGCCCAGTTTAATTGCAACTCTGCTTTGGTCAGGACTTAAAGTCCTTCATAACACAAAGGAGCGATCTCCACTAACAAAGATCCACATTCAAACCACCAACTACCCTGTCAGACCTTGGCTTTTAACAGGGCCAAGAAGGAGACTTTAAGCTTTTATGAAGAATTCCTGTGTTAAGAAAGCACAAAAGACGAAGGACACTGCTGTGAACCAAACTAGGTGCTGAGGTTGTGTCCAGGCATACGTGTCTAAACAGTGCCAGGGAGCTCACAAGCATCAGAACTTATTTGTCTCTGCTGCTAAAACAGACCCTGGCCTGGTTCATGCCCCTGCAGGATAACTTTCTCCATGGCCTGATTGTGGGAGTTAGGATGAGCTAGGATCCATTCCCAACAGGGAATTTTGATGCAGTCTGTAACTGGTAAGAAAGCTTAACAGTGTCAACATATGTTACTGTGTGTCAGCTTGCCCAAATGCAAGCGAATGGTCCTGAGAAGATTAGATATAGGTGCAGCTCAAAGTATACTAGCCATGATGAAAGTGGCATTTCCATACTTGTAGCACATGTATTTTGATGTAGAGAAGCAAAGCTTTTCTCGTCCCTCATACGATGGATTCATTTTCCATCATCTTCCATTTTATGACTTTTGTCTTTATGTTTGTAACCTTCCAGTCATTCAGTTTTCATTTGCGAGTGCTGCCTCAGAAAGGTTCACCTGCAGCACCCACCTGCTGGGAGGAACGATTACCACACAGCTGACATCTAAGAGTGGTCTCACAACTGCCTTCCGCAGTCTCCTACAACAGCCACTTTCATAAGGGGGCTAAGGGACAACCTAATAGCAGCCTACTTGAAGGATAGCTACCAAGATGACAGAGCTGAACTATTTTTACTAGTGCCAGATTGTATACCAAGGGGCCACAGCCAAAAATCACATCTTGACAGGTTCAGGTAGAACATTAGGAAAGCTTTATCAACTAGGAAAGGCATGCAGTGCTGGAACAGGCTACCGAGATGAGTTTTGGGGTTTCCATATTGGGCAGTCTTCAAGGCTTGGCTGGAGAAAGCCAGGGCCAACCTGATCTAGTACCAGTGATAGCCTTGCTTTAAGCAAGCAGCTGGACCAGATGAATTTGAGAGGTCTCTTCCAACCAGCATTTCTATGAGAAGCTGAAAGCATCTCAGAACATTTTTCACTTGACAGTGCTGCGTGTGCTCTCTTCCAGTTCTTCCCTTCTTCTATGCTTCGCTCAGGTCAAGCAGCAGCGCCCAGAGGTCGTACAGGAAGGATTATTTCCCCGGTATGCCTTCCTCTTCCTCATACTCCTGAACTCAGCAGAGCTGCGCAGGTTTGCCTAAAGAAAGAATGTGACCTTTTGACAGCAGAGTCATCCAGCAATTTGTTCTAGTTTTAAGCTATTTCCCCCGATTCCCTCTTGGCTTTTTCCTCAGCCTCTTTGCCACCAACGGGAAGGTTTGCTATGCCTGGAATGTGAAGTTTTGGTCACCGCTCACTGCGATACGATTCCCAGTTCAACAATGCACCAGAAACTCGGTTTCAGCCAGGAGCTGTGCTTTTCTCTTACGCAACGGACTGTGCTTCAACAGAACTTCCCAGATGTGTTTTTTGAGGCGTTTTAAAGCAGAAATGATCGAGAGAGGTAAGTTCAATAAAAAGTATGCATTGCCTCATGGAAAAACAACTATGCTGGGCTGAAGCAGTAGTGATGGCATAGGTAAACATATTACCAGTTACAAAGTTCCTGTATTTAATGCATATTACAAATATGTGTTGTGTACATTTATAAGTAAACACATATACATACATTTCTAATTACAGAGAAGTATGTCTTTACATTTTGATAGATGCATATATAAGAAATCAACAGAAATATTTGTGCAAATTAATTGATTAATTTCTTATTTTTAATTAACACTTTGGGGTTATGGAGGCAAAAGGCAGACACTGCACAGTAATGCAACATGTGTGGTAAGCCACTTGTTTTTGGCTGCCTCGGCTGCTCTTCGTACAATAATTCACTTACACAGCATTTGTACTAAAATTCAATCTGGGCAGCTTCACGTCACTGAAATTTAACACAAATATAGAGCAAATAACCACCCACCAAGATTTCCTTTGTTCCATTTCAGTATCTCGCAATGCTACAAAAGTCAGGCAGCACTCATATCCAGTAATCCACTACGCACAAGCTGCTAATTGGCACTAGGATAAATCCTGAGCCCTTACTCAGAGCTGAGATCAGACATGAGTGAAAGATGCAAATTCTTTACAACTCATTTTCCCCCTAGATATTCCCAAAATACAATGGACATTCTTTAAATTAATTGAGTCTATTTTAATCAGAAGGAATTTCTCATAAACCGGTAATGACTTTCAGGATGGAAGGCACTTTTTCAGGTGACAGATCTAGAAGACCTTAAAACCATAATCTTATTATATACATATAAAGCTTTGATAGATATTTTGAGCTAACGTTTTTACTGGCCATAAACTACTGTTCCCTGCAAGGCTGAGATAGTTAGCCTGAGGGGGAAAAATGTTTGGCTCTTAGAAAGTAAGGCTCATGAAAAAACAGTGGGAGAATGCTATTTTTAAAAAGACTCTGAGCATTTTTATAATAGGTTTTGTGTAAAACATGTTGTAGCCGCTGAGCACATGGTGTGTCAGGAAGCTTGGATTGGTGTTCCTTTGGGATGTCTCGCACGATTTGCTTTTGGTTTGTTGTTTTTTGTTTTTTTTTTTCCAATACAGATCACTAAGATTTCCCAGAAAAGCAAATTACCTCTGTTAAACAAAAAGGAGGGGGGGATTTTACTGTTAAGTTTTCCTCTATTGCTAGAGCAAATGTTAACAGTTTAAGTGGTTATAATGGATGGTCAATTTAATTGGAGTTTAATTCAGCAGAAAACCCAGAGCATCTGGAAAGAGGTTTCATGAGCAGGAATTCAAAGAAGCACACCAGCTGTTGCTACCACTTTTTCTGGTTTTAAGCTGCAGGTCTTCCTTGCACCTGATCTGGCACAGAGGACCTGCCCACTGCCAGGCGTTGGTCTGTCCAGCCCACCAAGCTGTAAGGTAGGATGGCATGAAGTGCAGGTATCAGACGTCCAGCGCTACACAGGTTGGGATCCCTTTCCTAACCCGCCTTCACCTTCCTTAACACACCACATGGTTATCGCTGGGTAGCTGCATGGTTCTCCTTTAGCTTGTAGTGTCCTTCCCTGAAGGGTGACAGGGGGAAGATGACCCACCAGTTCCAGTGCAGGCAGGAGCATCCCTGTGCCACTGGTCACTGTGCCCCTCTGGGAGCTCTTGGTCTCTGGAAGCCTCTCATGCTCTTTGAACGGAGGCTAATGCACTCACACTGCCTCAGCAGAAGCACCAAGATTTACATTTTGGGTTCCAGTGTTTTGTCTTCTCTTCCCACCTATGCTGCACTCTTCTACGGCAATTTTATGAGAACAAAACAGCACATAGATTCATCAGCCTTTGAAGACGGAAGAAGGAAGAAGCAGATAGACACATATTTTTATGTATCTACATCTTCTGGGACCCCAGATGTTAAGGCTGCTCTCCCTCTGTGCTAACTGCAGAGATAAAGAGCGGGTGCCTCTGAGACCCCAATCTTGGTCCTCATCACCGATAGCACTGCACTGTTTTCAACATTGTTACTGGCTTGTCTGGTGAAGACATAACCCTGGAGTGAGCTCGCCATGACATAAAAATGACTCAGGACAGAAACAGACACAAAACCCACCTACCTTCAGAGTCAGAGTCCTAACTGATTCAGAAAACAACTCTAGAATCCTGTCATCACCAGCTTCTTCCAATTACATCCTGCATTTCCAAAGATTGCCTTTCCCACCCTCAGAGAGGATTGAAACACACAAGCCGTAATGTGGAAAGCATGAAGGAAGAGTGGAGAATTAATGGTTTAGTCCTCTCTGGAGGAACCGGTGGTACAGAAAATGAGAACAAACCCTCCGGAAACAGCAGCTAGGGCTGGATTATGGTCCACAGGCGACTCAAAATCAAAATCTTCTATCAACTACTATTAATTGCGGGAGGGCTTTTCCTCCACAGAAGCACAGTGTCAAAAGGAAATCCTTCCAGGGGAGAGGACTTTCCTCCATCTCAGAACTTGTGAGTTTCTGCAGGCTTGAATTATGTTCATTAGTGAAAACAGTCAGAAGTCAGCGGTGCTTTAGGAACCTGTCAGGAGAGTGTTTGATCCCTTACGCTGCCTGGGTTTCCTCATCAATATTTTGAAGCTCTAGCTAAACATTATTGTTCTGTGTACACAGTGACACATAAACCCCATTGCGTAGCTCAGTTAGGGACACCAATAAGAGACTGAAAGAAAGAGTGTGCAATCAGCTGGCTATTCATTGATGTGGCCTCCTTATCCATAATCTCCACCCACTTCTGCACCCCATAACCGTGAAACAATGACCTATTGTATTCTTTCAAAATGGGCAGCTCCTCACAGACAGGCATCTATTTCTTGAAGCACAGGGATCTGTAGTTCTGTCTACAAGCACAGGTGACTGGTCAAGCTCCCATTTTATCCTATTCCAGGTTTCTTCAGTGCATTTGATAAAAGATCAGCAAATTAATCCAGTGGCATTTAAACCCCTCAGAACTTCCGTTGCCTCCTAATCTTCTGGATAATTAAATTCTGTGTACATATTCTCCCAGTATGTTCAGTATTAACATTGAAACATATTCCCTACTTCTTGCACATTTTCTAAACAGATGTTCCAATATCCTGAAGAAAACTGAACTATAAGCCTCAGGTATGTGTGTATTATAATATACTCAAAAGAGATAAGAGACAAAATGTTTCCCATCTATCAGCTACTGCTTGTCATGGAGGCAGAGGTAGTCACGTGAATTCCTTTGTATGTCACCTGCCCTAAAGCCAAGGTACCCCAAGGCAAAGCATGTCCTTTATACTTGCAGCAAAGTGCTGAAGCCTCCATCCTGCTCCATAACTCCTAAACCTGGCAGGTGAAGCTGGTGGAACTTCTGCCAGCCAGCTACAGCCAAAGGATGTGTCCCATCAGGGCCTACAGCCTAAAGGTCCTTGTTGGAGGGTCACAGCCCAATGCTGTGGGCTGCTAGGGATCTTCTTCAGCACACCACACAGTGTGCCAGCCATGCCATGGCAGCATCAGAGCTCAGGATCTAGGTGGTTGGTTTTGTTCACCCACTTTCAGGTGTCAACAGACTGTTCTGCAACGTTTAGTCATTGTCCCAAACTGTTTCAGACTGGGTTTGGCTCTTAATTAATGTCTGTCATCTAGGAGGCGAATTTACTGGACCAGAGTTTGGCAGCAGCATTGTTCCCATCCTCCCCAGAGAAGACAACCCTGAGTGATCGATCTCCCAGGCCCCTCAGACACTAGCAACATTGGTCCCCTTCCTTGCATAAACATAATCCAAGCCATAAGCTGTCAGCCATGTGTATGAACTGTGGGAACACCTTACTCTTTGGACTTAATGAGTAAAACAAGGCCAGAGGTGACTGCAGAGTATATACTTTTGAGTTTTCCTTAAATAACATGGCAGGGTATCCTGAATTTCCAATGAAGTACTTAGAAAATAATCCTTTTATGCAGGAAGTGTTGGGGATTTGTTAGCGGTAAGAGCATACGACAAAGTAAAGGGAAAGCACTTTGCATCTTACATCACAGACAGGAAAATCTGGGTCCAAATAGTATCAATATTCTTATACCTTGATGTGCAGATGACTCAGAAAGATACCTAACAAAATAGAGCCAACAGAGCCTTTTTTGTCCCTTTCAACAGGTCATTCTAGAGATAGACCCTTTTTGATTTTTCATAGGTGGATTACCTTGGTTGGGGACTAACCAAGCTGGGGGTGTTTTGTGGGAGCATCACAGGTCTGGAGCCAGAGCAGCCTTCTTCACTCTGGGCTGCCCTGTGTGTGCCTGAGGACAGTCATGCCCCTGGCTCCTGTTTCCCTTACAAACCCTCACCACATCTTCAACCAACTTGACTTTTATCATTTCTGGTCCAATTTTAGGCTTTGCTGTTTTGTGGTTAATTTCCCCTTTTCCCTTCCCATTTATCTCACAAGTGAGACATGTGGTAGGTAAAGCAACCTCTGTGCAGGGTCGGCTCTTCAGCAGCCTGCTAGCTGCCCAGCAGATCCACAAGGGCTGCTACCTGGTGATAGCCAGGTGCTGTCAGGGAAGATGAAGGGAGCCTGGCAATCACCCGTCAGCTTTTTACTAGGCAGGTGTTGTTGTCACCAAGCAGAGGTTCAAGCACGAAACTGATATTTTCTGTCCATAAGACCAGCTGCATGCAGTTCAATGCAAAAATTTGCAGGCAAAATTTTCACTCACAGCATATTTTCTAAGTAAAAATTCCTTCTTCTGTCAATTTTGTAGTTTTTTCTATCACAGACATTTGGCTTTTGGCCTCCTCCAGCACTAACTGCTGCTGGTTCCACTCTGGATCACAAAGCTGTGAGGGGAAAGCACTTACATGCACCTGCAGTTAGGAAAACAGCCAGCAGCATCTCTAGCAGAAAATCTCCAGTTTTTCCCAAGAGCTGTATTCTGCCCAAGACTGTGATTTACCTGTACCCATAATTTCACAGGGAAAACTTCCAAAGGGCATGTCAGAAGAAGCTGCTCTTTGGCCTAAAAAGAAGTGCCCAAACATTCTTTGCGTATTTTCTGGCAAAAAAGGTAGCCCTCTCTGGAAACCCTTTGACTCACCCCAGCCTACAGGCTTGCTTTTCTTCCTTTCCAAGCGTCCAGACTCCAGATGAACTTCCAGCACATAAGCTAAGAAGACACTGTCATGTTCGTGGGGGAGAAGAGAATCAGAGAGTTCACGGGCCCTCCACTATAGCAACACCTCCAGAGAAAGGGGCAAGACCAAGTTACAGCAAACAAGCTCCTGGTGAGGAGACCACAGCCTGACTACATCTGCTGGAAACCCTGACCAGTGTGTGCTCCCCTTCTGAGGAGAAGCCAGAATACATGAGCATGAAAGTCACTGGGGCTGGTCATACCCATCAAACTCCACAAACTGAAGCAAGATACCACCAGTGACCATTTTGTTCATTTGCAAACTAAAGGCCACCCTTGATCATGACCCCAGACATTGTCCGTCTGTCCTTTCTCATGGGATTAGTTAGTCTGCTCCCGTCAGGTTAAGAAAAAGGCAGAGGCATTGGCAACTAGATAGAGTGCCCTCTTGCTGAGCTTCAGACCATGTTCCAGGCAAAATCCAAATCACCGTTTTTACATTTTGCTCTTTCCCTGATGGAAAGCAAGGTGCAAGCTGTATTTTCAGGGTCTAGTTTCAAAGCAGCAACTCAGTATCCTTGATGGGACATATCCTGAATTAAATCCTTCCACACCCAAATGCTACTCTAAGCCTTGATAAAATCTGAAGTTAAATAATGTCACCTACCACCATCCTGCTCTCATCCAAAGCAGTTATGAAGCTTGCTGGACCATATTGTCCGATCTGACTGTGCAAACACAGCACCAACACTGTGTTTTGGGCCATCTTCACCTGTGTGGGTACAACCACTAAGGAGAAGGACTTGTATTGTGATATAAAGGTAGCAGCTCTACCCAGGCCAAGCAGAAGCATATGGTGGTTCCCCAACACCCCCAGGAGAAGGGTGGGGGACTGGGCTTGTACTAGTTCAATGCTTTCAGGTGTATCACACTGTGGGAATCCTTGTTTCATGGCACTAGATGAGTCAGCTGTCTTTTGCAAGCTTATCAGTTTAAATCACTATTTTCCGGCATCTCAGCAGGGTTTGCTCAATATGAAAACAGACTACACAGGGCATTAACTCGTCTGTCCTGGAGCTACTCCAGCAAAATACAGAATTGCTAGCATGTGAGAAAAATTCCCACTAGGAATACCGCTCTTCCAAAAATGACTATATCGAGTGTTGGTCTATCAGGTTTTTTTGTACTGAATGTGTTTGAGTCAATACCAAGCTGTCAGCAGTGCATTTTTGCAAAGATCAGACCCTTCAAAAAAAGATTTCAGGATACATTGAAGTTTAGACTGCATTCTGTAACCTTCATGAGGGAACATGGCTTGGCCCATCCTTACTAACTCAAAACTCAGAAGCAAGTTTCCCCATAGGTTCACCAATGTTTTCACACTTACGGAATGAACCTGGGCTGCTGGGCAGGTTTGAATAAAAATAAAGGAAGCATCTAATTTTTCACATAAAATTAGACAGTGAAAGCTGTGGGCTCAGGCTCAAGTCACCACCAGTGTGCTATCAGTTAAACAGGCACCTTTGGCCAATGGCACGTGCAAAGTCATCTGAGTGTTCTCTATTTTGTTGTAAGCTAAGGTCAGAAAATCAAATACTTTGTATTTGTCAAAGGCTGAAAGTGCACTTATGGACAGTTACCTTCCATGACTTGCAGTAACTTGTTACAGCACTGTTGAGTGGTATTGCATCTGAGCCTTGTTTGCTTTGGCATTTTCAAATGTTTCAGCTGCTTGCAATGGACCAAATCACATACTATTAAAAGAGAAAAAGCATTTAGACATTTCACCAATGAATAGGCCCATAATGGCCCATCAACTCATCCATGCATTTGAAGTCATGCTGTTTTACAGTGTAACAACAATTAGTTACAGTTTCAGTACTTTGCATTTGAAGTTTTAACACATTATTGTGGATTGTGTTAACCAAAGAAAACTGTTTTGGTTAATAATTGCATATTGTGGTTGTAGATTCCTTGGGAATCCTCCCCAATCCCTCCCCAGGCAGTGCCACCCTGTTGTACCAGAACAAGCACCAAGTGACACACAACATGCTGTGTGGCTGCAGATGAGCAGTCGTGCTGTCACTCCAGTCACAGTAGGGTTGTCTCCAACCTTACACATTGCACTGCTCCCAACAAGCAAATGTGAACCCCAAGGCCCATACCTCACTGCAGTCTTTGCAACACAGCCCTGAATTAAGAGCGGGGCATGTTTCCATCTTCAGTCTGCTTTTGCAGTGCTATGTAATCACACCCACACGCACTCATCTGCTCCTGGTTACGTGACCACACTGCCATTTAAAAGGTTCTTTCTCTCAGGCCACAGCACTGGCCCAGCCAAAGTAGGGGTGCTGGCAGTCTGACCAGCACAGGGACCAGATGGGGAGGGAAACACATGCACCAACAGCATTAGCAGCTAGCCCTGCCAGACCCTAGCCCTCATGGCCAGCCAGACAATGTACCCTGGCCCCAGGCATTTCACTGACATCAGGGCCCTAGCTCACGCATGTACCCTTCACCTCTCGTGCTTGCTTTCTTTTCCCCTCCAATTTCCAACACACATGAGGAACAAATGTGCACTGGGCAGCAAGCTTCTGGGAGCTTGCTACCCTAGTCAGTTGGTGGAATGCATGCAGGTTTTGGCACCATGCCCTGTTTCCCCCAAGACAGCCAAATCACTTGTCTCTTATTGTCTTTTTATTTTTCCCCCAAGGCATTTCAAAATAAATAAAGACAGGTGCCAGAGTCTATTTCCTCTCGCCACTTAATCATTTTGCATTTATCATAACACAGGCCAGTGCTTTATTACATGGGTTGCCTATTTCCTCACATAGGCATCCCATATCTGAACCCCAAACTCTCTGCCTGGAAAAATAACTCCAGGTCAAAAGCATAAAAGGTTTCCCTTTGCTATTTCAAATCCATTGAACAAACACCAACAGCTTCACCTGTCCCAAACAAATAAAATTAATTTAATATTTCCTAGAATAAAAGGCTGTTGTTCAAAGGGTTCTCCCTCCTGCTAGCCCTGAGCCAGTAAAACCCAAGCTAGCCCAAGTACTCCCTAAAGTAGTATAAGATAAATGTCTTTGGGCAACCAGGAGTAGGAAGAGCCTAGAAAAGGCCATTTTTTCCCCTCCAAGGGGAAGACCTAGGCTGAAGATCTCCCTTTCAAAAAGGCAGGAGTCTCCCACAAACCAAGATTCACTTCTCAAAAATACACAGCTGGTCTTCAGGTTAGCTCTGCGCAGCAGCAGCTGTACATTATACCGGGCTGTTCTAGCAGGTGTTGCTGTGGCATTGGTCAGAAGAGCATCTCCCAGACCCTGTCATATTTATGACCACCCAGCAAGGAGGCCTGACCTCGGAGTTGTTTGCTGGCAGTGGCACTGGCTACAGATGCCCAGGCGCTGTGCAAGCAGTGCTGGGGCATCCACAGCCGGTGCAACTGTCACATTAAATCGTGACTCCCATGAACCCTGCGGGGATGCTCTTGCCCTGGAATTCCCCCACCCTTTCTCAGGCTACTTCCACTTCATTATCTGTGAGAAGTCTTTCCCAGTTCCTTCCATGCTGGAGGAGAAACAGATTTCCCCACGCTTCAGGATGCTTGATTGAAGACCACACCATGAGGCGTCTTACTAGGACATGTGATGAAGCTATTTCTAAGTGGTGGAGGTAAAGGAGGTATCTCCAGGCGGAAGAGGTAGCTCTGCAATGCTGTGACTACCAGTATGTCTATCCAGAATTTCATATGTGATACAGAAAAATTCACACGGTCGTGTAAGGGCCTCTCTTCAGTAGCCTTCTGCCTTCTTGTTTGCACTGAAGGACTTCAGTAAAAAACACTCATGGACCATCACTTCACTGAAGCATTTGTCTGACGAGCTTCAGCCTCTCCACTAGCACAAGCAGCTATTTCAAGGCTGAGAGCCTAATTCATTTGCCTAAGCTCAGGTGAACAGCGCTATTTCCAGCTGCCTACAGCATCTGGGGCATTGGCACAGGGACAACTGTACCCTACTGGAGAGGCAGCCAGAGGCTATGTCAGGCACCTGAGCGTGCCTTGGATGGCACTAGATGTTTGGGTTTGGGCAACTGAATCAGGTCTACGCGGTGTATGCAGCAGGCGCCTTGCCTAGGGCAAGAGTGTCAGCCCCGTGCTCAGCTCAGTACAACTTCAGTAAACTGAACCAGAGGCACCCACATGCTTTGGAAGGACAGCAAAGCGCATCTTGGGGTATCCAAGCCATGGTCATGCCAGTGTGGCAGGAAGAGCTGCAGGTCCAAGAGCTTCCATTTGAGGGAGCACAGCCTGAAATCTTGGCATACATGGAGCACCAAAAAACACAGGGGCAAGGTGCTGGGCTTGGAGCTGTAGGCTGATCCAGCAGCCTCCGCTTCAGTTTCTCTCACTAGTGGGTTTACTTCAAAGACGTTGATACTATTTTAGAGTGTTGCCTTATATTTATTTCTCCTTTTTATTTGTGCAATGAGTTAAAAAATGCCATATGCCTGTTTTTATATTCCTTGGGCTTCACCCACGCACACCCCCCATGCACACACAGAGTTTCCAGTTGACTAAGGAATGCTAAACATTTATCTGCGGTTCAGCACAGCCACTGGTATACCAATGCATACATCCAATGTGGGTGGGTGTACTGAGAGATATAGATGCCATATGGAAACCACATCTGACACATACAGCTTGGGACAAATGGGAGAGAAATCTGTGCCACTCACCATGCAAAGAACTTTTTCTGAAAATTGTTGTTTGCTTTGGCTTTATGTGTCTCTGATACGCCAAAGCACAGATGCCGGCTTGTTATCAGAAAGGAGCCAGAGGGAAAGATGGGGCTGGACTGTGGTACAGACAGAGAATCGGTCACTCTCAGCTTCCTCCCCTCTCCCAGATTTGCAAACGGGCTGGACCCAGCCTAAGGAGGCAGCTGCACTACGCCCACCCACCGACTGGCAGCTCCACATCGGCATTCCCATGACTGCCAGGAAAGAGCTGGCTGCCATCCTGCCTCCCAGAGCTCTCTCCCTTCAGGGGACAACATACACTTCACCTTCTAAAATCTGGATTCCCAGATACTTTATACTGCCAAATGATAACTGATAGGCAAAGAAGAAAAATCAAGCAGGGCAAGGGGTTTAAGGTGGGTTGAGAAAAAGATAAGTTAGAAATAGGATTTAATTATACAGATGTTATGGTGATTAGGGTCATCCGAGTAGGTAGATGGATTTGCAAAACCAGGAAGTTTTGCTCCAGTGGCAATAATTTCTTCCCCCTCCATCCTGCCTCTGCTCAGAGCTGGTCTAGACAGTGCAGCACTCGGAGCGCCTGGAGGTAGCCGACCTTGGCTGTGCCCCCGCTGCTAATGACAAGCAGGGTTATACCAGCGCTGATGCAACTTCTTTGGATGCTCAGGGCAGGCTCAGCCCCCAGCAGTGCTCAGGCAGTCTGAAGGAAGGCTGCTTTTCCAGGGGTGGGGAGGAGGAAAGCCATGATTCATGGAGGAGGCTGGCGCCGATCCAGGGAGAGGTTTGCAAGTGGGAGGCTCCATCACCCACTCTCTATGCAAAGAGTCTCATACCACAGTCAGGGGAAGTCTGGCTGAACAAAGACCCAAGGGCTGGGCTGGTGGGGAGAACATGCTGTTCTGTAGTGTGAAATAAATGAGGAGCTGAAAAAGTTGGTTTTGGGTGAAGCTAGGGTGGTCGTGCTTCCCCGTGGGTGTGGGAGCAGGCAGCAGCACTCCCCTCAAGCCCTGCAAGACCAAAGCTGCAACACCAGGAACCGGGCTGGGAAAATTAATTTGTTTAACCCCTAAAATGCAGCTTCTAGCTGGCTGCAGTTGCTCATAAATCATCTCAGCCAGAGTGAATAATGACAAAATGTCACCCTACTTTTGCATCCCCAGCATCAAAGCCGTTTCCATTACTTACAGACTGCTGTGTGGTGGTAGTGGTGGCAGTTGTTGGCGTTTCACAGCCGAACATTTCCCTCAGCAACCATTATTCTTAGTCAAACTAATCTGACTTGAAAACCCTAACCCCAGCACAGTCCTAGAGAGGGGACTAGTTCCCGTCCACCCAAAGGGGATGGAGGAGGAGGAAAAGGCCAGGAGACAGAGGTAGGGCAGGTTACTAACACAGAGAGAAACTAAAAAATCTCGTGAAACAAGAGCCAAGGAACGTGCCTCCTCTCCTTCTCCTTCAAGCAACTGCACAGCAAGGTGCTGACTGTAAAAACAAATACAACATTACAATGCAGAGGCAGGAAAAAACCAAATCCCAATCACACAGAGGCAGAGAAGAAAAAACTAATCAAGTAATGCCAAACCTAATAATAACATAGTCCTCACCATCAGCCTCCCCAAAAGAGAGGAAAGGAAAACAAAGGCGCTGAAACATTAAACACAGGAATTAATGGAAAATATCAAACAAATGTAAGAATAACAAGTGCAAGACTGCACACTGGCCTCCACTTTCCTTTCACCCCTTATGCTTACAGAGAGGGAAAGCAAGCACCATTCCCTAGCCATAGTATCTCTGGAGTTGGTAGATTGGAAAATTATTTGTAAGCCACTTGAACCAAGACAGTTAAATTTTACTCTTCTGAATGGCTTTGCCTCGGTGTAGTCATTTTACTGAATTAGGCATGAGGTCCGTGTGGTTGTATTTGAACCCTGCTCTGAACCCCTATGCTGAACTGAACTTAGCAGTGTAGGCAGTCTTCTAGCTGAGGCAATTGCCTAAAGTGATAGGGATCTTACAGAAAACTAGAAGACCCAGGCCCTCCTGGAGGGAAGCATCCCATCTTGAGTTGCTGGTGCCAGTGTTCCCTACACTCCCAGTTTGTGTCCCACACCAGCTATGGCCTGGAGTGAAAGAGAGAGCAAGCCAGCCTGGCAACTGGTACCCAGAGGTGGCTGTGGGAAGAAGTACGCAATTGTTCTTAGATTTTGGCCGTCTCATGCTGGACAAGCAGCATTCTGAGACAAACAGTGCTGGAGAAGGGAGCCAGGAGAGGGAACCTGGTCCAGGACACCTAGACCTCAGGTGCTCTCAGGAAAAAGCCTGATGTGGAGTGTGTTCCTCCCTGCTCCTGAATGGCATCCTCTAGCCGGGCGTGGGGACAGGCACCCACTGCCTTCTGCACAGCCTGTCTGCCAGGACTGACACTTTTCATCCCACCTAGCATGGTGCCCAGGCTCAGGGCGACATTTTGCCATGTCTTTGGCACCAGTCCTGATTGAGGGATGGGATTCATTTCACCTAACCGTAAACCTCTACAGAGGAGACGTTTCTAGCTGAAGTAGTCACCCAAGGGCTGCCCTTGGTATGCCCTGCAGAGAAACAAGCCTTTCTAAGGTGAGATTCACCTCACCTTAAAGGAGGTGTCTAAAATACGTCAAGTCAGTCTCAACAAGTACCGATTGCTCTCCGTTGCCTGTTGAGGGAGTGTAGGTGTCCAGTTCAGGTGAAGGTATATGGTTATATGAGATTAATTCCATCCCTGGTGACCTTTGGTCAGTCTCCACTTTGGTTTAATCTTGAGGCCAACAATAATGACACCCACCCTGCCCTGATACATCTTCTCCAAGTACAACATTACATAAGTATTGAGTTTTGATTATCAATATTATTGTCATTTAAGAAGACAGTAAAAGTCTCTCTCACTTCATGGTGGTGAGGGGCAGTGCTTGCTTTAGCTGCATTTATTTTAGCTCTTTAGTTTCCTGTGCAGATATTCAGGAAATATATTTATTTATATTTAAATTATTTTCATTAATCAAAGGGAGAGAGAGAGAAAGCCCACTCTTCTCAAGCAATGAGACCCACAGCTCGTATTTGCCTTTCCTCCTAGCTCTCAATCCTCTTTCTGTGACCATTTTTCCAGCCTCAGCCACCCCACAACCCCACCAACCTTTCAGGCATGCAGTGATTCCTCCTAAATCTCCCCTTTCCTCTTCAATCCCTTCCCACTGGCTATCCAGCCCACCCAGTCCAAGTTTCCCCAGCCAGCCCTCTCACTCAGTTCTCCCAAAGCTTGCCCCTGCTCCCCCATTGCAAGAACACTAAGACTGTAAGAGAAGTCCATTTGCTACTCCCAGCGTCTCTGTTTAGACATGGACATGGCAGGGAAGGCAGCAGTCAGGCTGTGGGAGAATCCCTGTTTACTCAGTCCCTCCCCACACGGGTACCACACGGAAAGGAGCAGAGCCTTTATGGATGTAAGTCACAAAGCCTCGCTGAGCCAGCTGTTTATAAAGGGATGAGAATTTTGCACACACCGGCAGATTTCCACACAGATACAAGGGTACATCCCTAATGCAAGACCACTATCCTGCCAAATATTGGATCCATGTCACAGCATGAGGGAGGCAAAAGTTTTCAGAGAGAAGGCCAACAGAGCTTTTAAATATTAATGAAATAATATTTATTTCCCCAGTGTTCCTCTTGGATAAGTCTGGCTAGGTTTTTTTTCCTTCCTCATCCCTGCACATCAGTGTAAAACACTTGAGGCAGGAGACGAAATTCTGACATGGTTATGAGGACTGCATCCAGCAGTAAGAGTGGGACTGTTCACACTGCTGTTCACAACTAATAAAACACAGCATAGCATCATTTACTTACAAACTTCATTCATCTCCAAAGCTCAGATGATTGCTTCTAAAACTTCCTACCCCTGCTTCCCGACAGACAAATTCTGCTCTCACGGTGAGATGGACTTTACAGCCAGTCACACCAAATCTTACATAAACAAGGTCAAAAAATTGCCCACACTGGGTCTTCATCTGATTTATTCCTGGTCCTGACTCAGTAGATGTGAGTAAGCTGAAACACTGAGTCCACACAACCCACATTTTGGGGAAGTTCAGCTCAGTACCCACACACAGTGGCTTGCAGCATGCCTTTTCCACAGAAGCCACTGTAATGTTCCTAAAACTTTTTCAGAGTGCAAGGATGACATGAAAGAAAGGACTTTGAAAAGCTAGGAGGATATCCTCATATACTTTTAAGGAGCACTTCTTGTATGTGAGCATGTGAACCTGTTCCCTGTATTCTGGTGCTCCAGTCCAGTGTCTGTTCACTTCCCACACCTATGAAACCCCACACTCAGTGTCACATCGGCCATTTTTCTCACACAGCATCACAGAGCTAGTTTCTCCAAAGCAAGTTCACTCCTGTATGCATCCTTCTGAGTGTCTAACCTCTACCAAAAGTTGGAGAACCACAGTTTTCCCACACAACCTCCTGCAGTATTTCACTATCTCCACTGCTGATCTAACCTCAACACTCCTTGCTGCTCTTTAAATCCAACCTATCTTCCCCACCACAGACACGGAAAACAGATGGCTTCCTTCCATTATGCATCAGCCTTACAGATACCTGAAGTCTGCTTTCATCCCCTCTACTCCACAATACTCTTTTCCTTCCATTAAATCACCCTGGTCATTCAGATTTTCTTCACAGCACAGAAGTTCTAGACCACTGACCCACTGGCACATCTCTTTTCTGAATTCCCTTCCATAGGTCTACTTTTGTCTTGATTCCCAGTCTCCAAAACTGGGATATGTGTCATAGCTGAGAATCCAATAGCAGTGGGCAGGATGGACAACTGACAGAGTGGGTCAGGCCAGACTTCTCCATGCACGTCAGAGTGGCATCATGTCTAGTTCATAGCATGTGCCTTGCCATGAGGTCTGCATTGTTACCATGACCCTTACAGTTCTGTCAAGGTTGTATGGCAGAAGCTGAGTTATAATATTTACTCAGGCACTTAACTTAGCCTGCCTAGTTGGTGAAAGAAGCAAAATGAAAGAAGAAAGAAGAAAGAAGCCATTCAGGAGGGAATGAAGATGGGTAGGCAGAGTGCACCCTGGACCGATGTCAGAAAACGCTGGCTAAGAGGCCCCAAGGTGTCACTTGTGATTAGTTGGAGGACATTAGGTTTTGGTTCACAGCATGTGGAATGAGTGCCTTGCAGAGAGGATACCCACCAGACCTCCCCTGGGAGCTGGTAATCCCCACCTGATGGCACTTGTCAGGCACCTGCATCCAGACCACAAACCGTAGAAGGGCAGCATGCCAAGTGGTTCTTTCAGGGCGTCCACGTACTTGGTGTGGCTACACTTAGCAGTTTTCAGCAGGTTTCAAGCCTTTCCTCACATCATCCCCTCAAACCACAAGGCCTGGCGTATCACTACTTCTGCTTATTTAACACTCCCAAATTGGCTTTTACATTCTCTCCGAACCACATGCAGAGCCTTTGTCTTAGAGAAAAAACACTTCTCAAGCAACGAAGAACCAGAGCAGGTGCTGAGGTTACAGGGCCGGACTCCCACTGCCCAGTGAAGGGCAGCCCCCCGCTGCAGCATCCCCTGCACACAGGGGTTAGCGAGGTGCACGGGCGGAAGCAGCTTTTCCCCAAACACCTGCTGCTCGCCCAGACCCCCCCGTCTCAACCTCAGCATGCATATAAATTGTTGCAACAATGTCAGAAGAGCAGGAATGCATCATGGAAACCCTTCCCCTGTAACCGTAGCTGGGTGTAACGCTTGCAAGTGTTAAGCACTTATGTTTGTGCAACAGTGCTTCCGTACACTGTGTTCCACCTGGACCGCGGGAAGAGGAGTTCACCGTGACCCTGTCACAGCATCATATTTAGGCACAGTCACACTCTCCTGCCATGAAGAAGGTGAGGGAGGGAGCAGGGAGCTGAAAACTCCCATTTAGTGCCAGCTGAAGCAGTAAGTTGAAGTGACAAAATTCAGGTTTCCACCCACTTTCTTCTAAATTTGACATTTCGCTGCTATCATTTTCCACAATTTATCTCAGGAAAATGTACTTTTAGGAACAGTAGACTGAATCTAGTCCATAAAACTCAAATTAAAGGAATCGAGTCATTTTGTTGATAAATATGCCAACAGCAATGTGGGCAATTCAGAGAGGACATCAGCAAAAGGGACATGAGCTGCCAGGACACCGTAGAGGTTGGTGCAATGGGACTGCAGGAGGGATCACATAGTGACTGCCAGATCATCAACAGAAACACTCAGATGCACCTCAGATTCCTTTGTTCAAGGAGGAATCTGGTATTATTCCAATAAACAGGGAGTAAACTCTGCTTAAATAGGGGATGGATGTACCTCTATTTAATCTCCACTTAAGCAGAGACAGAGAATGCTTTTATCAGATCAGCTGTCTCTCAAGTATAGCTACTACACAGCACATGGCAAAACGAATGGAGGAGAGACCAGGCAGCAAACAAGGTCAAGCACTTACCTGCCATTTGTCAATGTTGTGAGATTCAAGGATTGTTGTAAAAATCCAGAGTACACTGGCAGAGCAGCGGGGAGTTAAACTAGTGAAAAATGCCGCACAGGTGGAGTGACCTGCAGCTGGGCGTTGCGTTGGAGTTTGGGGCCAGGATGTGCACTGCAACCTGAGGGTGCTGGAGGAGCTATGGGGAGGTCTCCCTCAGTGCCTGATAGAGATGCTCCTCACCGTGAAACAGCTCAGTGCTCCACGGGAGGAAACAGTGCCCAGGCACTGACACTACTGAGCATCAGAGCATTTGAGCAGGGTTGGAGATATCCAGACAGCCTTCACTGTTCCAGTTAATCACTCCGTGCAAAGTGGGACAGCTTGAATGAACATGAGAAATTGGAAAGAAAACATCCCAAAATACTCAATGACCTGGTGACTGGAGGAACATTCAAGTCCCATAAGAAAGCAGAGAGAGCAATAACCACAGCTACTGGATGAAAAGTGGCATGTTCCTCACCCTGCCTTTTTGTGTATCTCTTAAGGAAAAGTTTTCCATCACATCTGTTCCGCTAATTTAAGTCACATTTACAGAACACTGGAGTAAGCTAAATACTGCATTTCTCAGTTGTTAAATTATTGGCCACACAAAAAAGAAAAATAATGAGGAGAGGAAGGGAGAAGGAATGTGCAATCCCAACCTGCAGCTCTTGGAAACAGATGGAGCTGAAGATAACTTCAGAGAGCAGAATCACTCTTCTGCTCCTGCAGAACTCAGGCAAGTGGAGACACTGTAGTGGTTTCCTCCAGCTGCTGCTGCTTCACATGACAGCAAAGACAAGAGCTGTGGTCCCTCTGCTCTGCTGCAGCTCCAGCTGCAAAGACGGGTGATGCGGGACACATCTGCCAGGGCTCCATCAATGCTACCACACCTAACAGTTGCATGAAACACTTTCCCATCCTTGCTAGATGCATTTTGCAAAGGAATAGCTTGGAGATTTGTCCTCCACTTGGCACTTATCCTGCCTTCAATGCAGTAAAATGTTTTCTAAGATAAATATGTTGCATCTATTGAAAAATAAAAAAAAACATAAGTAGAGTTTGTCACAAGATTATAGATTTTGCCAAACAAAGCCTAATCAAAGATTGCAAGTTTTTTATAGCAATCAGAATTTGTTTTTTATCTACATAATGCCCCATGGAGTGGGGTCCCAACCTATCTGGGACCTCCAGATGTTCTGAAAATAAAATAGGATACTTAAAATATTAATGTATTTCAATAACGCTATTACTGTTACTAATTACATTGCTATCATATGAAAACTCCTACTTATTAGTACCAAAATTTATAAGAGTAAAGTAATAATAAGCACAATGGAACTAAAACTGACTTTTAAAAATGAAGATTCCCAAAACCTCTTGCATTTTGAGCCAAAATACAGTAAATAGTCCTTCATCACCTTTCTTTGCTGAACAAATCAATGTTAGTATGTGAACGCGCAGCTCATTTGCTAACAGGTCAGAAAGGTTGACAAAAGTCAGTACACTGAGCATTAATATATTTGTAATAACGACAAAGGACAGTACCTGGAGAGACAGCTTTAAACCTATTCTTATACTACCTTTTTTCCTAAAAATAAATCAAAACCGTCTCCTTCAGTAACTAAAAATAGGTGTTCTCAAGGGTTTAAAAATCTAGTATTGACATAGACAGTCCAAATGCAAGAAAAAGTCAACAGCGAGAGGGGCCCAAAGCAAAACCTCAGACCTGAATAACGCCAGTTTTGGGGAAGTTCAAACTCTGGTTCATATAGATGTTTCCCATAAGAGAGAGGTGCTCTCTGAGCTTCCTTTGTCCTGAGGACTTTGGCAGCCCTGCCAACAGTGACGTGCAGGTTGCACCTATATAAGAGGGTACTTTCCCTGGCACAGAACCTCAGTCAACTACACCACAAGGATGGTTCCTGGTGTGCTTTTGGCTCTCAGCCACCAGCCCCCAGGACTGGCTCAGGAGCTGTCTGCGTTGTGGGGATCCCTAAATAGGAGAGTGCTGCCTTGCACGGCAGGCACTTGTGTCCCCCTGCTCTGTCTGCCACTGCAGACGTGACGTGAAGACCCACTCAGACCTTCTCATCACTTGCCGCCATGATCCTCACTTCAGACTCCAGCTGTCTCCTGCTGTTGTTGTTGCTGCTTCTTTGGAGGAGCACAGGAGATGTCACCACCCATGTACAAAAACAAAATTCACTTTATGTTACATCAGTAGCCTATTGACATGGAACAGCACAGTAAGCTTTCTTGCTGATAAATAAAAATCATTAGCCTAACTGATCGTTGTATATTCATCATTCTTGATACCTGGCAAACATTCTGGTTGTCAAGCAGGTAATATCTGATACATCTGCTCTGTTGTTTATCTCTCAGGCTACACTAACCCAAGCACCCCATCCTTGTCTTCACTCTTTGCCCACTGTCTCAAAGGACCTGACTGAAAGTATGGCCATATTTGCATATTTTAATGTATTTTTTTTTTAACTCTGACAGTACTAGGCTGATAGCTGACTTCTGAAAGTTTATAAAAACTGCAGCTCGTACTTAGTACCATTATTAACTCCAACCATTTGCTACCTGCTAATATAATAAACACTTGCTTAGGGCTGTATTTGGACTACCTAAAATAGCACGTAACACTCTATCTTTGGAGCCGAAGCTCAGGAGAGTTTTGCAGGAGCAGTTTGTGTTGGCTCCCTAGAAAGCCTTCAGAGATAAATAGTCACAGTGTCCACATTAGACACTTTATAAGTACCAGTTAGAAAACACAACGCCTACATCCCTGTTGACTGGATAAAAAGCCACCTCTGCAGCCCTGGATAGCAAGCAGCTTGTTCAGCTCTCAACTCCTTTGAACTCAGAGTTTGCAACTGGTGTGTAAGCATAGCTCATGTGAGGCTCTTTAAAAGGCAGATAGGATACTTCTTGAAGGACCACATTCAGATAATGTGGAATTTTAGCCAAATTTGTATCTAGAATCAATAAAGCCTGACAGACACTTACCAAACATTTTCAGAAACCTATTTAGAGAGATTACTCAAGGTGCTGAGTGCCATCTTGCTGTTATTGGCATAGATTCAGAAGGTAAACAGCTCTTATGTGATCACGACCATTTCTGATCAATTGAACTATGTTCTGTACACCTAAAAATAAACTAAACATGCGTCTGACCCCAGTTTTTAGCTTTTACAATCAACAAAGACAAAATTGTGGTTCTTAACCCTTCCACCAAGATATAATGAATTTCCTACTAAAAACACAAACAGCAACTCAAATATCAACCTTAAAAGAAGATTGATTTATACCCCAATTACTTTAACAACAACTGGAAAGAACACATGCAAAAATTGAGATCTTCAGTCTCCCTTGGGACAGGGTCTCAGCCTCCCAAAATAAATGCAATGCCATATGTTTTGTCATGGCATCATTAGTTTTCCCAGTTCTTCCCTCAAAATTGCCAGGTATAATGTGACCTTAACCTAAATATGCAGAAAGACAGAGGAGAACACCAACATTTTCAGGTGATGAGTGGGCAACCAGTTGGGCCAGTCCAAAAGCAGCAGGGCCACAAGGTAGGCCGGAATAGAGTAGACAGTGTTGTGGGACCAAGTGGAGATAGGTGGCCCCTGCTTGGTCCCCACAGGGGGGAGGCTCTGGGTAGTTGGGCAGGAGGAACAGCTTTGTATCTGGCTGGGCTTTTTAATTTCAAAAGTAGCGAGTCTAATGTTATTTAATGCTTCGCTGACCATAGAACCCCTGCCTCTGACATGGCTGGTATCTGCAAGAAGAAAACATGCAGATGTGCATCCCCCCTTGGCTGAAGTCATGTCAGTCAGCCATTCTGCATGAACTCCACAATACACCAGGATCCTGAGCCCTTGCTTACAGCATGCCCTGATGGGTACAGATCACAAGGAATCCAGGGAGTCTTGGGTAGTATCGGAACCCATGCATGGTGAGAAACCACCCAACCTCGAGCAAAAGGGAGCATAGTTTTTTACTTTACCTATTGTTTTCTCCACTTTAAAAAGTCCTGCCCTTTGTAAGGCAGTATCAGATGTTCCTGTGTCTTGATGACTGACTAAGATGGAGAGACAGAAATTGAAACTCTGTAGAAAAATAGGAAGGGCAACTGGAAGCCGAAGAATGACAAAAAAGCCTGGGACTGAAGAAGGAGTTGTGGAGAGCCCCTCACTTCCTACAATTGACTGTGAATTGGATAGCTGAGGGAAGGCAATGGACAACCTGACAAAGAGCCATGTTGCACATAAGAACTGGACCTAACTGGGCAGATTCACACTGGGCAAAACACTGACATTAGACAAGCCGCCCGAGAAGGACGTCAGCCCATGAAAATAATCTGGAGAGATGACCAGAAGCACAAGTGAAGGTGAGGTATGACAAAAGGAAAGAACTCAGCAGCAAGGAAAAACGGATGGCAGAATGAAAGTGCTGCAGGGCCAAGCAGGAACGACTGATTCCAGTCAAAAACAACTGGGAAATCTGCAGTGGGAACTCATTGGAGGACCTGCTCAATGAGGTAACTGGAAGTTGAGATAGGAGAGCTGAAGGTGAGAGAACAAAGCTGCCTGGACATGGAGAAAAGGATTGGAACAAGTAGCCAGATTTGGCACAGGACAAAGCAGAAGGATGTGTTGATCCGGTACACTGAAGTAAGCAGTGCTTCTGAGCCCTCCATCAGGAAGTTGAAGACCGTGCCAGGAGATAAACATAGGAAATTATGATTAAGTTAAAAATCCAGAAGGAGCCTTCATCTTGGTCTAACCTGGAAGAGCGGAATTTTGTAGCTTTGGAGTTCTGGTTACATGTTTTGTGCATGTATACATTTGGACTTTATAGCACAGGATGAGTTCAGTCTACTCTATGCCAGAAGCCAAGAGTGCGAAACTGGGGCTTTCCTGCTGTGTGGTTTACCACTTCTGAGTCTTCAGCTGGAAAAGTTCATTGGCCTGTCTTGTCTGTGCTCCACATTACAGCACCTAATCTCCTGTCTGATCTGTTGTCAGACAAGGCTCGTCAGAGTTGTCTCATCTCCATTACCTGTACCCCATCCTAGTTTTTCAAGCTTACTGCTCCACCAGTTTCTCCTTTCTGTGGGAGGAGACCTTACATCACCTCTAGAGGACTGGCTTATTTTTACCTACATTGAATTTAATTGTGCTATGTTTTTCCACATATTTTACACACTGATGTATCTCTTACTTATTGTTTTTCTTTTCTCAGTGGGGCTCAGATCATCAGTTTCGTTTCCTCTGAAGATGTCACCTTCATCCATGAGCCACCACTCAGCAGAGCCCTTAGCAGGCCACTCCTTGGAGGTGCAGGTCTCAGAGGCCACCAGATAGCCAGGTACTACTGAAGCGGCAGGAGAACAGACCTGACAGCAGTACTAAGAAGAGGGCAACAGTACATACAGCCCCAGCTTTCCAGTCCTACCTCACAAGCAAGACCAAGCTTCTTGTACAGACCCAGTGCTGTGCAGACACATCCCAGCTGGGGCAGAGCACTTTCCTTGGGGCTCCAAGCAATTCCACACAGACCTAGCTATGGATTAGGGGTAATAAAGTGGCCTCAGTGTTGCCACCAAAATGCTGATGAGATAACGGCCTTTTCCTCTCTGCTGCCTATTCCAGTGGAAACCCTCTTCTTAACACCCTTCAAATAGCAGCTCCCCAAGTCAGGACCCCCAGCACATGTGTAACAGGATTTGTGATTCACTCATTTCCCAGACTCCTACTGCTCCACACATAGCCCTAGTCCCTCAATTCCTGCTTCCCAGCTGCTCCTACAATTACTTCACAGAAGCAGCACTGACTTCTGACCTCTCCATACTCCATGTCCACAGCCCCTTTTCCTTACCTTCTGAGCCCAACCCTCTCCCACATCCTCAGCTGAAAGTACTAACTCCAACATTAGTCAAATTCCTCCCCAAAGTGCTCCAGAGATGGTTATAGAAAAGATATTGGAGC
Organism: Falco peregrinus; assembly: GCF_023634155.1. Lineage (NCBI taxonomy): Eukaryota > Metazoa > Chordata > Aves > Falconiformes > Falconidae > Falco > Falco peregrinus. The sequence goes on along the minus strand of NC_073724.1, from coordinate 93,345,933 downwards.
CAAACTGGCCACCTTACACAAGACCAAGTTACCACGTGTAAGTTGATCCTTCCTCACACATAACAGCTCCTTCGCTTACCCGCATCATCACTACACATGAATTTCTTCTCTATCACTATCCTAATGCTGCTGGAGTCCATGCAGTCCAAAGAGAGTAGGCAGGAGCAGCTGATATCTCCTGGCCACCTCAAAACTAAGACATATGGAGAGAATCGCTGATGAATTTTGAGATGTATCATGTGACAGGTGCTTTTGGCTCTGGTTGTCTGGAACGAGGGGGAAGAGGTGGAGAAGGTCTCAGATGGATAGTTTTCTAGTGGAGGTTTTAATATGCCTAGCCATGAATCATTCTTGTCTCTGCTGACCACAGAGCATCACATCTGTTGTTTTTATGGTCAAAAAAATAAAAAAAGAAAGTGACTAATACATCCTTATATAGACAAGCCGCTTGAGTTAAGCCTAAAGCAGAGTCTGCTAATCGGACAAAACCATGGCTCGTAATAGCATTTTAACATTTCTCCTGCTTAACGTTTGTGTTTTGGTTAGTTACTGAAGGGTGTTAACTTAGAAGTGGTCACAAGGGTTTGAAGTTACAGTAACACCCCATTAAGTAGAGCAAGGCAAATTCACTTCACACCTGGCTTGCCAGCGGTAGCCTTTCACACTCTGAAGGCTGCCAGCCAAGCCAAACACCAGCACAGGGATCCATGCAATGACAGTTGTACAGCCAGGAAAGCAGGCAACATTCTTCCACCTCTTGATGAAAGCATGGGGGGATTTGGGCAAAGACTGGGAATTGACCATGCCCATGTCTGCAGCTCAGATAGGTCTTTTTTGCCGGTATTCGCTGTACGGGGACATGCACACATCTGCTCCATGATGAGCAAAGCTGCCTGGTGCATGTGACAAGAAAAGCGGGGAGCCAGTTTTCATACACCGTCTGGAGCTCAGCACACAAATTGCAACAGTGGTAAAAGCACACGATAAAAGCACACAAAACACTGAAGCTGTGGCAACAGGTCAAGTGAAAGTGTTGACTTGGAAAGGACTCAGCCTTGCGTTTCTTTGCTGTCGCTGAGTTAGAGCCTATGAGGTTTTGATCATGCTCTGGGTAATACTTCTGTGCTGTGCACTCCAGAGCACTCTTCATGGCTGGATCTGTAATTTTCAGTCCTCTTTTCCCTTCTTCCCTACTGTTATACTCCATAGATTGCACCGCTGTGGCCTCAAATCTTCTCTGCTACCATGTGACCAGTAAACATACAACAAGGGGGGAAAAAACCTTTCTGTATTCCTGTAGTTCCCCAGGTTCAGCTCCCAAACTTCCTCTGAAATAATGCCAGCTGCTTTACATAGGTGCTCTTCATGTTTTTATTTATGTATGAAAATTTATTTAACCTACAGGGTGGGGTTTGCTTCTTGTCCACCAAATAGTGCTGCCTTCAAACATGCAAACTTGCTCTGTTTGTGGCATCCGAAATAGAAACATTGCTCTAACTGTAATTAGATCAGAGTTTAGAAGGATCAGATCCTCATTAAGGCTTTTCCTCAAAGACTTTACAAGCTTAAAGCTTGAAGCTAATCTTCAGCGTCAGCTGAAAGGGAAGCCAGGGGCATCGAAAAAGGGGAACAACAACCGTAACTTGCATTGATTGCTGTTGGTGGAAAGAAACGAGGGTTTAGTGCTGCAAATAGTTAAATCCATAAGATCCTTGAGGGAGAGCCACAGCCTTGAGACTCCTTTAAGTATCCCTGCTTTCAACAAGACTTCAGTGTGTTGTAAAGCAAAGGCTGAACTGCTGAGTGCCCTGACTTTCCCACCCTCCCTCTCCCCCAAAGCAGCTGTCACTTTAGGCAGCCACAATGAGCATGTGGAGTATCTCTGGATCTTTGAAGGAAAAATCCATAATGAGGGTGATGAACCAGCCAGATTTCCCCTGGTCTGACTTAATTCATTCTTCCAGAAGCTTCATCCTGTCTTTTTTCTCTCTGTTTAGTCTTGGTTGTTTCTTCCCTTCTTCCTGCCACACTGATGCCCCTTCTTCCACACCCTGTTTGTAAATAGCGCAAATGAGTCATGAAACATCCTGGTGAGTTGACAAGGGTTTATTATCCATGTTTTATAGATAGAAAACTGAGGGACAGAAATATTAGGTACCTGACCTAATCAGCTCCAAGAGCTGTGTGGCAGGGCACAGACCCAACCTACAAAACCATCTTTCCTGTCTCTGTCCATCCACTCGCACACGACCCTTGCACAATGCGTTTCTTGTTTACTTTTTTGTCCTTGCAACCAACTTTCTTTCCTTGCCTCCTGTCTGAAACCTCAGTTTCATCACCCCTCCACTTCTTAATGTTCTTATTTCCTTCCTGATCAGTCCTCACTCCCAGAGGTCTTCATTGGTATCCCAAAACACCCCATTAGCAGGGTTCAGTAGATTTTCTTTGCGACAAAGCTATGTACACCCAGGAAAGCCTTACATTTATAAGGTATGAAAGGCAGCAGGAAACTTAATAGACACTGGCAGATTTATATCAAACTATAGGGCTTGGTTTAAGATACCACTGATTCTTAGGGCCTGGGATTTAATATGGAAGATGCACTGGAGGAAGTAATCCGATTGATCTAAGCCTTAAATATGGCCTAGCTCTGCCTGTTAATTAAAAGCAATAATTATACACAACCTATAAAAGCATTTGATTTCATTTTAATGGCCTTTGCAAATTGCATTACTGGATCATTTGTTTATAAGAGCAACAGATTGTAAAACAAATGTATCACCCCTTACCCTTGTTATCACATTGATTGAGATGAGCTGTGCAGGACATAAAACTGAGTGGAAACAGACCCATATCTTTGATAATGCTGAACTTCAAATTTCCATCATATAGAAAGAAGATCAGTTTCCTCTTTAATACCCAAGATGCTTCTGGTCTAAATCTTACAGCATTAAGAATTGTATTTGTACCAGACGAATGATGCCAAAATGCTGGTACACAAATGAAATTATTATAAAGAGCTATGAAATAAAGTGTAGTCCATAATCAGGGGCCATTGATCTACTATGAAGCCAGGATGAGAGCACCCTACTCATAAGCTACTGAGTCCATGTGCTATTATCCCTTGTCTCACCTCTTGACACTCCTTAAATAAGAGGGAAACACCTAAAATATTTTCTTAGTGTTGCAACAACGCTTCTCTGCATTACACATCACATTCATTTATTAAAATGGATTATCCACTTCATGCAAAACCCTGACATCTTTTTAGGCACTAATTAGCTAAATTCTCATCAGACCTACTGCTACAGAGTTCTGAGACTTGTGTAGTCAGTTAGGCCTGGCCTAATCGGAGCGGTTTCATTGTACGATCAGTCCTTGAAGGTATAAAAGTACATAAAAGGATAAGAAAGAAAAAAACAGTGTTACCTTGCATTGATTTCAGTGAGTCAATGGGAAGTCTGAATAAAGACTGAGCCAAGGAAAGAGCCTAATAAATCAGTGCAATACAGATGACATTGCCAGTCTATAGAAATGTTTTTCCAATAAAATAAAAAGAAGGTCACCGACACGCTGGGAGAAATATTTTAACTGCCTCCAACTTACACAGGAGTTACTAATGAAAAGAGATTATGTATTCTGTACAGCAAACCAAGGATCTTAGATGTCAGAGCAAAACCACAACCACAGTGAAGGATTCTCTGGTTCAGTGGTCCTCATAATGGAGAATGAGGGTAAAGAAGAGCAGACTATGCAGACTTTACCCCTCACTCCTTTTTCCTCTCTCTGACAGCACCCTGAGGATCATAAGGATTAGCTGAGCCACAGGAAGCCGGAGGTAAGCATGGTGTGGATGCCGCAGCCAGACCATGGACCAGTCCCATCCCCCACCTTCCTGTGGGATATGAGACCAGGCCCACATAGGTATTTGCCAGAACAGGAATTCAAGTATCGCTGCAGGGAGAGAAGGCAGCGTGGGTAGATACTACTGACTGCTACAGTCAGGGAAAGGTAGAAAGTTTGGGGTGGAGGTTAGCAAGGCAGAGTAAAGGTTATCTACCTAGGAAGATGGGGACTGGAGAAGGTGCAAGAGGAAGGAGAACAAAAAATTGAAATGGAAATTATTACCCAACTAAATTCAACTGAACTGAAATAAATTCAAGAATTAATTAATTTCTTAAACTATTGAAATCTATGTTGCGGAAAGGATAAAGGAAAACCTGACTGAGAACTGCTATTCTGCTTTACAGATGAGCCATTACACCTGCTGACTGGAAACAAAAGGAATAGGACCATCACCTCATGCAAGGTAAAGAGATGCACCTGCTAAGTGAAATAGATATTCTGCTGACACACCCCAGTTAGGGCTCTGGGCCCAGATCCAACCAGTAACAAAAATCATAACTTCTTTTTTGTTTCTGACTTCTTCACTTCATAATTTATAAACAAAGGTTTATACATTTTGTTTGGTCATGAATCTGTCCCCTCAAAATGGGCCTTTTAGATTTAAAAACTGCTGGAATTTGTGCCAAAAAAGAAAGCAGTGATATGAGAAAGAATTAAGAATTTGTGCAGTGAGACACCATCATCTTAGAAATGCTGAGAGAGCTTTTTGCCTGTGCTAGTAAGTGTCAAATTACATCATATTCCTATCTGCACTAGAATTGGGGTTCTTTGTTGAAATCTTTTCTGCTTATTTAAAACAAAATCTAAACAGTAGGTATAAAAGAGGCAGAGAAGCTTCATGAGCCAAAATCCGCTTTCTGAAGCAAACAACGGATCATCTGGACTTCCATCACAGTCCTCAGAAACATCGTAGCCAAGCTGTGCCTGCAAGTGAATAGGTACTGTACCCAACATAAATACACCATCCAGTCAGAACGAGACAGATATCCTTTTGCATGTTAAAATATATTTAGTAACTGAACAAGAATACACAGGTATTGTGGAGCACCTTTCCTTAACCTCGCAGAACCCCTCGGTGAGCACATGATGTTCGAAAGCAGCCAGATTTTGCCTTTCTTGCCTCATGAAGTTTTGCCATTTTACTTACCCAGCCATAAACACTGAATTTCATCGCTCGTCTGGTTTGCTGGGGTACAGCCACCCTGCCACCCAAATGTCTCTTCAGCATCCTACTGCTGCAGCCTTCACACAAAACCAGCAACAGCAGCTACCTAAAACAAAAAATAAACAAAATCTCCTTCTGAATTATGAAGACACAGGTATTACATATGCAACTTTTAAACGGTGGTGTTTAGCACATGACTGTCCTTTACTTTGTCTTCCCTTTGTGTCATTTACACTCATATGTCCCAACCCTGCTGCTGGATCAGCCTGGGAAGACATACACAGGTGAGGAGCCCTAACGGCACCAACGAGCCCTGGCTCAGGAATGGGAAAGCTCCCTGAACCTGTGCAACCTAGTTCTTGCAACCTGGTAAAATCTGGATTTGTGCTATGCATGGGCACCTGTGGAAGTCCTGCTGAGGTGGGTCAGGAGCAAGGTTAAATGGGTGAGAAGCAGCAGGACAAAACTGTTCTGGTCACAGCTAACAATTTTAGTTAAGCAAGCAGTATAACCATTTTTAACAGAAGATTTGAATTTGGAAACTCTTTATTTAGAGGTTACATAAAAATATATGTACATATAGTGGAACGTAGCAAACCCCAAAAATCCCTAAGCCAGGGAGTGCTTTCTGCTTGCCCATGATGCCCAGGATGAAGAGGTCTGCACCTCCAAACTGCCTCCATCCACCATGGAGGTGCAACCTGCTCTGTAGGAAGGAAAGCGATAGGGATAGGGATGGGCATCCACTTCTGCCTTCTCCACCTCGGTACTGCCATACACTCACTCTGGAGCACCCACCCAGCCCTGCCGCGCCAGCAGGAGCCCATGTGGCTCTCCTCTGTGCTGCGTAGCTTCTTGGATTGCGCGGGGGCCCCTTCCACTCAAGTGCTGAGATTTCCATCCGGCACTAGTTAAAAGGAGGGATCTCACAGGCAGGTGGCCACACATCGGACTGAATGCTTGAAGTTTCCACAGCCCGCTGGGTGTCCCACAGGAATGCGGTGGGTTGACCACGGCCAGCTGGCAGATGCTCCCCAGCCAACAGGATCAGGGGAGAAAAAAGAATGAAAAAGTTCATGGTCAAGATAAAGACAGGGAGATCACTCACCAGTTATCACCATGGGCAAAACAGACTTGACCTGGAGAAAATTATTTTAATTTATTGCCAGTTAAAATAGACTTGGGGTGGGGAAAAACAAAGACAAATGAGAGAAAATGAGAAAAGGAAAGAGAAAAAGAAGGAAAGGTGAAAGGAAGGGAAGGGAAAAAGAGAGATAAAAGAAACTGGGGAAAAGAGAAGAAAGACGGGAAGGGAAGGGAAGGGAAGGGAAGGGAAGGGAAGGGAAGGGAAGGGAAGGGAAGGGAAGGGAAGGGAAGGGAAGGGAAGGGAAGGGAAGGGAAGGGAAGGGAAGGGAAGGGAAGGGAAGGAGAAAAGGCAAGTCAGGACTAGTTGTTTTTCCCAAATACCCTGCAGCAGGTCAGGGAGGGGCCCACAGCTGGAGCCAGGTCAGGCCAGAAGAGGATGAGGAGCAGAGCAAGACGTGTTAGGGAAACTGAGGCACGATGCTTAAGCTCATTTGGAGGTCTACAGTTCAACGAGTTATAATTCCATCTGTCATGATATATGGTTTCAAATATATTTTCTTAATTCTGATTTAAATTGTTTTGTACGTTGCAAAGCACATTCATTGCTTATAGCATAAACGTAGTAACCTATTAAAATCTTCACTGATTAAACAATTAACATTAATTCTTGCTGTAGGATTAGTCCAGTGGTTGATGGTTACTACTAAAAATAGTTTATGAATACAGCACCCTGGAAATATGTTCAACATATTCCCGAACAAGACTTCAAGCCCACTGCCAAAATACCTTAGACATGTACATTGGGCACATGTAAGGTGAGCCTGCACTCGAAGCTCTGCTACCACTGGATAAAAGTGAGAGTCATCCTATCCCCTGGGATCTGGAGAGGAACATATTTTAGCACAAAGCACCTCTGGTTTTCTGCGTAAGGTGACTTTTACCTCAATTGCCACATTTACAGTCTCAGTTCTATATTTCAGTATCATACTTCAGTGCCCTTTAGTTGTCAACGCCTCCTGAGATTCAATGTTTTATTTCTTTCATATATTTTGAATGAGGGGCTCCTATATAGAAAGCTGTGAAAGAAATTTCTGTCTCCATCATTCTCTGTCTTAAATGATGAGTCTAAAGCTCTGTAACATGTAGCCCTCTATATCTGAAAGGTCTGGGTAAGAGGTGAAGGGCAGGTATCCCCATGTTGACTTAGCCATCTCAAAAACACATTCTTTGACTGAATATCTCTCCCTTATGCCTTATAAATGAAATCTCTAGACAGTAATTAGGCTTTTCCCGGTTTGTTTTTCTGGAAATGAGAATTCTCCACATTTGCACCTAACTTCTTAGCCATGCATTTTTGTAGATGCCTCTTTCTCTGATGATTCAGATTTTTTTTTTAAGTGAAGTATTATATACAAAATATACTTTTTATTCTATTTGTACTTTTAACTCTTAAACAAATGAAAAAATCTATTCCAATTCCCTGGTTATAATTTCTTGTTGATTGGTTCATTGTTCAGCTCTAAACTCAGTGATCAAAATATTTAAAGGGCTTTCAGGAGGTCATCTAGTGGTGCCCAAAGGCGGAATTGACTATACATCAACTGTTCTTGGCAGCTGCTTGTCTAACCTGTTCTTAAAAACCTCCAGTGATGGAGATGTCATGATATCCCTTGGCAACCTGTGACAGAGCGTAACTATCCTTATTAGAAAGTTTTTCTTCCCAGTATGTGGGATCATCTACCAGACAACTCACTGAGAAATGCTTTGAGATAATGTTGTACTGTCATCCAAATCCAGGTGCTTACTTAGGTCTAACATTTCATTGGGAATACGCCATCCTTGAAAGACAGAAATGTTTTTGAGCCACTCCCAAGACAACAACTGATAGCAACCGATTCTTGTTCAATTAGCTATTGGCTCCTTAGAAGCAATAAACATCTCAGTGGCTGCTCCTTAATATCTTCCAGACAATGAATAGGAATGAACTGGGACCAACACTTCTCCAAAATACTTAATTCTTAAAGAATAGCCATTAAGGGGAAGAAAAAAAAAAAAGTGCCTGGATCAAATACTGAAAGTGTCCAGCCCCTGATGAGATGCAGATGGCATTGTGAAACAGATCAGATTAGACTGGATTAGGCCAAATACATATTCCAAATTCTTTTGCCAACAAGCAAAAAGAAGAAGCTTCCAAGAAGGCCTACTGAGTCTGCAATTTAAACTGGCACTTGCTGCAACATAATCAAATCACTTTAGTGACAGGCAGCCTCATGAACACATGCTTATTTCGTGCATGGCTCTTCTAATGCAAAAAAAAGAAAAAGAGCTGTTGTTTAATGGCAAAAGAGAAAAGACATTTCCAATGGTGTTTTGACCAGCAGCTCTTATTTGGTGGGCACATTTCAAAAAGGAAAATGGAGGTCAGAAGAAACCGATCACTCAATCTGTTTTGGCTAATTCACTTTTCCATGCCTGAGATTCCTAACTTTAAAAAGGAAGAGACAGAGATGCATCTTATTTCTTCATTAACTTGTGTAAGAAAAAAAACTGAAGCTGTTTTCCTGCTCTATTGAAAAAGCTTTCCATGGAAACCAGATAATGAGAGTTAAAAAAGAAAAAGAAAAAAAAAGAATTAACAGAAACTCCACGTCTCAATCACAAACCCTCCATTAAAATTTTATTCTATTCAAATCGTAGCACTCACTTGGTCCTCATCCAAATGATGGCTGAGAGAACCCGCTGAGCCACCTACTTTTTTTGCTTCCATTGTCTGGCAAGAAAATCAGCAAGCTCTGTGCTTGCATGAAGCCTCAAACACATGCAAGGAGGCTATGATGTACAGGAAAATCCTATGACCCCAACAACGAACCAGATGGCACATGAAAAAAGCCAGATGCGAGAGCAGACGAACACTGCAGTGGTTTTCAGTGATCCCACACTGGTCTTCCGGGGGACGCGTGCCTGAATTCATGCCCTCTGACTTGGGCATGTAATTGAAGTGCCTCTTCACCCTTGGTGACCTCCTTAGTCAGGGGAGGGAGGCAGATTATTTCCAGCCCACCCAGGAGCTGTGTTGCTCTCAGAGGTCTCAACCTTCCACCTCTGTTGACAGGAGAAGTTTGGAGCATCTAGGTTCCTAAATTAGATGTTTCCTTTCAGTGACCAGAATTAGATAGAATGTAATCAGGGCTTACCGCATGGTGGGGTGCAAACAGTGCACCTTAGCTAAGCAACTCAGTGCCTTGTGCAACGTACGATGGCAACTGGGGGACACAAGAACTTATGAAAAAGAGGGGAGGCCTGTAAGGTGTTCTAAGAAATAACCTCTAAGGTAGTTTAGAGCTTGTCTCCAGGGTGCAGAAAGGGCTTTTCTCCCTTTGAGATTCTTCAGGACCTGGACAACACGACAATCCTGTCTCCTCAAGACTCAGCTGGGGAAAGGCAATGCAAGAGCTCCCTGACCAGAGCACTCCCTGTGGACATAAGATTCCCTGGGCAAGCTCTCCTCCTGCCTGAGGGCATGTCAGACCACTTCTGCAAGACAGCTGTGACCTCAAAGGCAAGGAGCATTCAGAGAAGCTCAGTCTGGTTTTGGCCATATAGTCCCCATCTTGGCAGGCCAGGTGGTGGGTTAATTTCTGTGACCAGAATACGTCAATAGGGCAGGTTCTAGAGCAAAACTGAACTAACACCTAGCTAAGGGTCTACTTTCTGGCTCTCTGTGTGTTCGTGCACATATGAGTGCCTGCATGTGCACTTCCCTGTGGATTCCTCACCAAAGACTTGAAGTCGAGACTGTCCCCAGATAATGCACCCCAGGTTTTAGACTGAACCTTTCATTTTCTGGCAGGAGGAATTTAGTCATCATTTTGGTAGTGTTCACACATTGCAGACATGATCATTAAAAAAGACTTATGGTTGGCTGCAACCAAGGCTCCCTGCGAGACCCCTTCACTTTGTGGCGCTGAGGTTGTGTCCTGGAGAGGCTGTGGCAGCATCCCTTAATCCTTTAAACTCAACCGTTCCAGGCTACCAAGGACAAACAGTCACAGGATCAGTATGGTTCAGCCTGTGGTTTTTCACTGGCATGTTAGACTACCCCTTTTTCAGTGTCCCCAGCCCAAGGCTGATATTTCAGGCTGCAGCAGCTCTGGTGTTTGCCTCACAGAGGGCTGCCAAGAGGGCAGCGGACAGCACACCCCGGGCAGCGTGGCCCAGGAGGCAGCACAGCCCTGGGTGCAGGAGAGCTTCCCTCTGGGTGAGCGGGCTCTGCTGCTGCAGCCACGCAGCCTGGCCTTGAACCTGCCTGGCTAGGGACCCAGCACCCAGCCAAGACAAAGGGCTCTCCCCTCCGGGCACCAGGGTGGCCCCAGCCCCATAGACACCTTACCTGTCATCTCCATCCTTCATCCCATCCCAGCCACTGCTTTTAAGCACAAAAAGGGATAGCAACCGGGTGTGAACATAGGGAAAGCAGAAGGTCCTCACCTCTCCACAGATGTTAATTTGACCAAACCATTGAGTCTGTAAGAAGGAAGAAATTAGAATTATTTAATCTTAGCTTGCACATGACTAGTAATTAAGAAAAGCTTTGTATTAGCAATCTATACATTGCCACGCGATCCTATTTCTCGATGATAAACAGACCTAGATATTATGGTTAGACAGGGATATTAATTTTTATTGATTGAAAATATAACTAAATATTGTAAGCCTAGAGCTGTCGATTGGTCTGTCTTCCATGTATTGGAACAGCAAAAATTGCCCTGGCACTAACAGACTGAAGTTGTCTGTCTTTTTCTTTTCCACCATGAAGTCATCCAGAGCCAGTTCCTCATCCTAGCAAGAATGAGTTAATAACTCATTTTAGAGAGAGTAAGTATGCACACTTTCACTTCGCACCATGATAACTTGCTAATGATAACAATAGATCTGTTCAGGCAGGAACTTAGGAGGGTTTAGAGTGGCCAAAAAACTCCAGTTTCCCAAAACAGTATGCTGAACAACCAACATTAAGTTATTTTCCTAAATCCTTGGTGAAAACCAGCCCAGCTGCAGGTCTGACAACTTGAGATGGGTCAGAGCACTGTGGTCCCCTGTGAGTTCAGCCACATCCAAATTATAAAAGGTACATCCAAAAGAATGGCAGTCAACTGGGATCTCAAAGATTAATTAACAGGTGTGGTAACTCTCAGTCTCCAGATTCCTCTCCTGCAGATACCAAACCTTTACAGAGCAAAAATCTACTTCGGTATTCCCTTCTCCCTTGGCTGCTCACTGAAGGCAGTTCAGATAAGCTTCTTCCATGTGAGGCTGCTTTCCCTGTTTGATGTAAGGTGCTTATTTCAGTACCACTAAAGCAATAATTAATATTAAACATTCATTGCCACCACAATCCTGACTCATCCAAATCTGCAGTGGTAGGTTTTCTTTATGGCTCCAATTAAAAACACAGGTGGTTTTATCCTTCTAAAAAGGAACTGTTGGCAAAGAAATACAAATGACATAAACTTTGATGCCTCAGGTTCTTCCACCATTCTCTGCTGAGAAGTTCAAAAGGGCAGCAGATTCCTGACAAAAATGCACTCAAACACAGACTGAGCCATTAAGATTGGCTTTCAGCTAATATAAAATGTTTATTTATTTCTCTATGTCTGTTGTTATGATTGCCTGGAATTTGCATGTTTCCAAAATAAATGACTGGCTACAGGGGATACTGTAATGGGCAGGGGCTGGTATCCAGCCACAAAGCAGTACCCATTTTTAAATAAAATTATATGCTTAACAATTGCATTTTGGCTCTTATTTGAAATGAACCAAAGCACAATAATTTCTCAACAGGAAATTCAACTGTCAGCTACTGAGCCCCAAACAGCTTTGGACCCCCAAATGAATTCGCCCTGAAGGATTAAAGTCAGGAGATCATTTCTGCTAAGATCTGATGTTATGAAGTGTTTCAAAATACAAGCACTGGGACATAACGTTGGCTTTGGGGCAATCTGCCAAGCATGCTTTGCTTTCAGAGCCTTGCTTCCCACTTGCCAAGGCAGGGAGGATCTGATTTGGTGTAGATGTCACAGTTTATGCAATATCACCCAGCAGAAAACTAAAATGCACGTGTCCCACACTGACTCAGCAGGACAGGGATGTGATCTGGTGAGGAGGGATCGCATACAAGCTCAGGTCACCGGTTCCCTCTTCGTGGCCTCCCTCTTCCCAGGCAAACACTCTCTGAGCTGGCAGCTCCTGGGGGTGCCACGTAGCCTACCGCCAGGGCAGCACAGCAGATGTGCGGGCACTCAGCCGCTGCTGCCCCCAGAATGAACCCGTCGGTATGGGACCAACAGCCCAGACAGCAGAGACCCTCTTTGTGAGCTCAGGGAAGCTGACGCATATGAATCATCCTCCTTCCCTCTTTCTGGGTTACTCCTTCCCTCCCCCAAAACCAAGGCCCCTCTGCCCTCCCCCTGCACCCCGTTCCCACCAGACCCACGTCACGAGTGACACTTCTCAATCCTTTCTCAGGGCCCCACTTCCCGCACCTCCCAGTCATGAGCTGTTACGTGCAAGTGCAAACTTTGACGTTTCTTATGTGTTATGAATTCCTGCTCCTCTCTTGCTGAACTTGAGCTCAAAACTCAGCTGGTGGGGACAGCTGTCATCTTTCTTCTTTCTTTTCAGTTGCTTGCCAAGGGACCACCCTTCATGTCTGACTCACCACCTCGCAGGCAGGCCCAGAAGGAGTTAACTTCCTTGTCACCCTGCTTTGAGGTTTCCTGCTTTGATACTGCAAAAACTCTTCATACAGCAACGCAAAGGAAAAGGAGGGGGGGGGGGAGCCCTTCTGGTTGTAACACCTGGTCACGATCTGCTTACATGAATAAAAATTATACTCCCCTTTCTCTCGAGCTGAAGGCAATCAGGACTACTTCCCTGCAACCAGAATTAAATAAGCATACAGCCAAGCTGAGCGGGGAATGGGGAACTGCACATCAGCCAGTGCCTGAGATACAAGCCCCCTCAGCTGCTATCAGCTTCAGCAGCTCTGTCTATACTGCTGCAATGGAGGATGTACAGACCAACCCACAGTCACAACGCTCTGGGACTAGTCCCTCGATGGCAGACAAGCTATGTCTGGACTACACAGCACATATCCTGGATCTCCGTCACTGTGATGCCCCGTATCAGTATCAGAGACCTATGGACTCATAGAATATCTCTAATTGGAAGGGATCCATAAGTATCATGGAGTCCAACTCCCTTCTCCCTGCAGGACTACCTTAAAACTAAACCGTATCACTAAAAGCATCGTCCAGATGCTCCTTGAACTCTTACAGGCTTGGCACCATGCCCATTTCCCTGGTGATCCTGTTTCAGTGAGTATTATTATTTTTCATGCTTTTCTTAGCTGAAAATGTCTGAAGTCATGAGGACTTGGCTCCAGCCCAGGGGATGGATGTCATAGCATCATGGCACCAAGAGTCTATGTTGCATATTCCTGGGGTGGCAAGAAGATATGTGGACATGTTTCAGGACACATAGCCCGCTGAGGTGGCACTGGATGACTGCAGAGGATGAAGGCACACACACATGGTGCCCTCCTGGTGGGCAATATGAGCTTTCCCAGGACTCTGTCGGTGCTGTATCTTGGAGACAGATCACTGAAAGACTTCAAAAGAGAGCCAGGGAAAGAGTTAAGCCATAGAGTCAGTCATGGCTTAAGTGCTCAGGATCCTTTCCTGGACTTTTCTGTTTAACACTATGGACATACCCTATGCAGCTGAGAGTGCCGTGCTGACACACTCCCTCTCTGAGAATGTCCACAGTGGCATGCCTGCAAGGCTTTTGTCACTGGGAAAGTGGAGCTAGCAAGGATGTAGGATCCACTTAACCCAAATGAGCTGATCCATGGCAGTTATGTATGAGTCTGCTTTCTGTCTGTAGTAAATGCAAAGAGGGCCCGGCTAAACCACAGTGACAGGGGGGTTAAGCTGGGTCAGATTTCCTCCCATGTGCCATAGGGTAGGAGCATGCACTCAATTACCATGCCCCAGCTGATGCTCAATGTATTTATTGTGCTACAATATGCTGATCATATGCCTGAGTCTCAAGAAATGATTAACATTTCTGGTTTGATTAAGTGAAGGTCCCTTTTGAAGCTGCAAATGATGCCGCTACAATCTATCAAGCAAATATGTATTTATGAATATTTAAAAATGCTAGTTATGCAAATGTGCACTTGGGGAATTTAAAAATATATGTAATTAATCTCTTTGGGGTTGCTGTGATCTGTTGAGTGAATACACATCCAAGGAGAATAATCAAGTCAATAAGCCAACAATGACTATTGCAGAAGGATATCCAGTTGTATCTCCCTTCTCCACAGGTGATAGTAACACACAGTGGTTCTGGAGTACACAGTTATCTTACATCTTCAGTCATTTCTCTGTTAGGCTGCAATAGTTCACATTGGCTGATGAAGCCTTCCGTGCCACAGCCACACCTAATCGGTGTGTTAAGACTCATTACGAAACCACTGCTGCAAGTAAAAAAGAGTATGCAGCATTTTTTCTAGATTAAATGTTTGTGTTCACATACTTCATCCCACCATTCACTTCGGACTGTGTCCTCAGAGGTACTCAGTGCTTATTTTTGTAATGTCTGACCCCACAGCACCCCAGGATCTGGCAGACTACTCATCCCCAGGCACATGTGATACCCAAGGAGTATGGATCGTCTGAAGATAAAGGTCCTGGAAACCAGCCAAGTTGGGATTCACTTAAATTAACAAAGACACAAAGGAAAGAGACAGTGCTTAAAGTATATAAGGGTTGTTTCCATTGTCTAATAGCTTCAGCTGCCAGAATTACTCCTGCGTCTTGGTCCCCTCGCCACCCATACTGCATGTATATTACTTCATACCTGGGATCTTTTTTGTAGAGGTCAACAAGATAAAACACAAGCACAGTAATAGCAGGACAGACATAGCCTGAGAGGCTAAATGGATCAGCAGTGCATACCTGCTGGCCAGTTAGCACTCACACACTCGCCAGCTGTCCAACTGCTCTGTCATGACTTTCCACCCAAGCCTATCAGCCTCTTCCTGTGGAGCAAACAACTGGCTCTAGGAGCCACACGTCACCTCCAGGTTGTACGGTGTAAAGGCCTGTTGAAGAAGTCCGGTATCTTTGAGACTTCTTTCCATTTACTGAACTTGACCGAAATTAGATAATGGATTTAAAACTGATAGGGGGTTAGGGAACAAGTTAGCAAGAACGTACATGCATAATATATTCTCAGAAGACTTTTGTTAATTTTCTCAGAAGACAGTATTTTAAAAACTGTCTTTGCACATAAGTCTCTTTGGTTACTTACCTGGTGAGTTGTAGGAGATTCTTCTACCTGAACTGGGGCAGACTAAACACATCTTCTCTTAAGCTTTCAGACATTTTGGGGTGGGCTTCTGGCTAGAGCTGTTTCACTTCTTCTCCCCTTATTCCATGTCAATTTGTGATCAACTCTATAATCTGCTCAACAGGGCTTTCATCTGAGAGAGATACAAGAGATTGAGGATCAGAACCTCCTCATAACCCATTTTTACAGTGTTCAACTGGCAAGATCAACACCAAGAGAACTTCGCTGAAATACCTTTAGATTCAAGGCCTCATGCATAATTGCGGTAATAGTGGGAAAGGCACCATGGCAAGTACTGTTCCCCTGTCTCCATGGCTTTCATGCCATGCCTTGCTTGCTTATCTGGTGACAGAGCTTTGGTTCCTATAGACCCGTTTCTTGGAATAATCTCCTGTGAAAACTCTGGGTTTGTGTTCACAGGATTTCTCACTCATTCTGGCATTAGGAGCACGCCCTTGCCACAAGGCTTGCAGAGCATTCAGCCTGTAGCAGGCCAGTATCCCTGGGGATCACTGGCATCTGCCACTCCTGTCCATGAAGCCCATCAACCCGCGCTGCCCACATGCTCCAGCACAGGAACCCAAGAAAATGAACAACTATTTAATCAGCACTGACCCACACCCAGAGGATAATACTAAGTCCCAAATATTACACACTGTCAGCTCTGTATAAGCAGCATAGCTTTTTTTTTATGTATTTCACATAACAACTAAGACAAGCAATCAATTTCTAACTCCAGACTTTTCAGAATAAAACAGAGCGCAGAAAGCACCAGCTAATTTTTCAGTGACAAAACTAAGAATGCAGTACAGGCATTTAAAAATAACTGTTTTGAAAGCATGGGAGCTGAGTCCATTCTTTCTGGAAGCAAGAAGTGTATCAGGATCCTCAAAAAAGTGTTTGAACAAGCTACAGACCTGGGATGCAGAGAGTAAGGGCAAAATTCATCTGCATGCAGATGTCCACAGCAAGTTTGGGCTGCACTGGAGGCCACAGTCCACGTAGCCCTGAGGACTCTCTGTCAGACACATTGTAATGCTAGCCCTCTGCACATGTAGGTAGCCACCCCACACAGGGGCAGTGCTGGTCCCAGAGCAGGTTCAGGAAATGTAAGGGCAGCTGGGTACCAACGCAATGCAGGAGACAGTACTGTGGATGGTTACATGCACTCAGCAATCCCTTTCTGAAATCAAGTAAAGACAGCACAGCCTTTCATAAAACAGCTGGTGAAATATAGACCTAGGGGCCAGGCTTGTGCAGAGGTGAAGATCAGCCTTTAGGGAACAGACACTAACTTCATAGGTACCTTTATTAGCCACATCTGAATCCATTACTACCACACTTGTGACCACAGGAGCATCAAATGCACCTCAAAACCCTGCCTGAAAATCTGATCAGTGTGAAAAGGACCAATGAACTTCACCATAGTTCAGAAAAACTGACTAAAGTTTAGGAAATGGCAGCCTGTTTCTATTTTCAGGTGTCTGTGAGAAAAGGCAAAATCAGGACCATTATGTTCAGCAGTGCACTGACTGACATTTTCATATGCCTTTTCAGTCACAAAACCATTTATCTCTAGAGGAAATATTGACACAGATACGAACAGCAACACTAAATACTTTTAGAAAAGCATTTTATTCCTGAACTTAAGACCTACTGTTTCAAGTGGCCACAACGAGTAGTTCTCTTAAGCAAATTAAGTCCAATTATCTGATATCTAAATTATAATCCTCTCCCTTCTCAGCTCCGTTTGCAGCAATTTTTAGCACAAGAGCAATAACAGTTACGCACACTTACCTAATTATAGATAATGATCTTTATAAAAAGCTGCTAGAATATGCTAAGCATCTTAGCATAAACATACCCATTCATTCCTACACCAAGAGTGTGGTAAAGCCTAGTGATCACGGCAAATAGTGATCACAGCAAATAGTACCCCCCTGGAAGCAATCTGCTTGGTACAAAATACTATGTTCGCCAAATGGCCTACCTCCTCCCTTTCTTCCATCCTACCGGCTGCAGGTGTTTGTTCCCAGCTTAGAGAGATCTCACTGTCCCTCACATCAGCAGGTTTTAGGAAAGCATCCTTTATTGCCTCTGATTTGTGACGCTCTCTCTTTGCTGCTGTGAGGCAGGCAGTTTGAAGACCCATTTTGTCCCAGATCCCATGCCATTCACCCTGTTAGATAAAAATTAATGACCAGGTTATTCTGCCAGGGCAGATTAAAGGCACCACTTGTTACCAAAGAGCCAGATTTCCTCAGTATGATTGGGACAGGCAACGTAATAGACCTCCAATCCTGTCCGCTGCTCTTCCTTCCTTTCCTTGATCTTTGTAGTCTGATTCTGCACACTGATGTCACACAAAAATTAAATGAATGGTGAATTCATTTAAATGCCCCATGTGATGAATTTTAATTCATTAAAATTGTGAAAAATTAAATGAAAGGTGAACAAATCCTTTTGGTACCCAACAATTGTGGGTGAAACTATATCTGCATTGTAGCATATAAATTGAAATTTACCCTGGCACATTATATATTTTGTCACAGAAGGGTTCTTTCTGTAAGGGACAGCTAAAAGGAGCACATCTCCTATCCACTTGTAAAACCAGGAGCCTGAGCCCAAATGTGGTGCTTGTGGACCTGTGGGAGGCCATAGTCATTTGAAGAAAAGCCCTATCTCTGAGCAGCCCTGTGACCCAACAGTAGTCAAGGCACAACCCTGTATCTCTGTGGTGTCCAGGACCCCTCATCCACTGCTGTTCCCCAACCTGCAGCAACCCCACAGGCAAAGCAAAAGGCTCCCCAGCAGCAGTAAGCTTTCTTACTTTTTTTTTTTTTCAGGGAGGTGGAAAAGCAGAGTATAAATGCATTGTAAATACAGATTCCCCAGCACCTTGGCAATGAAGCAGGAGACTATGCTGACATTAAGATCACGCCTTTGCCTCTCCTGACAGCGCATCCTAGGAGTTCAGGAGCAAACACTGCCAGTCACCAGGATGGTCTGGGCTGCATTTTCCAGCCCTCCCTGCATGATAAAACCAGCTTTATCTCACAAAGGGAAGCTACTGGAAAGACAAGCTCTCCTCTTGCTACCATGAACTCTCATTGGCATGTCTCTGAAAAACAGCTGTGCTGCTAAGAGAGCTAAAAGGAGCTGAAACATAGCCCTTGCATGAGCAGGAGAAGCCGTGGAGGGCCTGGGGAAGTCCTTTGGCCAGTTGTGGAGGATCCAGCGACTAATGTGCTGCCTGAGCACACATGCTTTTTTGCGTTCGAGGACCAAGTCTGCAAGCTCCAGGGAGGCAGGCTTAGCAGCAAGTGCATTTCCTCCCCTCACTACCAGCAGACCTGAAAAACCACAAACCACGGGGCTGGGAGGGGCTGTGGAAGCAACCTCTTCACAACAGAGTGGTCCAGTATCTGCACCTGATGCAAAAGCCTCCTGAGAGAGATCACACTAGCCAAAATGTTTCTACCAGAGCAGTCTGTGCTCTTGCAACTTTGACAGCACTGGGCTTACCCCCCTGACAAATTATTCCTGCTTTGTATCCCTGTGAAATAACAAAAGAGGAAGCCTAGTGCAGATCCCAGTTCCCAGTTCTTGCTCCAGCCCATCAAATTGCCAGCAGCTGCCTCAGGGTTTTAGGTAATGGGGGCATGACAGCAGCCTGCAGCAGCAAATTTTGCTACCCTGGTCATGTAGTAGAAACAGAAACTCCTGCACAGGGTGTTGTAAGAACCATCACATGGGGCACTTAAAAGATGTATTTGGATGAGTTGTTGAGGGTCTGTACCTCCTGAGAATACAAATAAGCCACTTCTATCAGGGGAAACCCACAAGGTTAGCACCTTTGCTGTCAGGAGCAAAAAGAGATGCAGCAATAAGACAAAATTAGGAAATGGCCCTATTAAGGCCTCAGCTGTTTGATTCTGTCAAACTGAAAGATCTAACCAGAAAAAGATGTGAAGCTGAAACAAAACTGCTTTGAGACCAATCCCATGCTTGGGAAAAGCAGTAGAGATGAGGCTGTTACCAAAGAAGTATGTCAGGTGAAGGACCTGCTTCTACATGCGGTACACTATCTTCGTGAATATCAGCTCCAATGCAAACTCATATGACAAGTTACTGTACAAAATCTTTTGTAACTTAGCGGTGAGGCTGCAAGACTGCTAATCTCACTGGTGCAAACCTCAGCACTGTGGACAAACCTATCTCATGGTTGCTGTTTGCAGCCAACAGCCAGAGCCTCCCCACTGTCTCCATACAAAACAACCATACAACGTGTTTTTAGGAAAGTCACACGAATAGCGTGCAGAACGGATGAGCATGTAGCTGGTGAGCTGGGTTATGAGGGCTTCCTGCCTCTTACCCAGGAAGGGCATGGTCCGCAGATGTCATCTGGGGTGAAAAATAAAGTGCAGCTCCCAGTGACTTATTCCTAGTTACCGCTTTGACTTTCAAGGTTTGTGCTATTGAAAGAAGCCACATTGTATTTCTATGGAAATATGTATGTCTAGAGAACACATACGATAGTAGGAAAAAGAAGCATCATATTGTTTTCGACAGGCAGAGCGCAACTGAAGTTACACACACACAAAACCCCAGTCTTTGCAGCGATGGAGGAATGGACAGCCCTGTTTCCAGCACTGCTGGAAATAACCCTTGAAGATGTGTCTAGAGTGCCTTTGCACAGCTGACATTGCATGCCCCAGGCACGCAGAAGCAGAGATCCCAGGACTGAGGGAGGCTTTTCACCTCAGCCAGCTGCTCACCGTAGCAGCTCTGTGAGAATCATCCCAGAACGGCCTCAGCTGGGTGGATTTAACTGTCAAGAAAACAGTTTCCTGCTGTTTCGAGCAACAGCACTAACTCTCTCCTGCACAGAAATTTATTTGTCCCATTTTACAGATTAAGAAACAAAAGAAGCAGAAAAGGGCTGGGATCCACCTGACCTAGAGTCAAACCTAGCGCCCAGCCAAACTGGCCAAGAGCTTGTACTATCCACTCCCGTGATCCAAGACCTTCCCTTCAAGGGAATACACCAGCAGAATCAATTTTAATAGCATCAGCCGGAAGTTATTCTTGGGTGAATGCATACAGGCATACATTTTTCAGCACCTGAAACGGCAGATTTTCTACCAAATGGGCTCTGCTAAGTGATCTGAAATCTTGATTAAATGAAGCTTTCTGTAAAATATTTCCTTTGCATAACTATGAAACGTGAAGGGCACGTTCTCTTTTGCACACACAGGCTTCCTGCTGCATAGGTCCAATAGGCATTAATAATCCTCGGGCTGACAACTATTTGCCATAGACCTAATCTGGAACAATAATTCTAAAAATGTCCTTGAATAGTTTCAGCTGATTCACTGCAGAGCTCATTCTTTACTTTCAATCACTAATCTTTTTTTCCTTGACTAATACTATGCTTTTCAAAAAAGATGGTGTGCCTCCTGTGTTATTACTACAAGTATTCATGAAAATGGTGTTTTAATGAGATCAAGGCACAGTGGGTCAGTTCCCCATCTCTAAGCCCTGGGCTGCAGAGCACAGTAATGTCTGCTTTACTAAGCAAAATCTAAGCTAGCAAAATGAGCTTGCAGCATTGTGCATGGGCACAAAATGTTTTCTTTCTCTTCTGTCTTTTTCAAAAGAAAAGCAAACCCAGCATGCTCTTCCAACTAGCTGAAAGAATAAGGAAGTTGTTCCATAGCAGGACACATCAATGGGCAGTATATTTCACTGACAGTAAAGAATTCGGCTTCATTACAACGGGATCAGTGGAGAGGATGAAATCGATTTATCTGTTTCTAAGCATCTGTCTTAGCCAACAGATTACATGGAAGCAAAGGAGCAGCACCCGCAGTGATTTACAGACTGCTGATGGTATCAGACGTGATTACTCAGAGCAAGAAAGTATCCCTGGCTGTGCTGCACTTCCCTGTTATGGTGGCCCCAGCAGCACCTTCCAGACCTTGTTCCCCGACTACCACCTACTTAACCAGTCTCTGGAGACTCCTCAGCCTACCAAGTGAACTTGTCCCTTGCTACACCAAGTGGGAAAGTTTGCAAGCACTGTTGTCTTGGTTTTTGCTCTTTGGTCACATCTATCCTCGCACAGGCATCTCCAACAGAGAGGCAGAGCCAACAGAGACCACGCAAAGCTGTGCAGCATAGTGCACACAGTTGTGTGGACATCTTGTAGCCCTGGAATCTCATGCCTTCAGGCCTATGCAAAATATCTTTAGCCCAGGCAAGACCTGATCACGGTGTAGGTACATCTTGAATATTGTGCTATATTTTGGCTCTTCCATCTGAAAAGATATAAGGCAGAATTGGAAAGGGTACAGTGAAGGACTGAGACAAAGGCAAAAAATATAGGCAACTTCTGTATAAGCAATTGCCAAGGAGACAAGAACACTCCAGTCCAGAAAAACAGAGACTGAGAGGGAATATGATATCATATATAATGGCATGTACAGTATCCTGAGTGGTATGGAGAAAACAGGGAATTTTTCTTCATTTGTCCCCTCATATGCAAAGAACTAGGGAGCATTTTACAAAACTAGCAGATGGCAAATTCCAAACAAATGAAAGGCAATACACACACACACACACACAAACACACACAGAGTTCAGCTGTGCTACTCATAATTGGCTGCTATACTAAACAGTTTAAAAAGCAACCAGACAAGTTCACAAAACCTGTGAAAACTTTGAGAACTTGGGAAAAAGAAATAATCTATTGACAGCTAAGTACAAGGCAACTCCCCTCCCTCCTAGCTGAGGAAGTGCCTAGACAGATAACTGTTGGCAGTTGGGAAAGCTTCCCCAGGAATATGTGTACTCGCCCTTTGCGTCCTTATCCTTAGGTGCCCACTATGAGCCTGCTGGGGAGAATTGCCTGCTTACCTTTGGTCTTATCCCTGCAGAAACTCTTAGAGTGTTTCTCATGACACACATGTCCCTGATATCAGACCCTTAGCAAGATGCTCAGATCATGCCAAGGCATCCCATAACCTATGGGAGTCACAAAGCCCTGCAAGAAATCCCATACTTTCCTCTTCACCTGAAAAGGATATATATAGGATCAGTTTTGGGAAAGCCCTTTTGTTTGGGAAACAATCGTGGTGCTGCAGAGATTACCCACGTGTCACAGTGGGGTACAGAGGGAAGAAGGGACTGTGTTAGATAAAAGGGAATGCTGAGGGACAGATATTACAGGGCAAAATCCACATAGCAGACCACTAACAAGCAGGATCCCAGATCCACCCAGGCCCTCTGACAGTTCAGCAGACCTCACCAGAGGGGCTGCCATGGGGACTCAGAAGGTCTCACTTAGAGCCATCCATTCCAGAAGGGAGGGGAGGGCAGGCGAGGCATTGGGGCAGCCCTTGGGAACACCTTAGCCAGTGCAGTGCATGTCCCTGATCACAGCTCAAGCATTTTGATGGACTGCATCTGTTCCTGAAGTTCCCCATTTACTTCCTAATTGTCTTGGTGCATAAAGCTTAGGTATTGCCTTACATGTAAGATTTAGTTTTGCGCCTCCTTGCAAAGCTTGTTTCCATTAGTTGTTGCTTCACGATAGCTAAGAATAAAGGACCTCAGAAGGAAGGTGCTGAGCTCCATCCACTTTAAGTCACTTAGAAGGAGTTGAGCTGTGATTCACAATAAGTTGAGTTGGAGGTGATGGCAAGTGCATAAACATCAGGAAGACTGTGTTTTCTTTCCAGCACAAATCACTTAACTTGACTAGGTCTCTGTTGGCCTCATTTACAGAGGTGAAAATATTTACCCTCTTTGGAAATCTACAAACACAAAAGCATGAGATAAGTGCTAAGTATTAGCTGAGGGATTGTAACACTTTGAAGAGACATCGCCACCATGCTGGAACTTCCTTTAGCAATGAAGAAAAACATTGCCATGAGTAGAGGAGGAAAACATAATTCCTTTTCATTCAGTCACTGAAAGCATATTGTAAATCACCCTTGACCAGATGACATGAGAGGAAGAAATTCTGTTTCTAAAGTTGTTTAGAAATCAGTGTCACTAGCACTAAATGCTCCAAACAGTTGTTTTTAAACTGGGGACAGTAAAATTACAGCCCTTGCCATGCACATCAGCAATGACAGATAATATAACTAAACAGCTTTTATCACACTCCTGCAAATTAAATGCAAGTGTTCTCAAAGGAATAGGTTTGTATTCAATCAATGAACAACCACAGGGCAATTAATTACTGAGCATACACAGTAGAAAAATTCCCTTTCTCTGCAAGCAGGTGGTTTAAACTACAGAGCCTGCACTGCTACATCCTAAGACCTGTGGTGTTCTGTGCATTTGTGCCACTAGAAAGTCTATCCAATTATAACCAACGTGAATATCATTGTTCAAGTCTCTGTAAAAAGCAAACACACATACCACAGGTTGGAGGAAATTACAAGTGAGACATTATAATGATTAAGTAACTGAACAACCTCTTGATAAGTTCTAAGTAATTTAGTTTTCCCTGGGGCCACACGGTTGAGTCCACACAGTAAGCAGCTCCGGCAGGACAGCGAGGCGCTGGCTGGGAGGGCAGCCATCCAGCAGCTCTGCTCATGCATGCAAACAGAGTTTCTAGAACATTCACCTTCTTAACCACACTTCCACTGAACTCACTTTTTAATGCTACAATTATGTTATACACTCCTGCCAAAAAAGTAGCTGACACATGACAAAATTTTAAAGAATTCTATTTGCTCTCTGACTTCAGCACTTGTCCTGCCCTGTGTTACTTCCACAGAAAGTTAGTTTTTCTCTGGCCAGTTCCTGTAAAAAAGCATTTGGGGTGTGAGCACCTGGCTGCAGAACCCAGGTCTGCCAAACTTTCTTCTGTCAAAGTGCTACTTTTCAAGAAACAGGGAACATTCTGCTGAGACAAAGAGCAACACTGACTGATTCCTTTATATTAAAATAACTTCTTGGTTCTGTTTTGCAGATTAAGAAACCAAGTCTTAAAGATGTGTTTCAATTCAGCTGGGATCAATCCCACAAAAGAGGCACATGGAAGTGAACATCTAGAAAATCCTGGAAGTGCCTACACCACCACGTTCCTCTGACACAAACCCCTGCAGTGCTGGTGCCTGAGTAGCACTACTCCATGTGCACAGGACCTACACACAGATCAATTAGACAATTTCAAATGTCTCTCACTACACAGAGAAGTACCGAAAAGGCTGGAAGGAAGGAAATGAGTATCCAAGCAAAGGAGGGGTTCCTTTCTCAGTGAAATCAGGTCCCCAGAACCATCTCCAACACCCAAGTGGTACCTTCAGATGCTAAATACTTCTGCAACTCCAATCCAAAATGAACCTCAGTTCCTGAGGATGACATCATCACAAGTGCTGTACTCATTTTCATCTGCAAAACAATCAGATTCTACTCATCTTTTTTTAAGGGTCATGTGTTGTCCCTAAAATTGTATCTTAATTTGCAGGAAGATAGCAGTGCCCCTGTAATTTACCTCACATTACCTGCAACCCATGAGATAGCAAAGCCTTCTGGTTTTAACCACAGCCTGGCAATTAATGTTGCATAGGCAAACAGTTCAGAAGCAAATGAAGTTTTAAGCAAAGGTTCTAAATACCACTGTGTCATTTTTCTAAATGGGAGTGAAGCAAATATCATAATTTGAATCTAATGTAGTTTTCAATGTTTTTCATGAAAGAAACCAAATATTTGTCTATGAAAGTAGATCTGCCCTTTCAAAAAAGAAAAGACCTGGCTTTTTTTTTTTTTTTTTTTTTTTTTTCAATATTAATGCTGGCCCATCACCACCAGCACTGAAGTCAAAGACATGGGGAAACTGCTGATTTCAGTCGAGCAGGGTCAACCCAATGCTACCTGTCTTGGAAGACCCAGCCCAGAAGGTCCTCCACATGCACAGGTTGTGCAAAATCAGGCCCTGCATAGCAGAACTTCAAAGTGGGAAGGAAGTAGGTGAAGAAGAGACAGCAGTGAGTTTTGATGAAAGGGGAAGTGTCAGTCCATAGAGAAGCACTAATAGAATTACTCAGAAAGCTGCCTCGGCCCCATCTCGTTTAATGTTTCTGCAAGTGACCTTGACATACAAGGTGATTGTGCTGCTGATATTTGCTTATAGCATAAAGGAGACAGGTTCCATTTTCCAAGGGGAGGCTTGCAAAGCCGAGAGTTGGAGGAGCAAGGTGACTGGAGACACAAAAATGGAACAAAATTCAAAGCTACTCAACACAGATCATATATTCATGGAGTAATACTGAGAACTGCTACCATAAGCCTAGAGCTCATTAACTGGAGATGACTGAGGAGAAGAAGTAGCAGGGAGCATTAGTTAATTATAGGATGATTTAAGCTACTAAGTGATGCAACTACGAGAAAAAACATATGTGATCCTAGGATATGTCAGTCAAGGTATTTCCAGAGGAGGCAGATCATTGTTGTCACGCCATAAAGCAGTGGTGCAACATGGAACAGTAGTAACATACAAATGGCCGTACTAGTTCAGACCAAGGGTCCTCCTAGCCCATTACTCTTTCTTCAACGGTGGCCAGAGTAAGAACAGGAAGAATAAGAATAGGACAAGCATATGTTAGACTTCCTTCTGGTACTCTCGCAGCCTCGAAACATTTTCAGCTCAGGGGATTTCCTTCGCTACTTGTGGTTTGACTATTAAGCAACCCACAATGGATTTTTTTGTAAACCTTTATCACATCTTCCCAAGTGGCCTCTCTTCCAGGCTGAACAGGCCCCATGTATTCAGTCAGTCCATATCCCTGATCATCCCTGCTGCCCTGCTCTCAGTTTCAATACACCCGTTCTAAGCTAAGGAGAACAGGACTGCCATTCAAAGCATGGTCCAGTTATGGGTTTAAACAGTGGCATAAAGATGTTGTGTCCTCTATTCTACTCCTAATAGTTCCTACATTTGATGTGGATGGGGATTATTATTTTTTTTTTTGCTTTCTGGTGAGTATAAATTCTGATTTACATGCTTAATTCAGTCATCTGTGCCCAAGAAAGAGTAGCTTCACCTTGAAGAAGTACTGAAATACAAAATCAGGCTAAGGCAATAAGCAACATGAGGAGTCCATCATATGAGTTGAGTTTAAAAGAAAAGCTACAATTCCTCTCTGTACTTGTCACTGAAAGCACCAGGCAAGGAGCAGAGTTGTTTGGGATGAAAAGCAGTGTTAGGACAAAGATGTAAATTGAGTTTGAATGTGAATCAGGCTTGGATATATTCAAACTGGTGATTAGAAGAAAGCTGGAGACTGGGAGGCTCTGAAACAGCCTCTCAGCAGAAAGGGGGTAAAAAAATGAAATTAATTCCAACATGGGGAAAGGGTGGTTGCCTGCAGTACCAGGAGACATGTAACACAGGAAGGCCCCACCTAGGTGTGCATTCAATAACATGAGGTGCTTCACACCAACTCCCTCTGCAGTTCCATTCAGGCCTTCCCAAGGGTGATGCTGCTTGCTTTCCTTTTAGGATGGAGTACATTTCTTTGCACACAGACATCCAGAGACCTACTGAAAGTATCAGCAAAGAAACAAAAGCAGAGGAAGCAAGACGGGCTGTAAAGCTTGCCGCCGGTTAGGGTTACGAGCCATTACCAGAAGAAGAATTAGCTTAGGCAGGTACAGGGGAGGGAGAAACCTACATTAATCCTTCTGTGGCAGAGCAAAGTGGTGGGAGGAGAAGGTTACATAATCCCTAACTATTTAAATCATTCAATACTTAAATCATTTAGGCAATTATTTATGGATTGACTAATCCCCTCATTTATTGCTCCTTGTGTAGACAATCTCGGAATAACCATTACTGCAAATATCTGAGCTTATAGTAGGTCAGATAACAGGACCGGGGAACTAGGAACTGGATGGATGAAGAAACCGTTTTAGTTTGGGATAAGGGGATTTTTGGTAGGGTTGATTATTTTTTTTTCACTGGCCTTAGCATTTATAAAACATCAGACTACCAGCACATAAAGGTGAGGGAGGGGCAGGTGGGGGGAGCCTCCAGAACTCTTCAGACTCACTGTCCTCCTTATCACTCCATATGTGACCAAAACACTAGAGGATATGTGTTGGAAGGTTAACTAGTCAAAGGTATTATTGTATACCCTGGCATAATGCAGGCACACTTCAGAGAAGTGTAAGGCAACTTTAAGACATTTCTTTTCTCTTGGGAAGCCAGAAAACTGGGAGGAGACGTTTCCGTATGCTCAGAGATCCTATATCACAGGCAGGAACAGCAGAAGTCTTCCGTACTAAATTGCCAGTAGAGATGGCACCCCTGATTCAAAAGAGTGAGAGCAGCCCAGTAAAACTCTGTTTACCTTGGCTGTCAAACAGCTGCCAGACTTTTTAATGTCACTGATGATCTCAGAAGATTCAGTCTAGTTACACTACTTATAATGCTGTGCTTTAGTGCCAAAGTCATCCAGCCAAAATCCAACATCCAGGGGGACAAAGATTTAGAGCTGACTACAGGTAGATCTTGTTAATTAATCTTAAAACATGAAATACGAATAAGCAATTTAAGTTTTCTATAAGGTGCATGGAAAAAATGCATGTAAAGATTGTTTAAAATTATTTGATTACTTGGTGTATATGGGCGGTGCATAAATACATTCTTTTCTCAACAGATACATATTTTGCCCATCACAGAAACACACAAATATGGGTCTGATAATCACTCTCTGCATTTTTCTTTCAAGAGTAGAAGAGGGATGGATCACAAGGCAGCTGCAGAATTTCAGAGGTCCAGTTTCATACCACCCAGCTACAGACACCTCACAAAGAAGCCCCAGCTTCCACATAAATGGAGAGAGAGCAGCAGAGAGCAATGCAGCCTCCCTAAAACACAGCCCAAGTAAATTGAACTTCTTGAAACCTTGTTTGGAGAAAAAAAGAGAAAAAAAAGAATAAAACCCTCATGATTTCTGTTCCATTCCCAATGGGTCTGTGTCATCTCATCGTCAAGAATAACAATAAAATCAATTCATTATGTTCCATTGAAGGCAGCCTCAGGAGAGAGATCAAAGAATGAGAGGAAATGAAAGCTGACCGACTTTATCACCTTTGGAGTCAGTCCCAAAGATCTCAAATTAATTTAGATTGCTGGGGCAGTGCATAAAAGCTGGCAAGTCCTTTACCAGTGCAGAGCTTCTATACAAACCAGCAAAGTGATGTTGTCTCTGGGGGGTTTCAATAATCCAAACATTTTTGTGAGTGCTAAGTACTTCTTCCTTCGGCCATTTGAAGTTTATTATTGGAGGCAGGGGTAATATTTTCACGTTTTCCTCCTGAATTCTGCAGGGAGCCATCTGTCTCTCCTGAAAGACCCAGCAGCAACATTTCTGCATGAAATCTCTCCCCTCATGGGAGGCTGCCGGCCATCGGCCCTTCCCACTCCTGGCACTAGCCCTTACTGGCCAGCCACCCCAGGCCAGCATCCCAAGCCAGCTACAGCGCCCGCAGGAATCGGGGGCTGCCCGCAGCAGATCTTTCTGCTCAGGAGAATGAAGCAGTTCCCCGAAGCTGTGAGTCACGAGGAGCCTGCCAACGCTGCTGCAGCACAGAAGCTCTCCGGGAAGGGGCTGCGACCCGAGGGGGCTCACAGAGGGAGCAGGGAGCCCCTGCCACCGGCTACAGCGGGCAGCACAAAACCTGACCCCAGCCTCTCCTCCTTCGTCCACAGCTGCTCCCAGAGCCCCCTCACCCTGCTCTTCTTTTTTGTCCCTTCACTAGGAATTTGATTTCAGATGCTTGAGAACAGCCCTCTGAGCATTCGTTTCCCCTCCGGTCTTTCCTCGCAATGCCTTATTGTGTTTCATTTTCAAACCAGATCACCATTTCCTTTTCAGCCTTTGTTTTAATACCCAGGCCCTGGACTCCCAGACCTGAAACTGGCTCTGTGCAACTGCCTTGCCTGATTCCAGGCCAAATTTCACAGCATCTGTGGTACCACATGCTAGAGAGAGAGAGAGAGAGACAAGCTCCTGACAGACACCTTCCCTTCCCTCACCTCCTTGGCAAGTGGCTGCCTCCTGGAAACACCCAGTTAGTCAGTGGATCCCATTAGCCCTGGTGATTCAAAGCTGTGTCATCCACAGCTGCAGACAGGCACTGCCTTTTTCCCCTCCACTGCATGCAACTCTCCAAATGGCATGAAGGTATCAAGCATCTCTGGCCTGATTTCTTTAGCAGCCAGCAATGTGGAGTCTGAGCCTACAAGGCTGGGGAATCTCTCGCAAAATGAGACGTGTTTGATGCCTTAACACCTTCTGCATGAGTCATAGGATGCTTTGAACTGTGTGTTTCAGAGAGGAGACAGGCTTTACGAGGCTTCCAGGTAGCCAGGCATTCCTCACCGTGCGACTGAGCCCCACCACTGAACCCGGGGCCCTATGAAAGGACCCTCTTTTCAGCTACTCACTGAACAGCCAACAAAAATTGAATTCCCTCATTCAGCCCCAGCTCTACATTCAGTAGGAGGCAAAGCCTCATGCAAAAAAATTATATTTTATGGAACAGTTCCTGGTCTTCCAACTTACCTCCTGAGGACTCCCGCAAGGAGTCCCACAGGCACTGTACAAAGTTTGCAGATCCTCCTTCATCAGTCAGTTTTGAAGGCTCAGCCCTGAAATAAAGCTGCTCTGAAGAACTAAGAAGACATGTTTATTGCCATCAAAAATCTGTACTCTTCATGAGCAGTTTGAAAACCACCACTTTCTTTCACTAGCCCCCTCACCGTGTTGCCTCACTGGAGGGCAGCTAATATTTGTGGAGGGTCTTCTTCCCTGCGATTCCCAAAGCATGGTGGAAATACATTGTGAATAAACTGAGGCATTGAGTGTGTGCTCCAGAAAAAGAAACTCTGGCCCCAGTCCATCTCTTGATCCACAGACATTCAAATTTGCATGCAAATAAAAAAATAAATAAAAAAAATAAAATGCTATTTTTTTTTTTAACCATCTGACAGCTGCTCCTGGACTTGAATGCGAGGAGTCATTTGTCTCGGCATAGATCTTGATGGATAGAACCACATGATCAAAACCACTTTCAAAAGTAAAGTGTAGTCAGGCTGCTGGCAAACGCAGAGGACAGAAGAGACAGAAAGACTTTTCAGCTGCTTTTACTGGTGGTCAGTTCAGCTGAGTATCAAAGTACAGCGATAGTCTAAAGAGATGCTGTCACCAGCGCATGCCAGCCTCGCCTGTAAATAAATAAAAGGCATCATTTTCCTCTGCTATGAATCTGGCACTTTTCACCAACACTAAATTGATTTTAAACCTTCCAAAGGAAAAGCCTCAATGTTTAATTTCTCTGGCTAGCCTTAGATTCTTGGCTTTACTTTTATTTTCCATAACATCCAGTTTATTTCTTTTAACGCTTGTTACCCTTCAAAAATGCTATTGTAATTAGATCATGACATTCTACAACTATCTCCAAACTTAAATATTCCGTTTAAGACAGTTTATGTGTAAATTTTATATGATTTTGAACAATGTTATCTTGAAAGTACACAGTGTTCACAGCCAGGGTGAAAGGAAAATAAACTCATAGAAAATAAAAAGCAATTCAAACTTCTGCCCCAAAACTCAAATTAAACTCTTTTGATCCTCCAGAAAAACTTAGTTCATTTTGTTTATTTTCCCATTCTTCTCTGCTTCCTCTGCTCAGACTAGGAGGGAAATACTGAACTACTGGGAGAAAAAACTTTTTACTGTATTTTCAGCTCAGCAAGGACTGCAAAATTAAAGAGAAAGCGGTGTGACCTGAAAGCAATCTCAGTTCCTTCACCTCTGGAAAGTTGTTTGATTAAGGGCCGTTATGTGATATATTATCTGAAATATGGATCTGTCCATCTCAAACTGGTGCAATCCCACAAACTCACGAAGGATCACTTGCTGCTACAGCCAAAGTCATTGCTCCTCAAATTCCTTTGATTTCAGCCTCACATAGTTCACCATCAAATAGTTTTATCTCCCCTATTTTTTCCTGAGTGGTTGTGACCTAAAACCAGAAGACTTTGCTTTCTTTTCCCAATTCAGTTCATCTGCTAAGGAAGCCTCTCCAAAAGCAAGCAAACTAAATAGCAGCTGGCTTTTACAAATGAAAGGTTCCCTCTCGGCCTCTGTTCATCCCCAAACACACATGACCATTTGGGAGTTTGGTTGGCACCTCTGTCTAACTGCTGGCTGCCAGCCTTAAGGGCCCCTTTCCACAGTAGCATCCAGGGGCGCATCCATACATTTCCCCCTGAGACAAGCCTTGGCCTTGGCTTGGCAAAGCTGCATGACCAGTCACACAAATACACCTTCAAGATGCTGAATATGGGAGTAAATAAATGCAGGGAGAGAAATCTCCGAGCTGCTCTCCAGCAAAGTCAGTATGCCTTTGCATAATGCTGGCACCAGATTTCCGCAAACCAGCGTACCCTCCAAATCAGACAACGATGTTATGGATAGGGTTATATAGAAGCCCCAAGGCAGCAAGACAAGCAACCAAGTCCCAGAGTTGGCTCCTTTTTACCACAGACATGTTGATGGGGTCCAACCATAATCACCCACAGACTATCTGACATACACGATCTCACTGCTACACAACAGCCCACTGTGCTGGACAGGATTCAGATTTTGTGTTCACATTATGAGTACATAATCTCTACCTAACATGCTCAAACTGTCATCTAATCACAGGTTTGCAGTGTAGGCTTGATTTCCCTGAAGTTTCAGACTTTACACTCAGGGTCTCAGCTCTCCCATCCCCACATCTCAGCAACTCCACCCCATAACAAGGCATCTAGAAGTCAGCTTTACTAGCGTCTAAAAGGACATCAAGGATGTCTCTTAACATGCTAAGGAGAGAAAAGACCTTTCTTCACCATTGGTGTGTTCAACTTTTAGGATCCCAAAACAAGCTCCTGAGACTTTTAAAACTGCAGAGAGTTTAAGGGACTTGGCTTTAGAGCAATTGCCACAGAAATATGTTGATTTTGTGATATGTTTCATGTTGATCGGTAGGTTTCAAAGCAGATAAAGATAGTTCATGTCCTTGGCACATTTTGCAGGTGAAAAGCACCTTTCTTGGGCCTGCCTATGAAATTGTCCTTCCCCCTTCAAAGCAGGCTGCCTTTAACAGCCAGTCACTGCGGTTCGTTGCCCAAACCATGAGCTGTTCCTCTGAAATTACTTCATCTCCCCCTGTCTCTGTATCCCCCCAGTCCAACATGCGTGTTCTGGAGAGAAGCCTTGCAACAAAGAGGTAATGAAAGCCCCGGAGAACTCACGTGATCACCTTGAACTCACCTAATCTCCCCACAGTTGAACACCTACAATGTCCCAGTGCTCCAGACAGTGATCTCCAGTGGTTCTCACAAAACAGCATGGAGAGCAACCAAGCCCACACCTCATTGTCAGACACACTACTAGTGCTCATGTACTGCATTTCTTCAACCCATGGAAAAAGTTGATTCAGCCTGCACCTAAAGTAAAACTTCTTAGAGTATTTAAAAAAAAAAAAAAGTTAAATAAAATCCACAAGCATGTTTTCTAAACATTAAGAAAAACAAGCAGTTCTCTTTCAGATAATTTTGGAGCCATTTTCTGTGAGATTCAGGTTGCCGCAGGGCCAGCTGGCTTCAGAAATTAAGGAATCACTTCAGGATCCTTAGAATAAAACTGTCTCTGAAATCCACAGGCATTTTACCTCAATGGTCAAAAGGAGTGACCATTACAAGGTCCTTCTGAAGGTCTCCCCCTCTGAGCACTTTTTGTCTTAGTCCAGTCTAGTCTCTAGGAGCAAACACATGGTAATAGCATTAATCCTGTTCTCTGTTGAACAGGTTTGTTTCCTTCCTCTGCTGATACCCAGTACAATTCCTAACAGCAATGCACCACTACTAGGAAAGGTTGTGAATGAGCAGTAGTGCCAGAGGCTTCATCTCTTTTCACCTTTAGGTCACCTCAGAACATGGTCCCACACCTCCCAGACTGAGTATCCATCAGAGGGAAACCTAGCTCCTCTGGAAAATTTTCTCTCTGGAAAATCAGTTCATACTGGGAGGAAACTCATCCAGGCTTAACTCTGCCATTCTAAAACTAGGCGACACTTTTGGATGTTCTATGAGCAGGTCAAAGGGACTAAATGGGTACCTTGTACAATTCATCTAAGTGCAATTCAAATGGTAAAAATGTGTGAAAACAATAGAAGTGCAAAGTTCCCAAGAATGAGATTGTCCTCTTTCTTCTACTGTTAGAGGAGTTAAAGGGGATGATCTTTTTAGTTAATGAGAATACACCCAGTATGTCCCAGGGCCAAAATACTCTTTCAGTTCCTGCAAGTACAAGATGGAAAGAATTTCATGAGACATTATCAGAAAGAATTCACAGTGAGATAAACACTTACTTCTTCCATTTGTTTTCATTCAGATTTGACTTGTCACTAATAATTATGACAGAGGATGTGATAAATGTCCGCTCAACATTTGCAAGAACAATATGCTTTACCCAAGCATGAGAACACACAGGAAAAAAAGGCTAATCATAAACTAATTACTTCTTTCACTAATCGTTACTGCTCTGAGTCACTGTTTCTATGAATCGCCTCACTTTTTTCCTTCAGGAGTGAAGCAAAGGAATATTTCAACCTTGGTTTTTTCCTTACCTTGCAACTTCTTCTTTTCACATTCTGATGTATTTTATTTCCTCCTTGTCAAGAGTATGTTGATGTTCCAAAACCTATGTCTGAATTTCTCAGCTTTCAGAAATCTGTTTAATGGTTAAGAGTAGACCAAATACCAAAATGCTAAACCTGACTGCATTTTCATTCACATGAAATGTGTCTCCTGGGAAGTTACATTATTTTCAAGGAGTTAGATGGAGCTTGAATGATAATTTAGACCCATGTTTTACTCCTCTTTCACCTTTCAACTTTCCAGGCGGTGGAAAAGCTCTTCTGCCACAGAGATAAGACCTCTTCTTATTTTGGGCCTCTGCTTTGCTTTCATACCTCAGCAATGGGTGAAACATCTTAAGCAGACCACCTCCATAACCATTCTTGAATGAAAAATATATATGATAGTTTCGAAGTCTTAACACTCTCTCCTGCCAGGAGAATGCAAGTCACACCAACAGCCCTGGAGAGCAGGCACCACAGGAAGGAGGGAAAGGTGGTGAAGAAAATGACACAGGCTCTGTTGGAAGATTACAATTGTTCAACTAAATATGTTTAGAAAAGTCAACGTTTCACTGAGTTGAAAATTTCCTTCATGAACTGCTGAGGTTCTTTCATCAACACAACTGTGTAAAACAGCAAAACTGAACAAACTTTGGGGTGTTGTAATTACCAAGAGTGTTTCACAGACACAGAATATATGCATTTCTTCTGGGTGCATTCCATGGAGCTAAGTGGACTCTCAAACCCATGTCCATGCTGTCCAGAAATAGGACCGTGTATCATACCAGACATCTTCAGGGTTTTTTGCTGGCAAGTAGGGTTTCTCCATATCTTAGAATTTAATCTTAAAAGAAAAATTCTAGATCCTGCAACTAACTGTGTAACTCCTATGGTACTGAGTACTCTCACCTTCTCTTGGCTTCAAAAAATGCAGACTCCTCCTTTACAGGAGGATCTCGGCAACCTGCTGGATTTAGCCTTATAGAAATATACTCTTTCTTAGGTAGGAAACTCAGGTCTGTCATTTACTTAACATTCAAGAGATGTGAGTTCTGGATATTGCATAACCTCTGGGGAAACAAAAAAAAAGCACCAACCACCAACAAATGAGCAGGGGCAAAATTAACAAATTGCTCTTTAGAAGCTGCACAACCTGACAGTTACATACCAATTTGGAGTTATTGTCAACAACCCTATCTCCTTGGAGACTGGCTGACGCTGCAGAGAAATATTAGATGGGAAATTAAGGTTAACAAAGGGTTTCCTACTGTTGTTCCTAGTAATATAAGCACTTTACACATCAGTTCTAATTCTGTTGAACTGAGAAAAAGGAAATGGGAGAAGAAAATTTAAACAGGGATCCTCATTCTACAGCAGAATTAGCTAGCAGAAACCCCCATTAAAATTAGAGGTACCCCATCCTCCTTAAACTCACATTCCCACCAGCAAACTACCGATGTTGTCTTACCTTACCTTGGATGGCTTGTTCAGAGGCAATCTTTCAATTGCAATCGCTTTAAAGTGCCATGATTTTGCCATTAACCCAAGTTCAACAGTTGTTTTTCAGCAAGGTCTTGTTTCTGTTCAGGTAGAAACACAACATGGTAATGCCCTCAAAGACAGGACAAATTGTTTATCCAAAAGCTGTCTCAGGCCTGATGCTGAGAGGCAACGAACAAGCTCAACAAGCAGTGTCACTGATGCAATGCTTGCTCAGCACCACTCACCACCATGGATATCAAATGTTTCAACTGAATATGAACTCAAGTCTCTTGATAACAGCTGTGTTGTGTTCCACTTTCCAGCAAGGCTCTGACATGAAGCAAAAGTTCACATTTCTCTTACATACATGTATCAGCAGTAATAGAAGTATTTCAGAAGGTCTAGGAATTCATTTCCAGTCAGAGCCTGCCTTTTCTGCTGTTTTCCCAAAGTACTGCAATATTGCCATCTTGCACTGAGAAACCCTGAGGTGTTCAGAGATCATACTGCCAAATCCACATTAGCATGAGTGGTTATGGTTCTCCATGTTCTCACATGCTTTGAAAAAAAAGTGGTTATTTCATAGTAGAAGCAGTACAGCATACCTGTTTAGTGGATCTTTTTCACCCGGACCCTGAGCAGGAGCTAACATCTCCCAACTCAGGGTCCTGTCTGAATAGACAAGTCTCTTGTGTTTCTCTTCATTCATGTGGGAAAGAACGCATCCAGCCTCTGACACTGAATATTTCTATTGCACCAGGCCAAATGGCCTTCAAATATGAAGTTTTAAGTTCTGCTCAAACTCAAAGAGTCATGGCCATCCTGTGAGTGCTCTTTGCTGCTTCCAGCTCTGCCTCACAGGGATAAAAAGGTTTGCAGAAACTCAGGAGGGAGAGAAATGAAAAGATATCTGCTTGTCTCTTTATGAATAGAAAACAGACTTGGCCTGTGCAACCACTGCCATCACCATGTGTGTAGCCACTCCTGCCATGTACCTTCCTAAGCTGTTTCATTGCATTAGCCTCTCACTTCATCTTGCTTTTGGACTGAAAGAAATTTGGAGATGGACTCATCCATCTGTACAGCATAACATATGCTGGGTAGAGAAGCTTTCAGATAACATCATCGTCATTTGGAATTCAAGATATCTGAAGTCTAAAATTTTGTAGAACTTTTCTTCCTTTTGAACAGTATAAGCCTTGTTTAAAAGAACTGTGACAGGGTGGAAACGATGCAGACTGGATAGCACAGAAATGACCTACCAATAGCATGAAAGCTGATCAAATTCAGGAATTCTGGATTTGAAAGTGAGTGTGAATATATTGGCCAGTATTTCCTCCAAACCTTTCCAAAATGCCTCTGTCCCTGGCCAACTTCCTTACCCCCAGCTCAAGCTACATCATGCTCATCTAGCCATTTCATGACTCTGCATCCCGATGATCCTAGTCTATATTCCAGACCATTTCCCTTCCTTCACTGTTTCCAGTTTTCCTTGTTCTGTCCGTCCCAGCCTCCCCTTTTATTCAGCTATATATCTGACGCCAGCTGCCTTCCCATCCACCACCCTCTTTGCTAAATTCTTCGTCCACCAAAACTGAATTTGCCCCCATTCAACCTCCCAACATTGTTCCTCTCCCTTCTTGTCACCTTTACCTGCTGAGGTCTTTATTCCACTCCCCCATATTGGGGTAAGACAGCTTTCTCCTCCGTACTACTGGGGCACCAGGAAAATATCATGAACAGGAGAGCTGTTCTCTGTCTTGATCTCACTTCCAGCAGCTCTTCCCAGCTCAGTCCACAGCAGTTCAAGACACAGCCACAGGAGATGCTTTCCAGTGCACCATACACCCTGCTCTGCAGGGATGGAGCATGCACATGAGGACATTGCCAGGGCTGGAAGATGGCCGGTGAGAAAGATATCTTCAGGAGATTTGAAATCTAAAAAGATCTGCAAGTTTCTACCTCAAATCTGTGCAAAATGCAGATTTCACGTGGCTTATAACTTGATCAAGCCTGGAGAGATTTTCAGGGGGATGGAAAAGAGCCATCTTTGATAGAAAAACAACCACTTCCTATGTATTTTAAATCTGTGCTACAGAGGGAAGCATGGAAATGACAGCATTTAAAAAAAATAAAAGGAGAAAAAAAGGAAAAATCACCAAAGTGATAGTAATTTAAAAAAAAAAAACAACCAAACACTTTATCCTGAGCTATCCTTTTGGGGGGACGGGGGGACGGGGGGGACGGGGGGGG
This sequence comes from Falco peregrinus, assembly GCF_023634155.1. NCBI lineage: Eukaryota > Metazoa > Chordata > Aves > Falconiformes > Falconidae > Falco > Falco peregrinus. Next base: position 93,307,910 of record NC_073724.1, on the reverse strand, counting down.
GGGGGAAGTCATTCTGGTCTCATCTGCCTACCTTATGGGAGCACACCACATTGAAAAATTCAGCCCACACGAGCTCTGAGAACGTGAGTAATAATTAAAAACAGAATATTTGAGCTGCCAGGTATCACATGACTGTAATGATAATCAAAGCTACCAGCCCCACCTATAATCACATCTTTAAAAGAACAGAAATGAACCAGCCATTTCTAACCTCTTTAAGTTCATTATTGCTACGCTTCCCCACCCCTCCACCCTCCCCCCCATCTACCACTCTTCTTCGGTTCCTCCCATCCCAGCCTAAGTACATTGTGGAAAGACCAGTTGCAGCCTGGGGGTTATGATTGTTTTCTAGGACATGTACGCAGAAGATTTCACTACATCTGGCAGTTAAATGCTACAGCACATTGTACGATAATGTAGTAATATTTTCAAGCAACTGTGTAATGCTCTCTTCTTTCTGAATCAGTCAAGAGTTTCATTATCTAAATCCGTGTGAGAACACAGGAAGCTGTGTTTCCCCAACTCCTGAAATATCTGCCTCAGGAAGGAAGGTATATTGTCTTTTTGATGCCTCTGTTTTGCTTGTGAGGTGGCTCTGTGTGCCTGTTTTGCAACAACACTACAAAAGCAAACCAATTTAAATCTCCTATGGAAATGCCATGTTTGCTAGACAGTTTGCATCCTTTTAACTCAAGGGTGACTGGATCTTGAGCATATCTTGAACGTTATCAAAACCTCTATGATCTGGGGAGCTCCAAAGTGCAATCATTTGAGCTGCAGTGGGAAATGAACAATATGAAAATGATTCCCTGCATTTCAATCACCCCATGTTTTTGTCTTGAGAAAGGGAAATATACTTCCTGGAAGTCTTTCACTAAGTCCAGGACAAAAAAAGAAAACCTACTTTAATCTTTCCTTTTAGTGTGTGAAAAATAATATCTGCAGCAAGGGATGATTTTTATGACCTCTGAAGGCATGAAAGCAGAGCTGAAATAATAATGATTATCCAGACTTCAATCTTCCTCATTCTTTGCCTACACAAATCCTACTCCAGGCACCAGGAATTTGATCTGACTAATAAAACCTAAAGATATAGAGATTCAGCACAGTTAGGAAAGTAATACTAAGGAAGTGCAAGTCGCTGACATGATAAATCTCAATCCGCAAGTGTAAATCATCAAAATATGTCTGTGAAGTTTAACTTCTTGGGCTTAAAAGGAGGCTAGTTTTAAAATGCTTCAGAATAGTTTCTGGAAATTATGCTCTTTTTTCTACTCTCTGCTTTTCCTTCCCTACCAACAAAAGACACAGTTCAGAGAAGCACTTACACATGCACGTACAATGAGCGCACCATCAAGTCCCACTGCCATCAGCTGGGAAGTGAATTCAAATTCACACCAATCTAAACTTCCCCATTGACTGTTTCTCTCGCAGCATCCCATCCTTACTGACCTGCAGGCATCTCCCTCTGGTACATCTGGGCCCTGACCCATCATGCACATGCTTCAGTTTAACCGCAGGAATAGACCCACAGGCTTGCTACTGGCTGCAGTAGGCTTTGGGTTAGACCTCGAAAGATTGCCACTATAAATTACCACAAAGGCACGCACAGACAAGCAAGCTTTCAGAGAGTTGTCAGAAAAGTCTGGCAAGTCCCCTTCTGGGCATTGCTTCAGTCACTCAGGGAATAGCAAAAGGGACAGACAGGTGCCCAGCAGCAGGGCAGAGCAGGTAAACAAGTCCACCAAGGAGACATCCCCTATGACTCTTTTCCAAAGAGGGGTGTGATCAGAAAAATGTCAACAGTCAGAAACAAACTGTATACAAGAAGAAGCAGCACTGGGAGCCTTGAGCCATGCTGCAGCCTGCCCTGCAGTCTGGCATTTACTCCTGTGGTGAGAACACAAGGCAGCTGTAAGCAACAGCTCAGCCTTGTGCTCACCAGTAATTCAGGAAATTTTATCCTCACCACATCTACTGTTCTCACATTTATTGGTCTGGGAGAGTTGGCATGTTGTAGCAAGGCTAGTGGGAAAGGATAATACTTGAAAAAGGTGACAAAGGAGGGTTTCTTCTTGAGCTCATAAGTGAATGTTTATAGAATGGGGTTGGCATGTTGTAGCAAGGCTAGTGGGAAAGGATAATACTTGAAAAAGGTGACAAAGGAGGGTTTCTTCTTGAGCTCATAAGTGAATGTTTATAGAATGGGAAGACGTTCCTTGAGTTTACAGGATACCTTCTCCCCCTACTACTCATCAGACTGGCTAAACATTTCACATGAACAAAACAAAGCCTAGAAATAGCCCCAGTGGGCTCTGGTAGTCCATACCACTTGTTATTCTCTCTCTCAGCTTATAAAGACAACTAGATTTTTTTTTTTAATTTCACATATCCATCTTTCTACACAGTCAACATTGGCCTACTGGTATGAAATAGAAAAAAATAAATCTGAAAGGTTTGATATAGTGCTTTCAGGCCATGTATATTATCAGCTCAGAAATATTCCCCACAACAATCTATGATATGAAATGAAGAACAAAAAAACAGTTTTAAAATGCTGCTGAATAAGGTAGATAGAACAGACGTTCAGGTCTCCTTAATGTGTTTTTTATATTCTCCCATGGATACATTTGTACTTTCTAATTCACTTTCTCTACTGTCCAATTATCTACAGACAATTTAGTCTTGGGTGGATTATAATAGGTTCTGCTTCAGTTCAGCCAAGAGAGAATCGTAGATGGTTGGGACGAGGCCAGCAGCAAAGGAGTGGCAGATTACTGAAGCATTTTCAGGGTCACTTTTTATTCTGAGCTTCCTACAGCGTGTCCAAGCATATAGTAATCGTAGCTTTTCATGTTCACCGCATATCCAGGTCTGAGGCAGAAGTTTTTACTTCCTTGCTTATTTCAAACATCTTTGAGATACGAACAATTACCAGTTCACCTCTTGTGCAGGGTCCAGAAATAGCCTGCCTTCCCACTCCCCATCCTCCTAACATTGCCATTTCTCTCATTTTTTCAAGACCAGCAGCTAAAGAAAATTCTCTTTACTGACCAACTTATCTGACATAAAATCAAGCATAAGAGCTTGGTTTTGATTGTTTTATTTTAACCTTTTCACTTAGGAGGACTGGAACTTGGGGAAAAATTCTCTGTAAGTGCTTTTCAAATGACAAGCCTACACTCCACATTTCAACCAGTGTGATATGCATGTGCCTGGGAATATACTGAGAGAGGCCTTAAACTGAATATGTTGAGAGCTCAGTTATTACAGTGCATTAATATCACAGACGTTAACTTCTCTGTAATTCTCACATGCAGCTTCCTATAATATTATAGAGTCCCTATTGTCTTGTACATAACAGAGACTGGTACTTTCCTCCTCTTTAAAATATACTTGACATTTATAATACCATCAAAAGCTTTGAGGTTTTCTGACAAAAGCTCTCAAAGCTTTGCTTCCTGTTCTGATCTACAGGCAGATGTAAAATTCACAGCAGAGCAGTGTGTGCACCGGCAAGCCCTCAGTTTCTAAAGGGTTTGTGTGTTTTATGGGTTTTTTCCATTTTGCCTTGCTCAACATGCACCATTAGCTGCCACTCTGAAAATCAGCATCAAGGTGGTCTTAAGCTCCTCTTCGAGTGAAGGTAGACTTTCACAGTATTAGCAGCCAGACACTGACACACTCTTCAGCACAGATTCTTGGAGCTCCTGAATGACCCTTTCCGTTGCCTGATTTGCTTATTCCATCATCTCTCCATCAGAGCTAAAATCTGCTGCTTTGAGATGTCAATGTGGCAATAACAACAGCATACACCACGAGCTAGAAGTAATCCAAGTGGTACAAGTCCTTATCCCAAACCAGTAGGCTCTCACTGCTAGCTCTCTGTCTTTCTGCCAAACCATGGGAATGGTCCACCTCATTCACGCACGCAACACAGGTCAAACTTCAGTGGCTTCCCTCCAGACTTGGGCTCCCCAGCTGGCAAGAGCACCCTGCTGTGTAGGTGTTCAGGGTGACATGAGCTTTGGATCCTGCCGGCAGAGACATGCCTGGAGCCTCCCACAGAGAGCACCCAAGCTGTTCACAAACAACCTGGAGAGCAAATATTCCTTTCCCTTTACAGGTTTCTCAGCATTTCTGACCTTCCTATTGTTCCCAGAGAAATAACTCCTGAACTATAACCCTGCTTGGTGGAGTACCTCTCCCTAGAGCTAGGAATATGTTGATTCTGTGAATAATGGCAGGACCTTGGCAATAGCTTCCACCGGATAATATTCATTTCCTCCAACTAAACAACTCTATTTCCATCATAAAATATCCTTAGAAGGGTATTTTTCTTTTAGATAGTTGTGCTGCCTCCAAGATCAACCAGTCAGACACATCTATAGGTTTATTCCTTTGTCTCCAAAATCTCTTTAGCCTGAAACACCCTTATAACCCAAAGGCACAACTAACAAGCCAATATCCGCAACATCATCAAATCCTTTGCAAAGGGTTGAATAAACTTCAATAAACTGATACAGTCAGTGGGCTAGCATAAGCTAGGATGCCTTTCACTAGCTAGCTTCTGGCAGTGACTCTGCCAACTTTATTGGTACTGTTTATATTGTAGATGGCCTCTTAATTACGTCTCCAAAAATCCAGCAGTGTGCCTTGGTCCACACCTGGGTTTTTTTTACAGCAAACAGCAATGCCTTTCAGTGCCTCCCAGTGACTGTTCTGTCATAATTAGGCCTGTTTTGCAGAAGTGTCTGGGCTGCAAACAGCTAAGGACACTGAACTCATTCCTCTCAAGAACAGATCCCCAGGTCAGGGACAACCACCAAGCAGCTCTTCCACACACCTGTTCCCTGGGCATTTAGTTTATATGGACCATTTCAGAGCCACGAGGAATGTAGTAGCAGAGCCCATTAGTGTGCTGTGATCCTTTGCACAATGGCAGATTGTGCCATGGGGTGAAGGGTGAGTGTTCATAGAGGCTGAAGAAGGTGGGCTACTCCTAGTATGCACGTCAGCATCACAGCATCTTCCCCATGTAAGACAAGACACCACATTGCAACTGGCAAATCTGATGTGCCAGTGAAATGCAAAGGGTATTTACCATGGCCTCAGAGATCATTAGGATCCACAAACTACAATTCAGGAAGCACTAACTTACACTTTAATAATACAGACAGTCCATACATGGCTTGAAGTTTTGTCTTTACTATTCGCCTTTATGGATCTGCAGACAAACAACGTTTCTTGAAATCACTGCTCCCATTCTAAAGGCTAGTTTCCAAGCTTCCCACCAAACATTTTCATGTTACCAGAGGAAAAAAACTTGTAACACTACAACTCTCTTAAGCAACAACGATGTTAGTGGAGTAAGACACTCAAGACAGTCCAAACCCTTACATTTCTGACACCTTCATGCCATAACATCTGTGTGACTCCACTCAGCACTGTACTAGGCAAGATACTAAGCAAGCTGAAGACAGAGGTGCATCAGGACTTCAAAACCCCTCAAAACTCAAGGGTGGAAGAAAACTGGAAAAAGAGGAAGAGCATGGCCAAATTGTAATGTCATATTAGTACCCCAGGCTAAATGGTAAATAAATAGGTCAACCCCATTCTATCAGTCTGATACTGACCCTAGTAAAATAACAAAGTGGCTGAAAGAAAGATTGATAATGATGTACAATTATATATAGATAATGATAATCAATATGGATTTATGGAAAATAAATTATATCAAATTAAAATGATAGCCTAACATGACACAGTTTTTCATAGCAGTAACAGGGGTTGTAAAACTGCTTAACAATATATGAAATATTTTGGTGGGCACTAACATTTGGACCAGGAAGACAGAAGATGAAGAAATCAATAAAATGCATGAGAAGTGTAATCAAAATCAGTATTGTCAAAATGTCAGCCACAATAATCATCAAGCAACTGTCTTAAGGGATGCTCCATAGGCAGAGAATCCCCTCAGGCATCCATGACTGACAGATCATGGGTCATGATTTGATAGCAAACTTGCAGTGTGGCACTTTGGCCAAAACACAGACATAGACTTTGGCTGTTTGAACAGAACTGTGCTAAATCTATTGTGGGAAGCATATGACTACTACTGGTACAGCGTACCCAGCTCTGATGTGAAGGGGAACACTGGAAATCAGAGAGGCACTCAAAGAATGACCAAAGCGTTTTAAAATGTGCCTTATGAACATTCCAGCCAATCATTCCAATCCATTCCTCGACTAAGATTAAGAGATAAAACCACAGCACGTTACCAGGGAACAGAAATTCACCCGCTTTATCAGAAAATACAAGGATGAGATCCAAAGGCTGAAGGCAGAGGTTAGGCAACTGGTGCAGCATCTTCAGCAGGGTTGGTTACTTTGCACTCCCTTTACAGCCAACAGACAAAAATAGGGTGTTAGAGGATGCAGTTCACCTTAACTCATTTTAGATGTCTAACTTTGGATCAGATACATCAGACCCCAAAAGCACCTATATCTCTCCAAGGACCAGAGGGAGAATCCAGCGTGGAGGGAAACAAGCTTGAATGTAGGTTTCTCTTTTGTAGAAAACTGAAGTTGGGAGTGAGATAACCTACCTAGCCTAACTGGGAGTCAGATTTACTTTTGACAGCACTGTTATGACATACCAAGAGGCAGAGTAGGTTTTCCTTCAGCAATGGCATCTTAATCAGGGTCAAAAGGTGCACTGCTGTTGTGACAAGTCCTGTGACCTGCGTTATGCAGATGGTCAGGCAGCACTGTTGCAGTGCTTCCTTCTGCCCTTCCATCAATCTACACTTGGCTAAATTTCTTGCAAGGCAGCTTGAATTCTTCACCCGAGCAACGAATTCCATTTAATTACACCATCAGTCTTTGTTCAACGCCTATTGTCATGCAACAATGGCTATGCTATGCAGGCTTAAATAAAAGTTGTATGTGTGCTTGTGTACACACACAGAAAAAAATGTGTATAACACGAGTGTATGTATACACACACACAGTTTTTACATGTATGCCTGGATCTCAATCAGCAATGAGCAAGCCAGAGATACCTGTTCACTCCAGTGCACTTGAATTGAGGCTGTTGGTGCCCCAAGCAGCCCCTTGCTTTAGAACAGTAGCAGTCTCCACCCAGACACTTGTGGTGGTAAAGGGTCACCAGTTTGCCCACATACAGTATGAGAAAAAAAGGAAAGGTTTGTTGATACTGTTTGTTGATCCCCTGTGAAGCAGCAATCATTTCCCTCAACCCAGAGAGGCAGGAGCATCAGTAGAAGCATATCAAAGACGACCATTTAAATTGTTTTGCAAGCACTGTCAGTTTAGGTTCAGTAATTAGACATAAGGTCTTGCCAGCATTCCTTCCTTGTTTGTCCATGCTCTGATAAAAACTGGTATTTTTAAAGAAGATACCTACAAAGGCCAGCCTAGCATCTCCAATAACAACGTTCACACCAGTTGCTTGTTTTTCTGCTCTTCAGGTCCCACTTTGGTGCAAGGCAGAGGCCAAATGAAAAGCAGGAGTTAGCTCAGCCAGTTCATGTCTTATGTTGCAACTTTGCAGGAGGGAACATTTTTTCTCGCTACTGTAAATCAGGGAGAATAATTCCCTCATCTCTGGCTGGGGTGGAGCCGCCACAGAATTGCACACCTTTGCTTTCTGAAACCCAGCCAAGGGCTATTACAGTTCCATGTGTGACCAAGTGTGACCGAGAAGCAAACAATCAGCTTAACCTGTCCATGCTAGCTTGGGTCTGGGACTCTCACTGTCCTGGCAGCCCTAGGAACAACGATAATAAAGCAATGGGAAAAGAAATAGAAAGTTATTTTCAAACTATCCAGTGAAATATGTTCTTCAGTGCAGCACATAGGTCAGATTTGTTGGGTCGCCGTTACACCAAACAAGAACAGCTGCCCAGCAAGAATCCAATCCACTGACAAATGCTTGAGCTGCCACAGGGAGAGAGGATAGTGTTACTAAGAAAGGTTGCTCAGAACAGAGGACATCTGGTCATTTTCTGTAGTACCAGGTGACCAGGAAAAAAAAGTAGTTTAATGTAAGCTGAGGAGTTTTTCAGGCACTTTTTTCCCTCCTATGTTTGCTCTGAGCCCAAAACTCCAAGTTAGCTCAAACACCTGCTCTGTTTATCAGCTCAGGTCCTTGGAAATGCCTGGGAGTGGCCAAAGGGCTCCTTCCATTCTCCTGTGCATGGCTTTTGTACACATAACCCTCTTCCCTACTGTGCGCATGAAGGTGAGAGGGAAGCCCTAGCCTAACCAAGGAAGCAGCCTCAGTAGGAACAACATACAGGCATACGTAAGTATTTTCATCTGAAGAACTCAAAATATTTAAAGGCTGTCATTAACTAAGCTCCTGAAGTCTCCTGTGGAATAGGTAGGTAGCCACATGGCTTTGGGGTATGGTACAGAAGCTCTGGAGTCATTTGTTCTTTTTTTTTTTTAACTTTTACCAGCCCATATTAGTTGAGTGTGATGGCTAGAAGCTGAACGAATGCTGAAGCTGAGACCTTAAAACTGGAACACACTTGTGGATTTAGCAGCTTAAATTTTCCAACAAATGCAGTTTTATAGCATGAAGTTTCCGAAGCTGAACATCTCAGACCTAAAGACATTGGGCTTAACCTATGCTTAAAGGTCCCTCAGCACCTGATAGACTTCACAGCTGCTGAGTTTTATTGCTAGAACCAGACAGTTCAAACTGAGGACATCAGCCAGTTTAATAAAAGCACAGCAAAATATCTCAACAGTGACCTATTCCAAGTATCATGTGTTGTGGACATGTTCATGCCTTATCACAAAGTCACGTTTGAACAGGTTGTTAGATTGGAAACAGCAGCTTGCTACACCTGGTTATGGAGCACTTGCCCATTGCAACGAGAAGCTGAATGCTCTGAAAGTGAAATGCACTGCACATCCAACACAGGCTCCAAAAAAATAACAATTTTTTTCACTGCACAGTCTAAAGATGGGATGGAGAAGGAGTAGCAGGAACAAAAACCCTGTCTTCTCCTCCAAAGAGACGTTTTTTCTCCAAAAGAATTATGAGGAGCTGGGAGTAATTTCAAGCATTGGACTATGTATGGATTGTCTTATCTTGCACAGATTCATCCACATTTACAAGTAAAGGGCCACCTATAAATCCTTCTGTACTGTGGAGTACGCATATGTTGGTTTCTACTAGTTTCTCTAGGGGGTTAAACTGTGGACCAGAGCTGCCAGAGCGTGGGAGAAGGGGTGGAGAGAGCATGTCAATTGTCATAAATTCTCTCAAACAACGGGGAATGGGGTGGCTAGCACCATAAATGGGGCTAGACTTCTCAGACCAGCATTGGAAGAAGAAGCACTGGGGAGTTTCCATGCCAGAGGTAAGCTTAGACCCCAAGTCAGGCAGGGCTTACTGCATTCACTGGAAAATTTAAGCTGTTAAATCCACAACTGTCTTCCAGTTTTAAGGTTTAAGCAGTTCTTTAGCTTTTAGGCCGGACAATAATGCCTGGGTTTGTGTGTGCCTTGCTTTGGAGCAAATGCTGACCTAGTATAGCTCCATCTCTTAGCCACAGCTGCTCTTCTCCAACTTTGTAATTCCTAAGGCCTCTTTTATGGCAATTTATTTTTTGGCTGAATCAGCTCCCTGAGCCGGTTCCCTGAGCAGCTGCCTTGCATGGTCAGCAAAAGGGCCAGGACAAGTAGCTGGAGTCTCTAACGCTCTACAGTCACTAACATGTGGAGCCACAGACAGTGTTGGATTTGGCTGGAGCTGAAAGGTGTGTCAGCTGTTTCTTTTTGCAGGTGAGTGCCAGTTTGCACAGAACACTAATAGTCCCATCCCAAAACTCAGCACTTAGCTACATGAATCCCATTTCCAGTTTCCCTAAAGATGGGCAGAAAACCAGCCCCCTCCACAGCCTTGACAACAGGTCTTTGAGGAGTGCATGTGTCCACCATTTTCTTGAGACTGTCTACCTAGACACCGCAAATTCATCTGATTCACCTTGATCCTGTGAGCAAATAGATGATAGCTTAGAAGCTGATACAGCAATCAAAGATGTATTTAGGAAAATCTGAAAACAGATTTGATGTCTTGGAAACAAAACCCAAGATACATCTCCACTTGTAGCCCTAGGGATTCAGGTAACATTTTGTCTTTCAAAGACAGTTTCATTTCTGAATAATCTCAGTTTCCATTGCCATCTGCCTCGTTTCAGTTCAGCTGGTACCACACTTGCACTAAGAATGGCTCTACCTGGTGTCAGGCTCTCCCAGCGACTGCCAATGTGCTCATTTTCATGGCTCACAGCTGATCAGCCATACAGATACCATTAATGACTCCTCCAGGAGCTGGGAGCCCATGGTTCCCAGCAGCCTGGTGGCCAAACACTCTCCATATGTAGTCTAAACTATTCATGTTATAAAGGACTGTCAATAAACTCCGTAATATTATACAGTTACTCATTCAGCTATGAATACCTCCATTAAGCTCATTGTTTTGGGTTACTTTATCAGCTTTGGCATAAAGAGCGTACAATGCCACACAGGACATACTGGCTGAGAAGCTGTTTTGCCTGGACACGTGAGGTTGCTCCCCAAGCAATTTTTGCTGGCTCTTTTCAAGACAGTAACTCTCAGACAAGGTCTATCTTGCCAAGCCACTGGTTTGAATGCCTGGTAACTCTCCCCAGCTTGCCCTGTCCTGCACTGACCAGTAACTGAGTCTGCTCTTTCCCATTACTTTCTCCACCTGGCCCCTACCTCTCCTCTCCAATCCCATTTCATTTACCTCCATAGCTTTCTTCAACTCATGCCCTTCTGCTTTTCTTTCCACTCAGCTTCTCTCTTGCTAACCACAACAAAATCAAAAATGAAAGGTTTGGATCATAACACTGTTTGCCAGCATGCCACTCAATCCATTTCTTTGTTTTCCCTTTTCCCACCCTGCTTCCCTTTTCTCAACAAAGACCATAAAGGCTGCAAATCAGAGATGATTTCCTGGAGCAGGTTTTTCCAGCACCCAGCCCAGTGGGGCCCCATTCGTCCATATACTATGCTGATAAGTAGCAGTACAAATCTCTCCAAAGAAGGGAGGACCATAGGAACAGGATTAAAAATAGGGGACCCAGAAGCCTAGCACCCCTTGATTTCCATCATCTGTCAAGGACTATGTTTATATCTGTGCTCCACATTATTGGATTTTTGACTGTGTCATACTAAAAGTCAACTATATCTCCACACAAGCCTAATAACCTAATAACTAAGATGTGCCTTGTTCACATGTATAGTTAAACATGTTTCAGAATTGTCTATAACCCAAAAGAGCATGAAGGAATAAAGATTATTTCTTTTTTAATTTAAATTTACTGATCAGAGCTGCGTTTTTCTTTTGTCTTGAGAAAAATAAGTCCAAAATCCCCTCCCTTCTCATTAAACCTGTTCTTATCAATATATCAGAATCCATGCTTATCTGAGCAATAAGCAAGTAATTTTCAAACATCATGAATGCATCAGGACCTTAAAAGTCACACTTTTGAATCTTTAAAACAGTACTCCCCTAAAAAAAAATAAAAGTCCCCTAGAGTCCCCTTTTCAACAGATAGCGCTCACCCAAAGTAAACACAAATGCTGTCTTCCCATGGTTTCCAGCGCTGCTGAAGTTAGAGGCTGCTTTCGCAACTGCTGAGGACAATTTATTATGCCTGCACCACTAAAGCCTCTAAGAACCCGACCACACAGAATCGGAGACCATCCTACCTACTGCCTTTGATGAGTGTTTTTCCAACTGGATAAACTAAATCCTTAAAACGAAACCAGAAAATCAACACCATCGTGTGCCCTGCAAGGACCACTCCCTTCACGCAGCCATCAGCATGGAGGGCTCGGGGCTGCTGGTGGGCAGCTCCCAAGCACTTGCATTGCAGAAGCGACTTACCCAAGCTGAGCAGCCTGAACAGCTGGGGGCAGCCAGGGATTTGGCAGTGGGCTAGGCGAGCCTTCTTTTGCCAGGGCTCATGCTCTCCCCTTGCACCGTGGGTAGGAGTCACATTCCAGCAATTAGCACAGCAGCACCAGAAACACAGAGAGAGCAGGGCTGCCTGCCTGAGACCCCACGCCAGCAGCTCTGCCAGCTGGATTTCATCCCCTTGGCTGCCAGAAACAGCTTTGTATCATCACTCAGTTAACTAATGCGCAAAAGGCAACTGTAATGGTGGTATGCAATTGCGTCTTAAATTAGGGAATTATGAGGCCTTCCTCAGTCAAATTAGGAGGATGCACAGAAATGCAGTGAATATGGGAGCTGTCACGGCCAACTAGGTTGTGGGTTCCCTTTACATGGCCAAAGGTTCAAGAAGTCGTAACTTCTGCTTGATAGAAGTTACCACTTCTCCACAGAGCCGCAGTAACTGACTGTGTAAATACCAGCAAACCATTTCACAAGAGGAAAAAAAAAAAAAGAAAAAAAGTTGATAAAAATCACCTCCAAATAAAGTTGATTCAGAGGGAGTAGGCTCACATGTTTTGCTTTGCATTTGCTATAGGCTCAGAGTGTCTGCACAGCTTTGGGAATGGGTGGGAGAAAGCTTCCTGGGTGGCAGAGAGCTTCCTGAAGCTCTCACAATGACCTCAACATACCTTAACGTTGCTAATGGCTAATGCAATCAAAGTCTAGTTCAGGACAAACTAGGAAACTTTGAGGAGAGACATAGCAGCCTTCAAAACCAGTTATACAAAACCATTGCTTACTATAAATCATCAGCTGCAAGCTTTTTCAGAAACAGGAATCTTTTCATCATGTTTGGGAAGTGCTTTCACACCTTGTGAACACTACTAATGAAAGTGAGCAAAAGAGAAGCTGCTAAATAATTACAGATGATGATATAAACAGGAAAGAGCTCTGGGTGCCCCGTCTTTAACATTGCACCCATGATTTGGGGGTCACTAAGCCATTGCCAAACCTATTGGCAAGGAGAAGGTGGGTGAGAAAAGACAAAGAGGGAATCGATCTGCTTGATAATAATGCCTAACCAGTGCTTTATAAAACACGTGGTTCTCTATTATTCAATTTGAAATACATTAAAAAGCCCAGGTTTCAGTCAGTTGAAGTGCCAAACATTATGTTAATTTAAAAAACTTATAGGTTGCATTTATGGAGGTTTAGATATCTCCATTTTCTTTTAATAGTGGCAATTTAGAGAAAATAACCACTCGCTTTTGAAGGGGAACATACAGAGGTGACAGTTTTCTTAAAAATTCTTTTTGAATGTTTTGAGAAGAGTCAGCATAGATCAGACTTCACATTTCAAAGCTTTGCAAAGGAAGCAGCTTTGGACACAGATCTAAGGAAAGGCAGCTACGTTTGCAATGCATATGGTAGTCCATTAGCATTATATTTTCAACACTCGAGTGAAGTCTGTGATTTCCTGCATGTTGACTGGAGAGCTACAGCATAAATTCACTCTCACCCAGTATTTATAGCTGCTGGCATTCAAGACTGGGTTGTGATGTCTACTCAGTGTCTCTTCACATGAAGTCCTATAATGGGCTGTCACAGCTATAGGCAGGATAACAAGCCTTACCTTTCCTTCATGTTTAGGTCAGCATTTCTTGATCAGTTATGATGAGTTAACAAGCCTGGTGTCATTCTGTTAACATACAAAGGAAAGAGCTCAAACTAGATGAAGCAAGAAAATGCTGTTCTGTCCACCACTAGAGCTCCATTCTACATCATTAAAATATTTAGAAAGAGATAAAACTGCATATTTCACACACATTTCTCTTCTGGCTGACCTTATCTGTCAGCACTGGAGAAGTTGGTACCACTGACACATTACTACTACTAGACCAGTTCTGCTAGGCTCACTGTCCAGTACCAATGTTGACTGTCTTTGAAAGGCTTGCACATGCCTACATGAATTACTTTAACCCTTTATCTGCCAAAAAAAAAGAAAAAAAAAAAAAGTAAAAAAAAAAAGTAGTGCTTTAGTCATGGGTGGTGTAGAAGGGAGGCTGGGATTTGTAGCACATTATCTAATCCCTGCTCTAAGCACAGCCTCCACAGAGCTGCTAGGGAAAAGCTACTTGGGAAGAAGCGAGGGGTTTTTTTTCTCCCTGCTGTGTTTTCCTTGTGCATTTTTTTCTGCCCTAAAAGCTTACAAATCTAGGTAATCCAGGTACTTTGCACTTGTTACATCACAGTTTATTATGGTGAGAACGCAGCTGACACCTCCCAGTAAAAGATATCAAGAGTCCCAACACAGAGCCAACCAGTCCATGACCACAGAGAGACAACTGGAAAGGGACACACAGATGTTTGGAACCTCCTCACAGAAGGGTGTTGGGCAGCTCTTTCTGGCTGTACCTATTCCCAGCACAACTAAGAATCTGAAGATAACCCTTGTAAGGTCAGATCAAAGGTCCACTTATGCCAATGTCCAGTGCCCGATAGTGGTCAGCAGCGGATGTGCAGGAGGAAAGACCATAAGGAGTGGGTCATGGACTGAGTAATCCTTTCCCTGGTACATGCTCCAAGCTTCCAGCAACTGGCCATTTAGAGACTTCCTGAGCTAGACGCCACATCCGGGCCATTGTACTTAATAGCCACTGATGGACCTATTTTCTATTAATTTGTATAAACCTTTTTTGAATCCATTTATACTTTTGGCCTCCACAACATCCTGTGGCATTAAGTTCCAAATTTTAATTATGTACTGTGTGAAGAAGTACTTCCTCTTGTTTTAAACCTGTTGCCTGATCATTTCATTGGGTGCCCCCAGCTGTGTCACGAGAAATACTGATTAATCATTTCCTATTTGTCTTCTCCACAGTATTCACAATTTTACAAACCTCTATCACCTCACTCAGCTACAGCCATCCTCACTCATCCCTTCTTTTTAGCCTCTGCTCCTGGCTCTTTGTAGCCCTGCAATACAGCCTTTGAAAACCAAGCAGCATGCAATATTTACAATATAGGTGTATTTTGCATGTAAACAGTGGCACAACAGATGTTTCTCTTTCTCTTTTCCTACTCTTATTCCTGCTGTGTCTTTCTGTCCTCAGCTAATTGTGAGTCGAGACTTGTAAGAAATCCTTCCAATGACTCTAAGATCTTTCTCATGGTGGTAGGACCTTATCCAGAGTTCATTATGCAACCATGCGCACTAGACTCATTTTTCCCTTCTCCACTGTTCAGTTCCACATTCATCAACACTTTATCGTATCTGCTGGTTTATCAGCTAGTCACAAAATAAGCTGAACCCCGTCTGCAGCTCTTGGCACAGCCTGACATTTTACTACCATGTATAACGGTGCACTCAGCAATTCAGTCATTGGCTGCTTCTGCTGGTTGTTGTTCAAACTCGTTGAACAGCACAGGTCCTTGAGGGAAGGCAATGGCAGCTTCCCTAGTCTGGAAAAGCCAAGTACTACTCGCACTCGGATGGCCAACCCTTTAGAGCAATGTAGGCACTGAGAGGACTTCCATTACATCCCAGTTGGCTCAGGAACTTAGATGAGGAAATTTCTCAAACCACTGATCACTTGTGTCCCCATGCTCACTGACTTCACCATACCTGTGAAGCACAGGTCCCTCCCTCCAGCAGGAACATGGCTGCTGTCTCCCTCATGTCACTGAGCCTGTGTTACACGTTCTGTGAAGTTACCCCACATGGAAGTCAAGCCTGGTTCCTATGATGTTCCTATGATTGTACTAGCACCTCTTGCAAAGATCAGCATCGCCCTTTTTTTAACTTAATTTATCTGGCACTAAGTCCTACTTAAGCAATGGGTTTCCCAGCAGTCACATTGGAGTCCAGCATATTCAATATAATTACATCAAACATTATTATTCAATATTCTTTTTGGAGTCAGTATAGCCCCATCCGCCTGGCACGCTGCTCAGTCACCAGCAGGCTCTTGGCTTTCTGCACCTACCTCACCAGGACCACTGGGATGAAGACAGCCAGCTGTGCAAGAAGTCTGTAGGCAGGAGGGCCGCACTTCTTACTTTATGCTGAAAATAAACTTCCTGACACATGAGCTTACACCAGCAGAGTTTTCCTGTAGCAGAATGAGAAATCTGGCCTGCAGAAACCCTGCTCAGAAAGCCCTGTGAAAGCCTTGCCTTGCAGACCAACAAGGCTCAGTGCGAGGGTTAAAGGACACCAGGGCAGGGTGGGAGAGGGCGAGTGGTGGAGCAGCTGCATGGCTCCAAGACAAACCTCTTTCCCAGGACTTCACCTGCCACCCCCAGGCTATTTTCAGTTTAGAATCCCCCTAGCAGGAGAGCCACAGGCTGATGAAACTTCCCACCTCAAAGGGCTCCTGGAGTCATCTCCTGGAGTGAATCACCTTTGGCTTTCAGGCTCATTTGGGTGTTAATTTGAGAGGCCCGTTGTATGGGCTAAGGGAGGAGGAGGCAAAAAACTTAACTTGGCACAGCTCAGAGGAGGCAAAGAGCTAACTTAGCACAGCTCAGCCACCAATGTTGGGGCTGAAAGGACACAGAGCCTTGCCTAGCCCGACTGCTCTGAGCAGGGTGGACAGATTTAAAAAAACAACCCCAACAGTAACGCTCCTGTCAAGTGCTGTATATCGATGGGGTGAAGGGGAAAGAAAGGGAGGAGCAGGAAGTGGTAACTTATTTGGGCTCCTGAGATGAAACTCCAGTTGCCACAAGGTTTCACAGCTCATCACTTGTTTTCACCTGGTCAGAAAGTCCCAAGCAACAGATCAGGCCAGGATACTGTGCTGTCTTAGCTGCTACTGGACACAACTTCAAAATCCAGCAGTAAATCTTTTTTTGCTACATTGAGCCCTTACCCCAGAGAAATCCAGCCTCCTTTACCCCTCAAAACAACGACTTGCCCTGCTTCATCATCGCAGAAATCAGCTTGTTATACCTGCAGAATTTCTCATCCCCCCCTCCCTTTCCAATGCATATACATGCACTTCTATAATGGCCTTTTCCATTAGCGCCTGACTTCAGCAAAATTCAGGTCGACTGAATATTTCAGAAACTATTTAGACATTCTTGCCACAGTTCCCCACGTCCCTGGAGACCCAGCAAAGCTCTTGTGCAAGTTGTCTGCTCAGGTGGTATCATCATAGGGCACTGAAGAGGAAATGTAACCACTTAGAAAGGCCTCTTCATTTAAAGATGGCATGAGCAACTATAGATGAGTACCTATCAAGGATATAAAATGTTGAGGCTCTAAGTTATGAATGAGTTCTTTGTCCAGTTCTCCACTCCAAAGCCCTATTATACCCACCAGAAGTTTCCTGCAGTGCTCCTCCAGCTGTAGTGCATGAAGACCTCATCCCTTTTCCCACCAACTCAGTGATAAACACCCACGCAAGAAGTTTACTTGCAAAAAATACATGCAAAATGTCTGATTGCCCGAGGGTCCGACGGCAAGCAGGAAAACATAAAATAAAATAAGATGGGGCGCTGTCCCTGCCTCCTCATTTTGGCTATCATTTTGGCACATGCCAGAACATTACCCCAAGGAAAACATCACCAGGTAATGAACAGGGATTTGCATACAGTTCCAGCAGCGGGCATGACCACAGGCACCGATCAGTGCAAGTTATTCCTTCTCAGGATCTTCACAAAACCCATCTTTGCACACCAGCTGCACAATAAATGGTCGCAACATCTAACACTATTTGTATTTTTAATTGGATTATCAACTGACATGACATAATACCTGATGCTATTTCTGCACAAAAACATGTTTATTACATTGATGCAGAACTGAGTCAGAGCACAAGGATGCTTTGAGGTTTCTGTGCTTGATCAGCAGATTCAAATCCCTTGTTGCCAGATTGGCATAAATTGCTAGCCGGCCCCTTCCCAAGAGACAAGCTTTGACTACCTCTCCTGACAGCAGTAACTAGCCATGTACCAGTTTGATGTACAACCTTTCCAACAATGGCTTCACGAACACCCAAAAGGAGTATCTTTTGATCTTACAACCCTCCCATTCCAGAAGTCAGGCTTTTCAAAATGCCAGTGAAGATATCCTCAGCTTCCCCTAATGTGCAAAACCCCTTCCAAAATGTACACTGTAGAGAAAAGGGTAAAGCTAAAATAAAGATGCAAGTGCAAAGGACAAGGGGAAATTAATTTTTAAATATCTGTAAATGTTTCTGGGTTTATGTGCAACGCGTTCTTCCATGCTCTTTAGTTCTACCTCTGATCACTTTAAAATCAAACTGGCAATTTTGCCAGCAATTCATTTAAAGCCTGCACTCTGCCACCCCCCTCCCTCCCCACCTGCAGGCAAGCAGGGATCCGGGCCTCACAAACTACTGTGGCGTGGGTGTTATTGGCTGTCTGCTTTGGCAGCCTCTCCTTCTTTCTTCCAGCTCTGTTTTGAAACACAATCTAAATTTAAAAAGAAACAACCCTTAAGACATTCCGGCTCTCTCTAC
The DNA here is from genome assembly GCF_023634155.1 of Falco peregrinus. Taxonomy (NCBI): domain Eukaryota; kingdom Metazoa; phylum Chordata; class Aves; order Falconiformes; family Falconidae; genus Falco; species Falco peregrinus. The sequence goes on along the minus strand of NC_073724.1, from coordinate 93,289,455 downwards.
TCCCATCAGCACTCCTGCCGCCACGGTGCAAAGCACGGCTGCGAGAGGAGCAGCACCATGCAGGTTGGCCTATAGCACCTAAACGTTGGGCAACGAAAAAACTCTTACCCTGAGGAAAAAGTATGTACTTCAGGAAGGCAGGAGGGGCAGAGGCAGGCAAGAGGCAAAAATGAAGGTAAAAAGGGCCAAGAGGATTTTGTCATTTCGACAGGGGGAGCGGAAGGAAGAGAAAAATGTCCTTCCAGAGCCGGCTCTCTCCCACATTTAATAGCATTAGGAGCTAACATGTAATTTGGACTAAAAGACTAATTCTTTCCTGCGGTTTGATGGATGTTAACGTCCTTTTTTTTTTTTTCCTTCTTTAACAATGCATTACATAACATTCTGATACACTAATTACCATCTCATGTCATAGCAATTTTATTAAGAGCTTATACTTACAAATCCCCATTCTGAATGGATTTCAGGACTTTTTTTTTTGTAATTTTCTCTGAACTAGGCTTGTTTGAAGCACTGGCAACACGGTCCGATGCTGCCTAATGCAGCTTCCAGTAACAAAGCGTCTCTACACAAAGATCTCTCATGAGCCCTAAGAGTCAGGCATGGATTCTTCTTGCGTTTAGTCCCAAAGACTTGTAAACAAGTTACTTTTAGCACACACTGTTGTGACAAAACACTGGTAACACAGCCCTATTAGGTTCCTGTACCTGCCACAGTTCCAATTCCAGAAGCAATGCCAAGAGAGAGAAATCCCTTTATACCCAGTAATGGAAAATTTGTTGAGTATTCTGCAGTTAGTGTTTGCTCATTCATATGGTATCATCTTGCCAGGCAAGACTTGGTACCATGAGGTATTTTTCTGTATAAAATTGCTAATGCCATCAGGATTGTCCAAATGGGATCATCATCATTAAAAAGATTATGCGGTAAGGAAAGTGATTACGACAACGTCTGAGTAGAAGGATTACTAATCACAAGTAGAATCCTGGTACAAATCTCATTTTCTGTATACAAGAAAGGACACAAAACCTTTTAAACATTATTTATATACATTTATGGCTTTATACAACAAACTGTCAGGGATTGTTCTCGTGTGTCTGTAGAAGTACATCAGGCACTTTTTCTGAAAATATCCACGTATGAATTTTAATTCTGCAATGTGACTAAGTCAGAGCAGTGAAGCGTTGAAGAGCTGTCACACCACTCGCAAATAGAACTAGCAGTATGTACATGCCAATCTCTCACGATATTGCTGGTTTGTGGAACACTCTCAAAAAGGAGGCCAGTTTTAATGCAGAGTAATTTGCTTTTTGCTTGCATAAACCATGATGCATTTTACATTATGATTACCAAAATAATAATGAGAATACCTTATTTAAAATCAGTCATAAATTAAGGATCCTAGCAATTTCATAATGAAAATAGGAATTTCAAATCAGTAAAAAAATAAAAAAGTACTAACATATATCCAGTGGTTTAACAAGTGCAAATTTTAGACTGTTTTATAATTGGTCCAATTTTAACTTCTCTTCTTAGGGATGCTCTGTTGACTTAAGCCAATAATAAGCAATATGACTTTTGCTTATAGGTGTAGGCAAATTGTCAGTTTATCAAAGCAGAGCTTTCCAATTAATGCATCTACTACCTAAACATATATCATATAGCTATATTATGGAAACAATACATCTTTATATTTAAAATATCTGAACAGCTCTATAATACAATAAACTTTTAATAACAGTACAAACCAGAGAAAGGTCAAAAACAAGGCTGCATAGGTAAGATCATCTGCACAATTCACAAACCAATCATTTACAACAATTCTGACAAACTAAGTTACTCCAGAAACTTGGTACTTTTACTGAAAAAGGATTTATTACTAGAGGTCACATAATGTTTGCTTTCAAGGCAGACAGCATTCCCCTTCACCGGACTTCACAGTATTCCAGAATTACAATTTCAAAATATTAGAATGGCACCACAAAAACAAAAACAAAAAAAAAAAAAACCAAAAAAAGAAGAAAATGAATGTGACCACACAGCCCAAACCTCTGATTATCTACAACTGCCTTCTCATAATAATTATAAGGGGCTTCCTACAGACTGTTGTAATTAAGGAACGGCTACATTTATGTCATTCATAGTTATAAAAGGAAATGAAGAAAATATCTGTATACCGGAAGTTATACAGTAGCAGTAAATAATAAACAGGAGGTATATTATTAAATGTAGCATGTTCAGCTGCAACCCCGTGGAGTATAGCATTAAGTACTGTTTTCTTTGCATGCAGAGGTGAATTTTACAACTGCTTTGGTCTATGCATATAAGTGCTTGTTTGGGAGCAAACATTTTTGCACATGCAACAGAAAGAAAAAAAAACTGTATGTGAGCCCTCCACTTGCTCCACTGCCAGGATTTACCATCACGTTCCAGAGACTATGAATTTGATGGTAAAGATTCTACTAGAGAGATTTGCCTGTAAAAGCAGGTGGCTTCACTGAGATTTCAGCACTAAGAACATTTCATTTTACTCAACAGAATTTCAAAGACTGATTTTACGCTGGAGGAGATTCCATATCACAGGATAGCTTAACATCAGCCTCTGGAACTGCTGACAACCATAACAGGACAAAAGTAGGACCAGCTGCAATTAGTAGTGATTTAAGCCCAACAGGGAGCTACATGCTAGCACACCAATAAATATGTTGCAGAGCCTTAAGAAAGTCACAACAGGATCATTAAATATATGGCTTGTTACTAAACTTCGTTTTCTTGGCACATCCCATTTCTTTCTCCACCACATGCCATCACTACAGGGAAGATAATTTTCAATTAGAACGTTTTCCAGTTGTGGGCTATGTAGACAAAAGAAAATTCAGTGGAAAAATACTTATTTCTCCCCTTCTTCACAACACCAGCCCTAGCACAAAAGCTGTTCATCCTGTCAGTGCATAAAAGAGCTCCACGGATTTCTATAGCACAAATGATGTGTGAAAGTGAAAAGACAGGTGGGACCTGTTATCCATACATCCATGAAAACTGCATCGTGCGATTATGAAAAATCAGAAATCATTTATCCAAGACCCAATCTGAAAATGCTCAGTCATGGCATTAGTTGTCAGTGTACTTACTCCAACAACAGCAAGTTTTTCCACAGGAACAAGCCCTCTGTTGATAATGTTCTCCCCTACTGTAAAGCTGATGTATTTGTATAACTTTGTCACTTACTTTATCTTTCTTAATTAAAAAAAAAAAAAGTAATGTTTTGTCCTGCAATAAGGTGTCACAGAAGTTTTAGCCACCCACCCTAGAAGAAGCACTTCTGCCTCGTCAAACGTACTGCATTACAAAAGAAACACTGACAAACCCCAGAACTAGTGCTACTTAGGACAAATGGCAATTTTTTCATTAATTTTAGTAAGATTATCAACATCCTCCAAAGGTCTTGCTCTTGAGTGCACAAACATTATGAGACCTCCATGAAATAAATATAAATGTGAAGCATTGTACAAGCATCTAACAATGAATACTTAACACTTTGTGGTAGTCAGAGTTAAAATGATAGTAGAAGCAGATGACATTTCTAAAAATGCATATATAAAACTGATTAAATATTTCCTAAACATAAAGTTGTCTATATTTATACATCACACAACAAAAAAAGGGACAGAAATGTTTTGTATTCAAGATCCTTATTAAGCTTTTTCTTTATTAGCACTCCCAAGTGCTAGGGAAATTTATAAAAACATGTACTTAATCCAGTTAAAATACTGTACAAAATGAAGAGTTTATGAATGCTGCCAGATCTCAGATTTTTTTTTTTTTTTAAAGTTGACTATGTAACAAAAGTAGACTTTAATTATAAGAAAAATAGCTTGGAAAGTATTCCAAAAATTTTCTTAAGTCCAACAATAAAGTCATTAGTCTGACAATGAAATCCAGATATATTCTTGCATAAATTTACAGGAATACAGGTAACTTATCAAATGACATTTAATCTACTGTTTGCTTTGAATAGTCAGTGAGTTTAGTAGGATCGTATTTAACAGGCTATTCTGTTCCCATATGAAATGTGTGGCAATTTTGAGTAAAATAATGCAGTTCGTACTGCTGCAAGGCAAGTCCACAGTTATCTCAATTCATCAAAACACAGGTAACATCAACAAAGGTTAAACTTACTTAGGGCATGAGATCATCACAGTATTCTTACAAAAGTTTATAAACTTTTCTTGGACCAAAACAGATAGTCTTAAAAAACAATTATTCTTCTACAGATCATACTGTACAAAACCAAAAGCACAATATGATGTAAGTAAGAGTCTTTGCTGTGATTATATGGTGTAGTGAATTTGGCACTTCAGAGTAATGAAATTTCCAATGGCACAGTTCTTATCTACAGCAGCACATAACCTGCAAACCTTGGGCAAACATCCTGTACAGGAAAATACTCTGTCTGCTGCCAACTCTGACGAAAGGAAGAAAAAAGAAAAAAAAAAAAAAAAAGACCCAAAAAAAAGCTAGTGCATGCGCATAGCTTTGTCAAGAAAATTAAAAAGGAAGGTGAAGGACATCTTTGTACTGCTTTTCTCAGTTCCTGCTGTCAGACAAGTCTGGAGAATATAACCGTAGCCTAGGAAGGGAAGAAAAAACAACAAAAAGAACAAATTAACATTCACACCAAAAGATTAAACCTATTAAAATATGCTCAAACTAGCTTTAAGATACCTTAAATGAGGAAAAAAAATGTATTCATTAATTGCTAGTTACCAGCAAGTTTTTTGTTTAAAATAACAATGGCAAAACATCAGTGCTCCACATGAAGTAACAGAAGTTGGTACGTGGCAATCCTAATGCACTGGTGCAAACCTGATTTTCAGACTAACTAAGGACTGGAAAGTGACTGAGTGTAATAGAGGCACTTCACATGCCAACACAGAAGACCACCCAGATTTTAAGCATCTCGACATCTCTTTTCCATTTAGCTGTTTCTCAGATTTATCATAAAAAGCACAGCTTACCTCCTACTACATCCTAGCCTGACACCCAACTGTGTGTGGTTGTCTTTACGCTGTGCTGAAAACTTTGGTTAGGTAATACACTGTCAAAGTTAAAATCTAATGTTTCTCCATCCATAAGGTCATTACGGATAATCGACTCCATGTCACAGTCCAACCGTTCAATTAACATGTCATCTAAGTCACTTGGAAGCTTCTCCTGGTGGAGGGAAACAATTCCCACCCTTCCGTAGCCATTGCAACTGTTAACAGGGCCGTACGGATTCATAGCATTCATCTGCATCGGGTGACTCATAGGCACTTGTAAAGAAGTCTTCACTGTCGACAAGCGATTTAGACCTGATGTATGTGACATGGTGTTCACTGTGTGTGACAAGGCACGACCATTAACTGCAGGTGTTGGCTGGTTATGTCCTTGGTGAGAGCGGGTGTTAGGGTTCATCATTTTGTTGTGGGACGGTTGACTGCCATAAGTTGGCATCACCGAGTTAGCAACCATCAGCACACTTTGGCCCAGTGCCCTGCCACCAGCCTGGGAAACACCACCGTCTACTGATGCCAAGATGTCATTGTGCGGCGGAGAATCAGAAGTCAGTAATTCCTTCAGAAGTCCTGCAGGACAGTTATATTGGCTCATCGATCCATAGCTTGATTTATTGTCTTGAAGAGTCTGCATAGGAATCTGTGGCAAAGAGTTCATGCTAGCCTGAGCATACGTAAATTTCCTGTAGTCTGGACTTGGTGAACCTATACTTGTGGTCGAGGATGCGAACGAGTAACCTGGTGTTTGCTGCATCAGGGTAGCAGATGAAGACTGGGTTGACACAGTCATTGACGTATTAGGTGACAAGAGATTAAGGTTATCCAAAAGATTTTCCATGTTCTCAGAATTACTCATCTCTGAAAGGCTAGGTAGAGTAGACGTCATTTTGGTGGCTGATGATGGGTATACCATGGAGTGCACGTCCCCATCTCCAAGATCATCTTGCTCTGGCAAAATAGGAGAAAGTCTTCCGCTAATTGTACTAGCATTAGAGCTAGTTCTAGGTCGAAATGTACTCCAGTTATCAAAGTCATCATTACTGTGAGAGCTGGGGCTTGCAGGCCACTTCGAGAACTGCGAACCGGGGCTGTCACCATTTCCCTCTTGACCAGACTGAAGGGATGCTTTTTTCTTGGCAGCTCTGCCTCTGCTTTTAGCAAACTTGCTGTTGTTATCCATGGATGCTGCTCGCCTCCTAGGAGATTTGCCACTCTTTCCTCCTTCAGGATTGAGCATCCACCAGGAACTCTTCCCTGTTCCCTCATTCTGCACTCTGATGAACTTGCTGTGCAGAGACAGGTTGTGACGGATTGAATTCTGAAAAACAAAATAAGGTGTAAGAAATGGAGAAAACACGCCATCTTTTATGGCATACTAATATTTGTGTTTCCAAACACACTCTCCTTTTGTTACAAAACATAAAGGTAATCGTGATATGGGAAAACATGCCAGCATGGAAACATCTTTTATCAGCTCACCGCTCAAAATTGGCTGAAATGAGCTTACAAGGAGCTGCCACGTCAATTTGTCTGTCATGTGGCCCGATCACATCTGACTTAAAAAGTTAAATAGAATACCGAAGGAGCTGTTCCAAAATACAAATCCCTCATAAAGGAGACAAAATATACTAGAAGACCAAGAAGATGACTGAAGATCTCATTATCAGCTTCACTCTAATGAGTTGAACCTGATTACATGCAGGGATTTTTTATTCTTATTATTTTATGCAAACCTCAGGAATACTAGATCCTGTTCAATGGTCCTTGTAATGGTTTCTCATCCTGCACATCCCTAAACCCCGCAAACATGCCAACCTGTGAGTATTGCCACTGAGCATCAGTGAGGTTTGTATTACTTGTTATCTGAGAAAACACATATGGAAAACCAGTTGAGGATTAAGTTCTAATTTTTATAAATAAACATCACAAATTGCCTAAGAAATCATAAGGGAGAAAGTAATGCAAACAGCACAGACAAAATTGCATTTAAAACCTCAGTCATAAAACCATCTTTCTCTTTCAAAATCAACATTTTAATATGCAAAAATGAGTCTTCTAATACCCGAGGGCACAAGATAACTTGTGCCAAGACTGACCAGAGGTACTGAAGCTTTTCATTATCTCCTCAGCCACTCAGTTCTTAACTACAAAAAATAAAAAAGAAGAAGAAAAAAAATTCCAAAAATCCAAAATCCAAGCCCACAGGCTGACCTGTTCACAAGAGACTACCCTTTGCATTACGAAGCTGTAGATAAACGTTTTTTTCCTCATGTAATTTTCTGCTGAGCACATGTAAAGAACTTTGTATCAACAGAAGAGCTGTCCTATATTTTGACGTAATTGCTAACAAAAGGCCACAAGTTCAAAGAACACTGAAATTGGCAGCCATAGGTGGTAGTAGGAGAGTGGGACAGTAGCATAGTCTACATGGGGACCCACGGTCTGTGCTAGGACAGCAATTCATGCAGAACGAGTGGGAGGGAACCCCAAAGCAACACATGAAATGGGTAAACCAGAAATTAGACCTCAGTAACAGAGAAACCAGCAAACCAGTAGCTGCCTTCCATTCCTAGTTGTTTTTAGCAAGTTGTTTTTCTAAAAAACAAAAAATCGGGGGAGCAAAAATGGAAAGACTGTTTCCAGAAAGCAGTAGGTAAGGCTGATCTTGACCAGCAGGTCAGTACGCCAATTATCTCAAAACACTAAATGGCTGCCAGACCTACAAAAACCCTGTCTGTCTTTCCTGTCTTCCTACCTTTTCCCCTAATCTACCTTGAGTTTTTAACCTGACACCCAAGACCCACTACAGCACCAAACCATGAGGATGATACAGGTTGTGGAGCTTCGCTTGCCTTGCGAGGCAAACCACAGGACGAGGGACACAGCCACTGCTCTGGTCTCTGGCTGCTTTTGCTGTATTTCCTAACCTAGGGTGCTGCCTGTGACAGCAACATCTCCAGAAATGTCTTCCTTCACTCCTCTACCCTACCCATCCTCCTGCGCAGACCGGCTTTCTCAAAGATGCACGTCTTTCCCCACTGCCTATACATTCAGCTGACGGAAGAAAAGGAGCCAAGACCATAAGGAGGGCCTGTCAGGTGAAAACAGTCATCTCACAGGGCCTGACTCAAACCTGAGACAATGGTCTCAAATTCCGTGCAAGGGCCATGACACGTTGTGGACCACAGCAAGCCAACCAGCCAAAGCAGGCCCAGCCACCGGCAGAGCTCAACAGGGATAGCTATTCTGGGGCTGCAGAGACCTCCAGCAGATGAGGGCAGCAAGGAGGTGTGACAGGACTGTAACAACTCGCAGGCAGCAGCGTCCTGAGACTACCCCCACGGGGGTCCAGCTTCAGCAGCAGAAGATGGCGGGACATGGCCTCACAGCAGCTCGCTGCTCAGGCAGCACAGCGAGGAGCCAAACCATGTGCCTCACCTCAGAAGCCTTTCCAACCTCTCCTTCCCCTCCAAAGAACCATCTAACAAATTATCCCAGTTAAACAAAACACCAGCAACAACTTGAGCATTTCCTTACTCAATTTTGAAAGAAAGCCATTCTCATACTAACTCAGTAACGCAGGACTGTATCTCTTCACTGCAGGTAACCCTGCAAACAAAATCTCAGCCTCTATCTATAGGGTGCTGGGGAAGGCCCTGACATTTTATTTTCACCGGGTGCAGGCAGCATGACAGACGGGCAAGCCTGGGATCCACCTCCGGAGTGGCCCACAGCCACTGGGGCTGGCTGAGAAGTCCCACCAGGCTGGCTGGGCCCAGCCCCCTGTTGTCACCCCGGGGCCACCACTGGACCCCCCGGCTGACACAAGTCCAGCTCCAGAAATGTCGCAAGAAAATCATTCTGCGCCTCTGTTGATTAGAAAACCTCCTGCGCCAGTCCATTTCTTTACTGTATTTTGTAAACATACCCAGCTGGCTCGGGCTTACTGCTTACTATCAAAATAGGCATATCAGACACACAAAAACATCAGGCAAGGAAAATATCGTGCTAAGGCTCAGTTCCCTCTTCTCTGCAACAGAAGTGTTAAATATTTAAGAAAATGCTGCTATTCCTTAGTCATCAAAAATGTTATAATCTGGTATTTTTGTACTGAGGACATCTGAGGTCGCTCTTTGAGTAACAGAGCTGTCTCCTAACTCTGCCAGTAATGAAAAAAAAATTTTCCTAACAGGAAAAGGTTTGTGGCCCAGAGCTTGTTACATAAATTCCTGTTTTTCACGCAGCCAGCAGGACATTAAAGAAGCTATGATTTACTAACTTGGAAAAAGTGTTGAAGAGGTAAATCTTGTGAAAATATGCACTGCTGTTAATGATGTTGTGTCTACAAATCTTTGCCAGACGCAAACATGACCTGATAAAAAAGTATAGTTTCAGCAGTGGATCTTGGCAGCCGGAGGAGCAGCGCGGCTGTCAGCGGCCGGAGTGCTCAGTGGCACCGCCGGCACCGGCACGCTGCAAGACACCGTTGGCCACAGCTTTCAGCAAGACTTCAAAGCAAAGCTTCCCAAAACCTGGCCCGAATGATGTGAAAAGCGAGTGTCTGACTTTTGAGGCAAGTTTCCATGCAGCGGCGATGCATGCCAGATCGCTCTGGAATTTTATCAAAACCTGGCCAGGACGGCAGCAGGGCTGCTGCCACCTGTGGGGTGTTTCCTGGGATTGAGTTTCCGCCTTTGAGATAAAGTGCTGGGAGCCTCCGCTCCTGTTGGTCTGCAAGCCGACTTCATGTCATACTTCGGTGTGTGGACCAGGACCTGTGGATACGCTTATCGCTGCTTGCTGATTTAAGAGCCAAAATACGCAAACTCAGTGTCTCCTAAGCACAACATGATGAACACATACCAGCTAATAAAACCCGTGAAGCCAAGAAAATTATTCCTGTCAATCTACACATTTATATCATTCAGCTGCATTTCCAACATTTCCTACAGCCGAATCACACTGCTGCGACAGCACCCTGCTTGCTGCTCTTCTAAGCAACAAAAAAACCCCTCAAACTGTTTTATGTTTTAAAACAATTACAGAAATAAATGGCTCAGCCATTTAATCCCTGGGTGTGAGTACCTCTGCTAATATCTAATACTGCACTTAAAGCCCAGACATTCATACTAAAACATGCAACTTAATTTTAACCTCATAGCTGAAAAAACTCATGCCCCTATTACAATTAAAGTTGAGGTATATAATTATTTTTTCAGTACATTGTTTTGGTGTTTTACTGAAGAAAAGCACCCAAAACCACAGTTGATTCGTCAAACTTGAGAACGTTGTAGGCCTGTACTTCCTGAAGCAAGACCATGCAGCTGGCCACCCTTCCTCCCCCCCAGTGCCTTGGTGTATGCAAGGGAGAGGGAAGCAGAGCAGAGCTCCTATTGCAGAGCTCCTGTGTAACTCCGCAGCAAACCTCCTCAAGCAGGATTTAACTGTGAATCTGTGAGTATCTGGGGAGCTGCAAGACCAAAACTTTGTAAAAGCACCTGTGAGTGCCCACGATATCTCCCACCCTTCATACCCTCACAGGCAGGCACAGGCAGCACCCATTCAGCCACAGTGCTGCGTTAGCCACTGAAAGGGAGAGCAAGGAATGGATGCAACAGCTGATACATTTTATAAAAATGTGTGGATTTGCTATCAAGGTGCACACACAGAGTGTACTGCAATACAAGACACCATGGCATCTTGGGAAAGAAATTCACCAGTAACTAGTAACAAAGGCAGAAGGAGTTGGCCCCTAGAGGCAGATGCAGCTGTAACAATGTGGGAGGCCCTAAGAGCAAGACTGCTTCCATAATACACAGATCAAGCATTTCTCTTAACAGCTTAATGACTGCCCATCAATTTTTCATTCAGAAGACATCTCAGCAGTCCACTGCTTCCTACACCTAATTCAACCGCATGGGCTGCACGTGGCTATTCAGCTTGCACTACCATCAGCTGAAATGGCTGCAAACACAGATTGGGCCACAGTATCTGACTGTAGTTCTCAGGTCTCTCCAAACAGTATCTGAAACTCATTTGGAAGCTGGAGAGAAACCTTCAGGGAATACAACACTCAAGACTTCTTCTGCCATAACCCTCTAAGATAATCACAACTCAAACAAAGAAAATAATTTAAAAAAAAAAAAAAAAGAGAGAAAGGGGGCTGATTGCTTATTTATTTATTTGGACTCATAGTTGGAGAATATTGCAATAGGAACGTGCTTGGCAAAAAAGTCAGGGTTGAGGGCTCATAGGAGAGAAGTTCATCTGCTAACATCATCGCTGTTGAGAGGTGTCTGCTGTGATCAGTGGTGGCTGGCACACAAGCCAGCTGTGTTAGCATGTCCTGTTACTGACAGATTACAGCAGGATTCAGAACCAGCACAGTCCCTCTGTGGAGACACCACCAAAGAAAAAGCTTTGCAGCAGAGAAAGGAAGACCCCAGGATTTCCATATGTTGTTACAGAGGACATCAGACCTGTCTCTCAGGGTCTGTGTAGGGGGACTCTACAGCAGGTTCAGATGTTCAAATCACCCTTCTCTTGGAGCCTCCGTGGCAAGCACCACTTTAAAAAGAAGTCATTAAAAACACTCCTAGGGAAGTATGCAAAGGCCAGGAAGTTCACCCGCACAGTTGCTCAGGGCTCCTTCAGCATTAACAGCCAGACAGCAGCAGCATGGGCTAACCATGGCAAGGGACACCACATAGCACCTATCCAAGACCAAGCAGACCATACTTTGTGAAACAGGCAGGTCTCCTTGGAATACTCACACTGCCTGCACCAGCTTTGCTGTGGTTTCCAACCATCCTGCCAAGTTGGCAGAGGCAGGGTGAGGAGGCTAAGGAGGAAAGAGAACATTGTTAACTCCAGATGTACCAAAATTGCCATTGGTACAACAGTCTGGTGTAAGGCAGTCCTGTTTGTCTCATCTAATGACTATGAGATACAGGAAGTTCAGATGCAGATGCTGCACATGGAGCTTGGGTTTGCCTCAGAACTACTGTTGGACACTCAAAAGTATTTGATTAGCAGATAGCATGCTTGTTCATAAAACAGCCTTAGCTGCATTCAAAAGCATGTGGTTCCTGATACCACAAATGTTCACCAATACAACCACACATCTATCTGCAGTGTCAGAAGGTCCAAATGCTAATGAAATAGCTATTTTTGTGACCCAGTTGTAGCATTCTTTGGTTACAGCTCAGAAACCTTCTCCATTGTCGGATAAGAGCATGGACAGAAAGTATGTCATTTAGCCTCAGGTCGAAGAGTTGTATTTAGAAGATGCTGGCAATTTGCCACCAGCAGCTGCATGAAGGTGGAAGGGCAGGATTTCCTCCCTCATGCTTTTTTGGGTTCTTTGTTCTTGGGGGGGGTGCTCTTTTTTGACTTCGTTTTTGTCCTGCACTGTTATACGGTTAAGAAGTTTGGCTGGGAGAAGTGCAGAAACAATTCAGTCTTACTAGAGGGACCCTGCACTGTTTCGCTGTGCTTTTCATTACAGATGGTGGCATAACAAGAGTCTATCCCGGAGCACCACCCATGAAACACCATCTCTAAACATGGAGATTCTTTCATAGGCTGTTCCATTTGATAAAATTTGAGCAAATGTACAAGAATGGGACAGACCGTATATTATCACAATACAACACTGTACACGTCTCTCCTGCACAGAGGGGGGTCTACTGTGACCACATGTCAGTGGTATTAATTTAAGTCCTGCACATTCTGCAGTTAAGTCCGCAGATTTATACTTTCCTACGCTTCCTTCTCATAGCTGTAGAAGACTAAAAAAACTTTGGACACCAAAGGGGCTTGGCCATCCTCCAGGTTGCATCCTGCTGCCACACATGGCACTAGGGACTGGATGGAATTTCACAACCACTGGAGCTTTCTCCTCTGGAACATGGTATGTAGTAACCAAAAACACACGCACAGCTCCAGACATTGATATTTAAGGGACTTGGCTACGCATACTTACATGTCAGAACTGGCAACTCTACTGGCACGTATCTGAGTAATTCCCAATCACTATCCCCAGATACCCTCCTCTTTATTCTAGGTGGAGTCCTTTGAAGTACTTTTCCTTAATGACAGTTTGGACATTTCTAATGAGATGGTAACACCTGCCTACTATCCCTACATAGGCATTTAGAAAGAATGAGTGTAAAAACCATCAACAAGGTAAAGCATAGTATGAGAAGTATACACACAGGGCAAGCACACACCTGGATATTGTTCCACACATGGTAACTCCAACCAAAGCTTCTTATGACCACCCTTACACTTTCTGTACCTCCAAAAGAGAGGCAGAGCCACAACCAGGTTAACAATCACCTGCATCAGTGCCAACATTCTGTTTTACAACCACACTTATTCCTATAACCACAATACAGGCATGATAGAATATCAACACAGCATACACCAAATATATAAACATTTGCTAGCGTTTCAAAGCCAAGGAAACTAAGTGACACTGATTAGGAAAAACAACAGACGAAGATGCATATGAAAACCGTGAGATTTTTAAAAGGGATTTGTAAAATGGAACTTCATCCCTCCCCGGTAAAATCATCTGGAAAGCCAAGACAGCCAACAGGTTTGTCTAAAATCTATTAGTTTTCAGAAGTGAAAGAAAGAAAACAACAAGAACTAAAGAAAAAATTAAAAAAGCAGCAAATAGCCATCAGGATAGAACAGAAGTTGTGGAGTGTAGAAAATAAGGGACTAAATAAACATCAGGTGGAAAAAAAATCAAAGCTAGCAGGGATTACTATGTATTTGGTGATCCAGACAATCCTAATACTGCTTTTACAAAACTGATGCTGTAAGCTTTCTATTCCAGCATATGGAAAACAAGTGTTTGACAAGTATAATGGCTCCTTATTTGTAAATAAGCATTTTTTTTCCACACTATCGAACATATATATATGTGTGTGTATATATATGTGTGCATATGTACATATATCGCTTATGATGAAGAAGCATTTCCCAAGACCACTACCGACACAGGAGGCCAATACTAAGGCCTCACTGAAGAGGAACATTTCAACAAGATCCAGTTATAAGTGGGGCCCCTTCTCACCCTTTAAGTGCTCTCAGACCTCTGGCCTTCACACACAGCCTGTGCTGCAATTACATCAGTAACCAGAAACAGCAAAGCAGGAGGACGCATGCATAACCTGGGTGCCCTGACATCAGTCCCAGGTGCTAGCATACAAAAGCTGGTAAAAGATTCAATTAATAAACAAACAGATGTCAGTGATGCAATTAATGTCTTTCAAAACAGTCCCGCAGAATATAGGCCATCACACGTACATATCTTTTGTTCAAGAAAGGTAAGTGAGAGAACACTTGCAGATACTCCCATGCCACACTGAATGACAGCACAGCCAAGATCAGCACCACTGCTAATATGCGCTCATCACACGGATCAAAACCACTAAAGTTATCTGCAGGGCAATAAGCTGTGGGGAAGGTTGCTGCGATTTGTGACAGGCAGGCAGCCCTCTTAGAACATTCACCGCAGGCTCTAACACAGCAACCAGGAATGCAACTGAATAGGGGACGCAGGCACCGCAGCAGAGGTGACAGCTGAATGCAGAGGACAAGCAGGTTATTGCAAAGGAAACAAGAATTACAATTATAAGCAAAGTTTCTTAAAATAAATAAATACAGTTTTGGAGTAATCAAGTAGCAGTTCATCCATACAATGCCAGAATGACTAATAGTTTAAAGTTTTATTCTGCAGCTAAAGAGAGACTCAGGGGTGTTTATTTTTTTTCAGCCAGTGGGAATAATTATGATCAGTAAGACAAAAAATGTTAATCACTCGTTTCCTGTTTAACAGACAGCCTATTTCACCTCTGCCACTCTCCACGGTTACACCCAATTCATCACAAAGAGTACAGCACTGTTTATAGAAAGCTTCCCCCTTTTTTTCTTTCCAAAACTAAGCTGCCCTTTATTGACATTTGTGAGATCTAATGAAGAGGTACAAATGTGTATGCATGCTAAATATATCAATACTAATTAGACCAGCAGATCTTCTTAAAAGGAGCACTAGAAACACTTTCTCACCAATAAGCAGCAGTAAGGTGAGAAATAGGCCAAAGCCTCTGTGTAAACCACAGGGGTGAGAAACATCACAGTCCAAAAATAGGTCTCATTTTTTTTTCCATTGGCCTTTGAGGACATGCACAGAACTTCCAAGAATGTATTTAAAAAAAAAAAAAAAAGCGGGGGGGGGGGGGCGGGGGGGGGGGGGGGCCACAAACAGATATGATTACTCCAAAAGCTTTAACAGGATAAGTGAAACAACTGGAAAGATCCCTGCCCGAGAAGTCAACGTAAGTGTTAAATGCTAAAAGCCCTGCATTATGACCGAAGCAGAAGGCACAAGCAGAACTAACCCTAAATGTTTGGTTTCAGATGGATCCTTTACTAGGGAGCCACACCTCTTCATCCTCATGTATCAAGACTCTTGGCTTTCACAAAATCACTGATAACCCAAAGGGTTGGAAAGATTGTCAGGACCCAATGGGCTACCCTCAACAGTGGAAAATAAACAATGGTGGAAACTAAGTTAAAACTGAGGCTGGTGAAGCAAAACAGGATGCACTGGACACTTGCCCCATTTGCTGTGCTGCCCATGGGCTAGCTGTGGCTGGAGAGGCTTGAGGACTTATTTAACCTGCAACAGTGTCCATTGGCTGACCACAGACCTATCCCTGGGGACACGGAGAAGGAGCAGCTGTCAGTTTGTACCCGTGGATCTACAGATGGAGCCAAGCATACCTGCAGCACTGCACCTACGATGCACAAACTGATGTGACGAGGACAGCAGAGAGATGTTTGCTTGTTTGCAGGAAAGGCACCAAGCTTGTCTGTATTTCTTACTTTGGGAACCAACATACCAAGTGGGGTATACAGATGCAATAATAGAAAAAAGTTGGGTTGGCTGAGTCTTTGTCTAGATTGGGGGGGGGGGGGGGGGGCGGGAATAATAATAATAAAAAAATACATCTCCTTATTACACTTGTACTAGCATAGCAAAGGGAGTCTTTTCCTTTAGCAAGCAAAGGACTCAAATTCTCCGGACATGGGTGTCACTGAATACTAGTTTTTCAGAAACAAAGAGTCAATGAAAGCAGCAAGCTTCCTTTGCAGCAGGGTTAGCTGTGCCCCACAGGAAATCCCTGGCTGAAGGAAACAGCAAGTCTTGTAAAAAGAAGGGCAAAGCCTTCCATTTACAGGCTGAATGATATCTTATGCTACATCTCACTATGCATTTGATCCTTATTTTGACTACAGCAAGTGCAAGGATAGGCTAGCAAAATTTTAGTATAGTACCCAAAGCTACACAAAGGAAAATAAAGCAGAGTTGAGCCAAATTTTGTTGTTTAGTGCATCTTTGGAGACTCTTTACTGCATCTAGTGATAAAGATGCTGAAGGTTTCACGTTTTTAAGGGAGCAGTGTCAGCTTAAAAAGTAACAACCACCCTCTGGATTTCACCTAATGTTGTAAACATCTGGTGCTGCTGTAGTAACCAAGAGAAACTGAGGAAAGAAGACAGGGACATCTCTCTTTGCGTTAGTTTTTTTTGTATGTGAGTATTCTCCAGTGTATAAAGCCACTGGTTTTACTATTTCTTTTTCCTCTAGCCAATTCTCCCTTTAGCTGTCTCATATATTAAAAGAAAATAAAATACAATTTTCTTGTTAACAAAATATTAGCAGAAAAAACAGACTTCCTCAGTTTTTATTAAAATACTTTGAATGGGATCAGATTTAAGTTCTCTTCAAACTACTGCATCATCTGCAAATATGTAGATGAAGGATACTGCCTTATGCAGTTCAGTATTTGTTCGTTTTTTCTTTGTGTCCTGTTTTTCATTCTTGTTCTTTACCTCAAATTTTGCAGAAGCAAGCAGTGATTTCCAGTTACTCCTCTTCGTACATCCTAAAGAGGCAGTACACTAGGTATTGTGTTTCTACTCAGCTTCTCTGAACACAGTTTGCCTTGGTACTTTTTTCCCCCACCACAGAAGCATGGCAGACCACCAGCATACTCTCTTTGGGAGAGCTCTTTCCAACTCAAGCTTGCTCCCACAGCCTAGTAGATTTTATATAACATGATTTAGTACTACAATGCCCACAAAAAAAAAAATCCTCCAAACTTCATTGTACCCTTGAGCTATATTCCAGTATGCAATGCCCCTCTCAACTGTCCGGCCAGTTGCAACCAGCCTCTTTCATATAAGGTGGCATTTGTACTTAAAGGGTTTTTAGTTGATTTTCTCACAAGAGGGTCTCAGGACCTGGAGGACTCCTAACGGGTGGTTGCACTGTTGATGCCAGCATCTCCCTCTTGAACACTGCTTTCCGTGACATTCTCCAGGCTGCAGTTTCAAGAAATGCTGGTGCTCATCGCTGGTTTTTATAACATCTGTTCAGCATTATAAAGCCACAGTCACCCAATCTTGCAAAACGTTTAGCACCAGCTCTGAACCAAGTTACCCCCAGACATTGCTTACAACTTTCAGTAGGCTACGAGAGGCAGAGTCCTACTTCTCGGAGCAAGCTGGGCACACAGAGGAGGGAAACTAAAGGGTAATTTCTTCCCTCACACCCATTTTGGAAGCATTCCTATTCCCTCACCACTGTAGGCTGTACTCTGCACTTAACAGACCCTTATTAAATCAAAGGACTATTTACAATCTACATACTGGCAAGTCCACATTCCCATAGAATATCATCTGGCAACAGTGACTTAAACCGTCAGCCTTTTATTTACTTGCTTTCTTCCTCCCCAAACAAGAAAAGTAAAAAGGACAAGAAAAAGTCATGATTTTAATGACAAGAATGGAATTAACGGAGTAAAATGCCAGAGCTCCAGTGCATCAGCATTCATCACAATACCCAAACATCCGTTTTTTTTAAAAAACAGTAAAATATTACAATGAGGACAATAAAAAGGAAGATAAACCACACCATTGTGGCTTAAGACCTTTTACATACACACCTGCTGCTAAACAGGTACAGGACCACACTGGACAAAAACGAAGACAGCTCCCAGACTGGGATGCTGTTATGCAAAAATGAGCTTTGCTAGGCATTTTTGATATTATTTTTCTCCTGCTAACTAGTCCTGATTAATCTTTCCCCATTCCTATTTCTCTCCATTTGCTATAAGCAAGGAGGCTGGCCTCACTGTAGCTGCTCAGAGAAGACCTCGCTCATTCTCCCATTCCCCTGGACAAAGCCTCACACAAGGAGGCTCTGGGCACACTGGGGACTGCCAGGTGCAACAGGAGGTGTCCCAGGAGGGACACTGCCATCACCCTCATCAGTTCAGAGAAGAAAACACTGTTTCTGAAAAGTCTAAAGTCTTCCACTCCCCTTCACTAATCCCACAAACTCAAAAAGCTCTTATCAACTTTCCAGTTAGGCTCCCTTCTCCTGGAGGTCACAATCTTCACTTGGTGCAAACTTCACCGTCATTGCTCCCACTCCCCTGCAATGAGAAGCCCATGGGTACCCAGGCAGCCTAAGCCTGCCTGGCTAATTATTTAGATTTAAGGACTGCAACATCCAACCTCGCAATCACAAGGGCTGCCATGAGCCTCCCATCCCTCCCATGCCTTTGCCCAAAGATGAAGGAGGAGGAGGAGCTCTCCTCCAGCTTTCCCCAGAGGTCCACTAAAGTGCTATGGCAAAAGCACAGCTGGGACAGGGAGCTAAAATGCCCTAATCAATTCAAAGGGCTGCAACAAGGAAGTCTTAAGACACTCTACAGGGACTTGCTCAGTATTTGTCTCCTCCTGACAGCTTTTGCTTCTTTTAAGTACCGCAGTTTAGTTTTCCCTCTTGCAGATGTTCAGAGAGAAACAACACAGCTCCCTGTGCAACTCCGAAGATGCACAAGCTCTTTTCCTGAGTGAACTGGCTTGCTAGGTCAGAATGCTCATTTCAAAAAATAATTTTAAAAAATAATTTACAGGACACAAACTTACAGCAGACTAAAACCAGCAGTAATGTCAGCAGTAGGGGTTGTAATTTGCAATAGCTGTCAAGACACAAGAAGTTATTTATTCTGTGGATCACATAAGGGTCTCTAAAAACAAGGATGAAACAGAAAAAAGCAAGTGTGTTTACTGAGGTATGTTTTCCAATATTATTTACCTAGCCAAGTTTGTTTATGAAGTTTTATAATAATTGTCATTGATACATCTATGGGTTTACGTCCACAGATTCATTAAACTGCTGACAAACTCCAGCAGACACCGTAGCCCTTGCTACTCTTGTTTAATTTTTTTATTATTTTCAGTTTTGAAGATATTACAGGGAATGTTTTCACATTTTCATTTTGTTGTAAAAAGAAACTGAAGTATTCTCCTGGAAAGTCAGGTGTTTTCAAGTATTTTCTTTGTTGATTATTCATGTAGTCATAAATTACACAGAGTATTTGGCAGGCCATGCCTTTCCCTGTTAAACCATTTGTTTTTACTTTTTCAGTTATTGTTTAGATCCTGGTCATAACATGCTTCAGCTTGTTTTGAACAGCAAAGAGGAAATAAGCGATATTTTAACTTATATCACACTGTAACAACATTAAGTGCCTACGCAGCAATATGCTGCCTAGTCAGTATTTCCAACTTTCTTCCTGTCCGCTGCTGACTTACAACAGCAAGAAGATAATTCATCATTTTACACAGCCTTGCAACCTGTAAACACAGCTATGGTTTGGCTCACAAGCATGCTCAGAACAAAACACAAACAAAAAGGAGCAAGAAACAGGACACGGAAAAAAAAAAGAGCAGAACATAAAGTAACCGTATTTGCTGAAGGTTTGTTTTGAAATCATAGGAAAACCAAAGCAGCTCTTCTGGAGTCAGCTCACATGCACCCAGCTACTGCAGGTAACACAGCTGGAAGAGGCAGAGCCCCAGTAAGGCACTGTTAGCCTACGCTCACCCTGACACTAAGGCAGAGAGTTAACAAAGAGCCTTTGAACTATATGCCATCCCTGCTGCTGATCAGGATCACGATCTGCTGTGGACATGATTACTAACCCATTGTGACTCCTAAGAGTATGCCCTGTGGATTAGACAAAACAGAGACATCGTTCCAAAAGTCACACAATTCATACAAAACTGTCTACGTGCCAAAGCAGAAATTACAGAACTACATTTCAGGAATTTCTCAAGGATGTTTTCTATAGGGTTAAAGTTGGACATTATCTTTCAAGCACCCAATTCTCTTGCAGCAGGATTTCCGCCTTTCCTCTGTTAGAGAAGTCTTAGGAATCCCAATAAATAAGAGGGAAGAAACATGACTGTTCAACTACGTGTTTCCTTTGGCCACCTTTGTGAAAAATACTTCTTCAAAATCTAAAAGTTTGAGCTTTGACATAACGTCATATTCATGCCTCAAGTCCTCCAAGCGCACAGCCTCCAAAAAACAACTCAAAAAAGGCAAAAGATAGAATGAATGACCACAGCTGAAGAAGTCTTATTTTGGATCCCCCTAAAATGAACTTTGAAAGATCTCATTTTCTAGGAAAATACAGACTTCTGACCCAAAAATAAAGTTATCTTGCTTGGCAAGGTAACTCTCTCTCCCCACAGACATCTACAGTCTACCCAAGCAAACCTCAGTGTGCTACAGCCATCCAAAAATAACCTTCTTTTGGAGGCAGAACACACTTACCAACTTACCTGCAGAACGTTTCTGGCAAAACAGCAACAACAGAACTCCCTCCCCCATCCCCAAATTTCAAGTGTGTAACTAAATAGAAGTACAAGGAGACATGCATGAAAGAGAAGATCGTCTGTAAATCAGAAGAGCTCATGGAACTTTTCAAGCTGTAAACTTCCCAAGTTGCTATGTCAGCCCCTAAAACATAACAATTGGGGATTGGGCTAAGCCAAATTATTGGCAACTGGGCAATAATAGTTTGGGGAAAAAACAGTTTTCCTAAAGATAAGACTGTGTGCATTAATGCTTCTTCCCTTTATCTCCCACCACCAGTTGTATGTATGCCAGGCTTGACACAGGCATCACCATTATCTACTTTATTTTAAATCAAAGTATGCCAGCTTGACAAAGCAACAAAGGACCCTCTCCAACAGAGCAATATTGTAATGGAGCCTCTGTCTGATAAAGTTGGTATCTGAAGCTTGAAGAAAGCAGTGGTAGAAGTTGAGAGTAAACATAAATAATTCCAGTTTATCTGCTTTTACACTGAAGCCTATTGAATATGTCTACTTCACAGTGCTTGGCCTTAAATAAAAATAGGAAAGCTTACCTACCTACCCTTTCTCCATCCTTTCCTCTTCCCTTACTCCCTATTTCCCCCCATAATAAAAGTAATAAAATTAGAGAAGATAACAACACAATAATTATCTGCTCAGAGGGCAGAGTCTTGACCTCAACATTTACAAGCTAGTTGTTGTTTGCCGCAAGATCAAGTCTGTATCTCTTAAAAGGACTACAATTAACAACTGCTCTGATTTAACTACATCTTTCTCATTTACCTAGGAAAGAGCTGAAGGAAAGAAGAACATTTCTTCCAAGACTGGCTTTGTAAAAAAGGTACTTCCAAAACTCAGCTTTGAAGCAATGACTGAAGGATCTGGACCTCATACCTTGAAGGTATCTAGGCACCAATTACTGTTTTAACAAAGTCTAGTACGCCCTTAGACACACCTTTTAATGAAATTCTCAAGGTATCAGCTGAGTTCAGGACCTACCACTTAACACATTGCACACATCAGGATCAAATAATGGAAACTGGCAAAACTACCATGGGCTCAATCCTCCTTCTTCCTCTTCCGTCAATTATTCAAGGACCCCTCATTCACTCCTCCACTGCTGCCTACTTCCTTCAACACCAGCCATCTCTAGGGCATCTGATAAGGAAGCTCAAAATTATCTTGCTCATTTGCCTAAGAACAGCAGCCATCCCCCACACACATATACATCCAACACATTTGACTGACTTTCCAGGGAGAGTAGCAGCTGAGCAATTTTGACAACAAAAATACAAATCGCTATGCTCTACAGCTCTTAAAAATAAATTAATTGGTATTTTAAACAGGAAAAAGATTTTTTTAGCAATTCTCACCTATTTCCATCTATGTTTCTGTTAAGTATTCAAATGTGAAAACATTCAAGACTGAGTGTGACCAATCAAAGCATTAAGATACACACTGGAGAACCATAGAGGAGTCTGTGATTTGTACAATCCCACAGCTGCAGTGATTTCTACGCAGTATAGCTGGCTAATAAAAGCCACAGAAACACATTTAAAGCAGGCTTAAAGGCCTTTTACCCTAAGAAAGAACTTGCCAGACAGCAGCAGTGACAAGGCAATTGTTTCCTGGCACAGCTAAGGGCCCGCTGCAACTTTTGCAGCAGCTTGCACGACTCCTCTACATTGCCGCAGAGGCTGCCCACTTCTCAAATAGCCTTAACCACATAGATTTTTATTTTTTTTAATCAAGTCTATTCGCAAGTTAAGATCCTTTCTACTGTAGCTCTTCTCAGCTTAAAGCCCATAAACTCTTGGGGCCTTAAAAATACTTTTAAAATCCTTCAGAAGGCAGCTAGGGAAGGTAGTGGCAGTCAAATGTCCTCCCTCTGATTGCACAGGCTTTCCTGTAATCCTGGCTTAAATACACCTGCATCACAAGAAGAAAATAGACAGTTTTAAGTTGCTGACTCTAGAAAAAGAGCAAGAACCACCTAAGATTAAACCCAGCCCCCAGACTTTGTTAAAAGGCTGATTTAAAGGATAAGGCCAAAGGAGATTAACTCAAGTACGATGTCAAAGTACACTCAAACAGCAACAGCTTCTTGACAAACACCGCAGGGCCATAAAGCCAAGAACATTTGAGACACCGATACTGCAGAGGAGAATTCATAACCCTGCAGTCTGTGCATGAAGGAAAGCTCTCCCAGACCAGGTTCTGGCACCTGGTAGACTCCAGCAAATAGCTTTGGTTGTAGTGATACAGCACAACTCCCTGAGCCCGCAACCAGAAATGCAGACAACCCAGATGACTTCAGAGTAAGAAAAGCCTCCAAGAGACATACTGTCCAATGGAGAAGACAACATTGCCATTCTTCCATGCATTTTGGGACCTGGTGGTTCTCCTTTCAGATGCCAGAAGCCAGGGAGAGATGCAGTAGCGAAGTGCACAGTTTCAAAGGGGACATCCACAAAACATCAGCAATGTTAGCAAGGGACAGGGAAAGAGGTGGACTTGTCAGCTGCCTCCTCTCATTCCTGCTATGAGGGGCAAGAGGCTTTTGAGATCATCCTTACAGAAAGACTGGTCAGCCCCTCACATGAAGGGAACAAAGAAAAGCAAAGTCCAGGTTAGGAAGCTCTGCCAGTTTGTGGTCATCTTCCCACAAGAGTGAAAAGACATGGGGGAATAACCCCCACTAACAGTATTAACAGAGAAATATTTAAAGACCATGGCTCATACTGTACAGCAGTTTCATCATAGCTGCTTGATAAGCCACAGTAGATACCAGTCACTCGGCGACACTGAGGGAAGGAATGTCAGCCACTAAACCAGGCAACGCTTCCCTGAACATTTTGGGTTTTCTGGCTCCTCGGAGGGAGTCGTGGGCTTACAGGGTGGTAGCAGCAGAGGCTGCCACTCAAGCAGTTTCTGCTTCAAATGAATTCAGGAACCTGCAGCCTCAGCAGCAGCTTCAAAATAGAAAGGCTGCTTCTTCAAATAGACACCCAGAGAGCATCCCTACGAGAGCTTCAGCTGAATACAATCCTGATTTCCAAGCACTGCTCATTAAGAAATGTGGCCAATGCCAGAGTTTCCCCATAGAGAAGCTACTCTTCCACACCACAGCTGCCATCCCCTGAATCTGCATGTAACTGGACTCGTGCTCATTGCTGACAAAATTTTCCTCCTCCTCTTTCTCCTCCTGCCCACACCAAGTTTACTTCTTCTGGAATGATGACATCCCCAACACCGGGACTGAACACTGGCACTTTCCCCAATGAAGAAACCAATTCACCCACACCAATTCCCAGCAGCAAAAGCTGCCAGTAAGCAGGTTACAAGAATTCAATACATGGATAAAACTTAGGCTACTCAGGTCAACAGAAACTTATCACTTCTCTGTCAAACACTCATTTTCTATGGAGGGCATCAAAATACTACAATTAACTTTGCTACTTCTGCTGTATGAAGACCTGGTGCTATTTTTCCTTTGCCTGCATTTTGATACAATATGCTTGAATCTTTTTGGGGTTTTTTGGGGTTTTGGGGTTTTTTTTTGAAGATTAATTTATTATCCATCCTATGAGCCCCAAGATAAGAGAAAAGATAGTAAAGGACATATAAAGAGCACTTGTGAAGATTAAAGACCATAATGATGATCACAGGTCAAACACAGAGAAGGCTGACACCCTCACCGGTATTTTGGTTGTTGACCAAAAGGTTTGGTCAACAAAGTGGTTGTTAAGCACTTTGCGGAAATCTAGCAGAGAAAAAACAAATAGCTGCAAAGAGTTAACTTTCTCTCCCAGATGCTGCTCTCCCCAGTGAGTCAAGACATAAAGACCTGCAACAGGCAGTAAGCTGCCCTGCCTTATCTACAGCACTACTGCCAACAGGCGCTCCCGCCAGCCCCTGTGCCTACTGGCACATGGAAAGACAGAGGGAGAAGAGAAGGGAGAGGAAAAGGTGCCTGGCACCTTTGTCAGACACTCAGAAAACACCATTTTCTCTAGCGCACAGAAGGAAGCAAACAGCAAGTGTTGCAAGTGCCATCCCTCAGCCGTGGCAGCACGCACGCACATGCACACGCATTTCCTCCGGCTTCGTGAAAACAATGAAGTGTGGGGAGGCCGGCTCTTATATAAAGTACATACCAGCTATATATAAAATTAGGAAAGCAGCTGCTTCAAAAGCTCAGTCACCCTTTTATCATCAACAGGGCTTTAATTAGCACCCATCTGCTTCCTGTTTTATACTACAGAACTAACTTTCACCTGTTTCAGCAAAACACCCCTTCCCCAAATGCAAGTGTGTGCATACACATGAACACACAGAAAAAGTTAAACACCATTACGCTAAAGTAATTAACATCAGAAATCTTTGTTCTGAGTATCTGGAATATTTATCTGTTTGTTTTTTTTAAATAAGCTTTACCAGATTTATCAAATTTCACAGCCTACACCTTTAAATCATGCACATCATATGCTTCACCATTAATACTAACTCACTGGCACTCAGGGACCCCAAAAAAGGACTGGAGCCCTGCTGTACTGGCACCGTACTACACAGAGCCTGCCCAGAGGGCTCATAATGGAAGTGTGGGTTTTTCCTGAGGTCCGTCACACACATGAAAGGATTTATGAATAAACAATGGCAAGGCTGATGGTCAAGAATGGATTAAACTCACCCCATTGTTTGAAGAGAAGAAACAACACACAGAAGAAAAATATTACTGAGGGAGGAAATAGCTTCACCTTTGAATTTCCTGACATTTTTCCTCCCACGCTTTTCCCCTTCACGCGTCAATTATTTATTTATTTTGCAGGGAGAAGACAAGTGAAAGTTAAGTACGCCAGCAAAGCTACGTGCTGTCAGACCTGCCCACCTCTCTTGCACAGAGGAGCTACCAGCGCTTGAAAGCTTGCCAGGCGCATGGTATCCAGAGAGCAAAACAAGCATTAGTGAAGCACCAAGAGAAAGAACTGCCTGGCAGTGGCCAAGGAAAGAGCACTGCTTGCCTGCTCCTAGGCCCAGCTATAGGAACGGGAAGAGGGGCAAGTGCAAAATGAGCAGTATTCGTAAGGACCTTACGTGAATTTTGTGAGTACGCGAAGCTTCCTCAAACTCAAAGCCACTCACTGCAGAAAGGAGCTTTTCTTAGCACACCTTGAGCATCAGCTACCACCTCCAATGCTGCTTCTGCCAAAATAAACCTGGCAACCACTCGACTCATGCTCCAGTTTTGGAGTTCTCTTTACGGTTAGAAACCTCATCTGTAACAGCTTTCCCAAACACATAAAGCTGACCTAACTCTTAATTAAGTTTTCTTCCATAGCGTCTTGGAGCTGCTTCCTGAGGTTTTGGACCTTTCTGTCTGCAGGTTCCATGAGATTCACCTCCAGGAGGCTATTTTGGAAGACTGAGAATTTTTTTCCATTCATTTGAAATCTTAAGCCATTTGCTAGGTTGGGCAATTAACTTTTCAGAGACTGCCAATTAAATAGGAGAGCCACGAGAACAGGTAAACATATACACTCCAGTATCAACCATGGCAAGTGCATTTATTCCCCTTTCCCACTTGGTGACAAAAAACAGTTTTCCTGACATCTTCCTTATCAGCGGACTTTTTCATTTTATTCTTTGGGGCTGGAAGAAAAAGACAAGGATAATACAAACACCTGAAGACTGAGAAGTTTTTTTTTAAAAAAAATAATCATCCCAGTAAACAGAATTTCAGCAGTTACCCCTTGCTACTCACAGTGTTATCATGAGCAACCACCCTACAGCATCTTCCTGTGCCCCTTAAGTGATCACACAAGAGAAGGTAACACTGTTGGCAACACTGGAAAGGCCAACACTAACAACCCAACACTGTTGGTTGTAAGACTCTGAGTATTCAGTATTTCCCTAATAAATTTATTTGTAGCATACTGCCATTTGTTATTAAAACAACACACTGAACTACCATCCGTCTCTGTACGCACACATACAGGGGAAACAAAGATTTGTCGAGCATCACACAAGTCTGATAAAGAGTAAGAATTGTCATTCAGAAGTAAAGATTGAGCCTTGTTTTCAAACCTCCAACTTCTAAAAGTTCTCAGCAACTCTTCTGCTATATCACTGTCTAGCAAAGGCAGGATTTTGTACCACCAAGGGAGGTACTAGTGAAAAGAATGACCTGTCTCCAGAGGAAAAAAAATAAAATTGAAACAAATGGGCTTCCAGGCACAACGAATGCTCTGAGCATGTGAAATTGGTGAGAAAGGATGGAGCAAAATGAGCACCAAATGTGAGAAGTCCACAATATTCCTTGGAAAAGAAAAGGTGGCTGACTTTTAACTCAACTGATGCAATCAGATATGGAAGGAATAGGCACACTAGAATCTTGGGGGTTTTCTATAAAATATTTTATAGGTTTTGTTCATTGATAAAACCAAGTAATTTTCTATTTAAAAAAATATGTATAACCTTGTGTTTTCACCTAGATTACACCACCACTTAGATATTTTGCATGATGTCTCAAGCAACATACTACAGAACTTCATCCAGGACTGAAACAACAGATTGTCTCAAGAGCAAATGACAAAATATTTGTAGCAGAAATCCTGGCAACGTTGCATGCAGATGGGTTTCTGAAAAACGGGGTTCCAAGAATGAGTCACCCATGGTTCCAAAAATAAGAGGTAAATTCAAACAAAACCTGGATGCTCACTTAGCAGGGCACTGCAGTCCTTCCCCAGGGTCCCACCCTCGCCACACATGAGACACTTGCTAACCACAAGCCTCTGAAGTCTAAGCTTCAGCTAAATACACAAGACTGGGGAAACACACCAAGTCCAACGTCCTGGCCGTGTAACCCAGAAAATGGCACACTGCAGAGTGACCAGCCATTTTACTGCCAATGGACTCAAACCTGAGCATCAGCGCACCCCCAAAACTGCATGGCCACTATCTACAGGGACTCTGAGCTGCAGCAAGAGAGGGACCATCCTATCAAGCAGGGCCAGGGACATCTCTGCCTGTCGTTGGGGATGTGGGGATGCTGGTCAGGTCTCTCAGCCTGCCGAGGCACAACTGGGACAACCTCAAAGACACTCACCCTCCCCAAAGCACCGGGGCAGGTGTCACGCGAACTGAGGCACAGGGACATGTCACGCTTTAGCGGGGGGAGCACCGGAGCATGACTGCACCATGGCAGAAACAGATGTCTGAGACTTATAAACAGGGATGGAGAAATTTAAAACCTACTGGCTATTTCTCTTCCTCCCCCTTTTTAAGGGAAATCAGAAGCAAAGTTCATTGGACAGTACTGACCTTGTTCTTAATTCCTGGGGTTTGGGATGCACTAATTTCACAGCTCTGTTCGGTTTTGAGAATCTTACTCAGCCAGACAACCATGTTTACTGTGTTACTTTGTTTTTACTGTCAACAGCTACTGACCTGATAGGGAATTCCAGGGTATTTTGAAACAAGTTTGAAACAAAACAATGTTTTAAAAGACATATTTAGTCAATATGTTTCCAATCCCTAAAATCTAGAGCCTTCAACAACACTTTCACTGTTAGCTTGCCTTCCTTGGCAATGGACAGCTTCACACATATATATATATATATTTAAATACTGTTCACAAAGGCTATGCAAAGCTGGTGATGTTTGGTAGGAGACAGGCACTCATTAACAGTTCTAGCCTGAGATGAAAAAGCTAATACACATTTTTTGAAATTCAGCACTCAACCGAGACCAAACTTTTCCGTTGAGATGATTAAATAACTGGCTTGACATATTTTGCATAAAAGACTTAAAAATGTAATATGGATATGGGGGAAGGAGAAGTGAAACAAGAATGGGATAATGACATTTAATGGTCAGAGAGCATTACAGTCTGGTGCACATAAGCAAACAGTGCCCCCCCTTTCCTTTCTTTCCCTCCACTTTTCCCTCTATATATGAAGTTAATAAATTATTTAATTTTTTTAAGCTTAAGAGAGGACATAAAAATCAGGGCTCAAACTAAAAGCTTGGTCATAATAGAGTCCAAAGGAATGTGAAAAGAGGAACAGACAACAAACTCGACACCTTGTAACAGCAGAAGATACAGTACACACCTGTATTTTTTGTTATAATAATTACAAAGCCACACTGAAGTTTATTCATTCTCTGGCATAGTGTAAACTTCCAGCTTACGATCCTGAGTTTTCAAGAAAACACAAAGCTGTTGATGTTACCACAGTAGTCATCTAGAGTATACACTATTCTCAACATATAATTAATTTAAATAGCAATTAGACAAAAACTTAGTTTCTGCCCCCCAAACAGTCAACAATAATGCATCAAGCTGATGACTCCAGTAACTCAACCACTTTCCAGCACTTTACTGGTTCTCCATCATATTCATCTTATTTTGACCAAATACATCTATTCGCCTTGGATAGTCATGTGCAATTTTTTGTTGCTTCAACACATATAAGTAAATTTCTCTCAAAAAAATACACACACACACACACATACACAAAGGCATGAATTAACGTTCATCCAATGTAACTTTGTTTTGAGCAGGTCAAATCACCAGACAGAATCTGCAGATGACCGTACAAATTACTGGCTCTTTGCCACAAATACTTACTGTATCTTAAGTGTTCATTGGATCTACTACATCACCTGCTTACTCACAACAAGGTGTATTATATGTCAATTCAAATTTTTTTCAAACACATTTTTTCTATCACAGTTAAAAAAATATTTTTTCTTTGAAGATCTCTTTTCTTTCTTGAAAACTTAGGCTAAATGAGAAAAACAAAACCTGCAGCTTTGCACAGTTCAAATAAGGAATAAGGGAACTACCTACATGAGCACAAGAAAACTCGCAGGGACTCAAAGGCAAGCGATGAACAAACAGCTCAACTCCACCCAATATTTTTTTCTTCAGAAGACAAGCATGGGAAGGGCCATTCAGTGACAAACTAATATGAAATTTCAAGTCTGCAGTCCTGCTGGACCCCATAGAAACGCAAACTCTGTTTCAGAAGCTCTGGGTTTCAAGTGAAGTGGGAATAAGGTTTCCTGCTGAACAGGAGAGATGGGAACATGATCAGGTAAGACCTTACTGCATACTGCTCCCTTTCCTATCTCCACTGGGGCCAAAGTTCAGCAAAACTGGATGAGGTTAAAAACTGGTAAACAGAAGATGACTTTATTTGGGACAGGGACAGAGGACAGATCCCTGAAACATGCACGTGCATGCAACTACCACCTGCAGGAGCACACCAGCAGCTTCATGCTCATCCTGAAACCCCCTGTCCATGGAGCAGCTAAAAACGAGCAAGTGAGCTCCTGCATATCTAACTTGTAAGAACAAAAGAATCACCTTCTACCAAGTTTCTTAATTTTGCATCTGGGCGCTGCAATAAGAACAAAAAATAACAAGAACAAATATATTTCTCAGAAATTCCAACCTTTTAATAATACTAAGTACATTAAAATTAGCATTTTAGAGCCACCAGTGTAACACTACACTTAATGATAAAGCACGAAGTTACTTCGTAATGCAGAGCAATCCTTAAAAAGAACTCAGATATTCAAAGCCAACACGTAAGTGTTGCTCTGTGTGTATGACTACTAACATATCCCAAAGTCTGATTTACTGCGATGAGACATCTTTTTGCATCCAACTATAAAGGTGACCTTACTTTTAAATTGATTCTCTTGACTTCAGTGTCATTTACTTCTGTAGTACCTCAATCACAGCAAGAACAAAGTTCTGCTTTAGGCCACAGATAGATGGCACGTTACAAGAACAAAGAAAGAAAATTTTCTTTTTTTATATTAATGCAACAAGATCACTCACTTTATATGGTGATGTTACCTATATTACACCTCTTGAAAGGGGGAGAAGTATCTTCTAGAAACTTTATTACAGCAGTCACTGGACTCACAGCCACCTAATCTTGCCAAGTGGTGGGTGCTTTGCATTACAAACACAACCACAGACAAGACAGGGTACACCAATGGTCCCCAAATTCAGCTGGTCATGACACCAAGGCCAACAGGACTGCATCAACCCATCAGCAACTTCATTACTCTTCCCTGCCTCCAGCCCAACCACAGGCAACTCCATGCCACCACAAGCACAAGGATGATTTGGGCAGCATACTGCCCAAAAGCCAGGGACAGAGTACGCTGGAGTACAGACATGTGGAGTTACTTTAAAAATCCCAGCAACCAGCCTTGCTCTATTTTATTTTCTGTGGCCTTCACCCAGCTGATCTCCCTCAATAATCCTGCCCAAACTGATGCAGACCAGCTTTGCAGAGATCACATCACCTCACAGCTGTTCCCCTCCTACCCAAACCAAGGTCAGGCTGTAGCATTTTTAAGAGTTCAGACCTCTTCATCTAACAGAGGTCACCTTACAAGACTTCTTAACATTTTCCCATTGTCCCCTTTTACATGTTTTCACTTTAATTCTTAAACCTGGTTGTACCCTTTGGACCACAGGGCTTTCTACACAAGGGAGCTGTTCATCCAGGTCCACCTGGGTAACACGTCAGGTCTCTACCTCATAGAGACCTACCATCATTTTCTTGTGTTATGTATTATCCCGTCAACACAGGGATTGCATCCCATTCCACAGGGCCTTCTGCAGAGGGGGAAAAACAGTGGCTTCTCAGGCAGGGGGTTACCACCTCAGGTTGGAGAATACAGCAAGACAACCAGTGATACAGGAGCAGCATAACACTGAATCGATGAGGGAACATACATCTGCAAGGGAGGAGCAGGAGCAAACCAGAAGCCCAGCCTACTAGCAAGGTCTTTAAAACACTACAAAGACTTGAAACAGGCTTTAGAATGAGGATAATGAAGCGGTTTTGTGGAAGGTTTCTCTCCAACAAGAGCCCACCAAAACAGGTTTTGTACAGATGCATTAAGTAGGCCGTAGAGACAGATAATGCAGGCAAACTAGAAGCTGGCGTGAACATCACAGGAGTGAGTAAAAGTGGAAAGGAAAAAAACAGTAGGTTAAATGAGGCCCTGAAAGTGAAGACGAGACATTCAGATCTGATGAGATAGAGAGGGGACGGGGGCGGAGGTGGTTAGGCAGGATGCAGCATGGCCCAGTAAGGGATATGAGGTGACATCTTTGCAACCACACTGTGAATGGACATGAGCATGGTGTTGTCCCCATGATTAGAGCTGCCGTGCAAACACAGAGCAGCTTCTGGCTTCTCAACAATGATCTCAAATCTGTTTGAAATGTATTTCAGATCCTTTAGCAAAATTGAAAGCAGTCATTTGCTTTCATAATACCATCTCATCAGGTCCCTGGCACTATCTACCCTTTTCCCTAGTAGATCACTATTTCCCTGTTTTAAGAAAAAACACCTTAGACGTCTTGGTTTCAGCTGAGACAGAGTTATTTTTCTTCCTAGTAGCTGGTACAGTGCTGTGCCTTGGATTTAGGATGAGAATAATTTTAATAATGCACTAGATGTTTTAGTTAGTACAAACACTACTTAGCAACAAGTCAAAGACTTTTCAGCTTCTCACCTCACCCCACCCTACCAGCAAGTAAGCTGGGGGGCACAAGAAGCTGGGAGGGGACACAGCCAGGACAGCTGGCCCCAGCTGACCCCAGGGCTATTCCATACCATACGGTGCCATGCTCAGCATATAAACCAGGGGCAGAGCTGCCCGGGGGCTGCTGCTCGGGAACTGGCTGGGCATCGGTCAGCAAGTGGTGAGCAATTGCATTGCACATTGCTTGTTTTGTACCTTCTAATTCCTTCATTATTATCATTATTATCATCATCATCATTTTCACTTCCGTTTGCGTCCTACTAAAACTGCCTTTACTCAACCTATGAATTTTACTTTTTCTTTCCCAACACTCTTCCCATCCCACTAAGGGAGGAGAGCCAGTGACCAGCTGTGTGGTGTTTAGCTGCCTGCTGGGTTAAACCACAACACTGTGACAGTGGTCAAACAGCGGCAGAAGTTGCCCAGGCAGGCTGTGGAGTCTGTGCCCTTGGAGATACTCAAAACCCAACTGGACCTGCTCCCAAGCACAGCCCTAGCAGATCCAGCTGTGAGCAAGGGGCTGGACTAGACAATCTCCCAGAGGTACCTCCCTGCCGCAACTGCCCTGTGATTCTGTGATCGCTCCCTTAGCCTGTCTCCACTGATGGTGTTCTTGGACACCCTGCAGACTCTAGCACTGCCATGGGAGGGATGGCCACATATCCCATCTTAAACAGCACTTTGATCCATGCTGCCTCTGTGCTCTTTTGACAGCTTGGCCCATGGCAATTCCAAAGGAATCGGACTCTCTGTATTTTATGAAAAGCCTAAAGTCTTTCAGATACTTAAATGGAAAATTACAAGGGGCCTCATGTTCCCAAACCATCTTGGACACTGACTCATCACTGTTTGAGCCTTTCAAAACTATGTCACTGCAACTCCAATGTACTCTATCCACCCCTTGAAACAGAGCTGGCCCAGCACAGCTTTGGTTTACGCTGCTCCGGAGCAGGTTTCGGGGAGACCATGGACTTTCCCTGTAGAATACAGTTACCAAACAACTACTTCTCCATAAAGCACAGGATGAATTGACAAGCAGACGGGTTGAGGAGATGTTACCATCTCTCTACTTCAGAAAACAGCATTCAGACACAGTCACTGCAAGCTGTATTTCAGCTAGTGCATGGATAAAGTTTAGATCACCCTTAACAGGCCCAGACAGCTATGGGCATGTGTCTGAGAAGTTCTGCTCCAAACAGCAGCAAGCCTCTCCTTGCTCCCTCTATGTCCTAAGGGACACCCATCAGCCACAAGGCTCCTCTGAGAGGAGAGTTGCATTGCCGGTGGGGGTGTCCAGCTCTTCTAGCTTCAGCTTG
Organism: Falco peregrinus; assembly: GCF_023634155.1. Classification (NCBI taxonomy): domain Eukaryota; kingdom Metazoa; phylum Chordata; class Aves; order Falconiformes; family Falconidae; genus Falco; species Falco peregrinus. The sequence continues at coordinate 93,255,743 of NC_073724.1, read as the reverse complement.
CAAGGAAGGTGTTAGCAGGCATCTGGGGGCTGGGGGACATTGTTCCTGGTACTTTGGAGCTGCAGGACAGCTTTATGTCACGGGCTCTCATCCCAGCAAAAGAACGACTGCAGAGACAGTAACACACAGGTCAAAAAGATAATGTAGACACTGGCAAAGCAATAGTGCTTTGAGTAAGGGAAGTTCACCTAAAACAGCATGAAAGATTGCAAGTATTAATGTTCTTGATGTTTATACTTACAAAAGGGGGGGGGGGGGTTGCATGTGAACTTCTCTCTCCCAAAGAAATGACACAGGTAGAAAAAGTAGAATTATTACAAAGTAATATCCATCAATAAAGACAGATCAGCAACTACCTTCAAATTAATTTGCAGTAAGCATTCTGAAAGCATTTCTGTTTCTGAAGAAAATGTTCAGTATAAATTGTAATTCATTTTCAGTTTATTATCTCCCAGTGTATTTAAATGCCACCAATAAATAAAGACAAGAAAGAAGGAATATCATCTCCATCTTCTCTCTTCACCATTACGGAAGTTTGGTGCAGTCTATCCTTGGGGAGAAGAAAAAAAAAAAAGAAAGAAAAAAAAAAAAGGGGAAGGGGAATCAAATCCCACAAGCTGTAGCAGGTCCCCAGAATAGAATAAATTTCTTAATGAAAGGAACGCAAATCGCTGTCATAGTAGATAGCTTCCACAAGGACTAATTTATTAATTTATTTTTAAAGCAAGACCATAGGAGAGAAAACAAAAATCAACACTTAAATGAATAAATATATCATTTTGATTAACCATAGCTAAGACTGCGCAGTATTACTACAGATTTCTGAAAGAAAATTCCAAGCATTTTCACAAAAATCAGACTATTTTGATTTTTTGCCAGACAGGCTACCTTCCAAGAACAAAAGTGTGGGAAAAAATGCTAGTACAGTGACAGAACAACATCCCCACTTCTCACTCCTAAAAAAAGAGACAAAGTGAAGATAGAATGAAAGAGCTGACAATTATTTGGTGGATTTTAAAGCTCATGTATTCCAAGAACCAAGGTGTGATAATAAGTGATGTCATCTGGCGAGAGCAGACAAAAAGGGAACAGTGTCTAAAAAGGCACCAGGATTTTCCTGAGCATTTATCAATGGCAAGTACTAGAACTAATGACATTTATAGATGAAGGTTTCTTCTGTTAATTACTCTGAAAGAAAAAATACTATTAAACTTCAAACCATACTTACATTGCCAAGGGTGGTGGTTTTTTTTGTGGGGAGGTTCTGATAAACCTACTTCTCCTATTTCTTTTTCATGGGCAATGCAGAGACATCTTTAATACACAAACTATGTAAGTTCCACCAACCTACAATTAACATTTTAAGTGTAATCAAATTAACATTGTCTCAAGCGTATCAAGCCCATAAATTTTTAATCTGCTATAAAGCAAGAGTCACTTAATGCAACTTTTTGTTTGTAAGGAACCGGGCAGTACTCAATGGTGTAAACACGGCCACCTGTCTCTCTCCAAGTCTTCATGTATTGCACAAGAGCCAGCGTGAACATTTGTTCGCCTAAAATGCTCGGCATATGGTTGAACTGACAATTTAATAATATCTCGATAAGGATGTTGCCAGATTTTTGGCGGGAGATAAGCATGTTTTATCATTAAATATTTGTACTGCAGTAGCACCCAGAGACCTTGAGCAGAAAGGGCCTCACTGTGCCAGGCACAGAAGCTCACCAAGTCAGTGACCCAAAGAGCTACCAGCCCAGGCTACAAAAAGAGACTGAGGAGGGTACGTAACACATGTACTACACTGGGAACCAGTCTTCCTCCCAAATACACTTACACCTACCTACCCATTAAGCCTTTTCCTACAAGCCATAATTGGTCTGGAGACAGAAATTGGATCTACTCTGCACCAACTGCCCACCGTGCGGAGAAAGAATTGTGACTTTCATGGAGGACTGGTTTATCTTCAAGATGTTTTCCTCTTTATGCATCAGAAAACCACAATTCAAAGGCAAAAATCAAAGTGGGCATTCATTTTCTGGACGTAACAGCTAGCAGCTTCATTAGCAGCACCACACACTGAAGCTTTGTTTCCTACAGTTTTCTTAAAACACTGCATGTGAACATTGCTCTGGCACTGCAGGTAGTTCTACTTCCAAAACTTACAGTGTACCCCTATTTACAGCCCATGATCCAGTGAAAATCCCTCTTCCTCCCTACAATTCCATGAATATGATTTTTTTTTTTTGTTTCCAGAATATCTTATATCCTTAACAACCAAGTGAAAAGTGAATAGAGGAAATGGATTAAGCATGAAATCGGGTCTTGGGATATCTTTGTTCCATCCACACTGCTAAAGCCAAGTTAGTTACGTAGGCATTACTCAAAGCAGATCTCCCAGGCTGTGCATTAAATCTAGGAGCAGAAAACAACCCCTATACAGCACAGCTAAGTCTTTCCCTTCAAAGGGGCAGGCTCAGGTAACTTACTTTCATTTAAGGTTCACACCAACACACAAATTCTAGAATATTTTTGCCTGACACGTGTTTTCAATTGCTTTTTGTGTATCACATTTGTTGCAGCTTTGTCTTTAACTGAAGTTTTAACTTAAGTAACCCACAGTATTTTAATTTGCCTTTACAAGCCCTGTTCACAGCTGATGAGTGAACTCTGTCCTCGCTGCTATTTGCAGACATGTCTGCACATGCAAGTCAGCCTTGTTCTGCCTTCTTGCTTCTAGGACTTGGGGTAGTATATACAAGCCATCATTTCTAAGAAAAATATAATGGTCCTAATAAAAGTTACTTTAAAAGACTGGAGACCTTTACTGCTTTTTTTTTTTTTTTAAGATAGCCAATGGGATTAACTTTTTTATTCAGTATTTTCATCATTTCTTCTTCTTAACAAGAAATATGACTGAAAGCTTCAACAGCAGCAAGTGCCTTCTTGATAAAGACTCTCAGCTTGTAAAATTTAACAAGTACTTTATGCACAATGACAGTAATACTACATCATACTTTAGGAGCCCAATATGACACCGTCAGCATTATTTGCTACTCACTTAACCTAACAGGACAAACTAAGAAAATCAAAACATAGTATGTATAAAGATACGTTTAACTTGAAAATTCAGTGTTCCAGCTTTCCATCTACTTTAAATTACAATTACATGCTTTCCACAAAATAAATTCAAAGCCTTTGCTTGAATGTGAAGGTGTTTCACAGGACAGATACATGCCTTGATCTGGAACTCCAAATACAACAGGTCCCAGGCAGAGAAAAGACTCGAGCAGAAGGATCTTAGGCCTAATCCACCAAAGGTCACGTTTATATTCTGAAATTCACTTTTAAAACATCATTTGGCAATGGCCTGGTAGCAAACAGAGCCTGCAGGCAGGCAGTGATAAGTGCACACCCAGATGAATTGGTTTTAAATCTGACATGAGACCTGATGGGTCAAATGTCTCCAGGTCTCACCAGCTTCACCTCACAGATGCCCTGCCATGGGGTACCGCCTGCCTCCTCCCCCTACATCAGTCCTTCCCCAGGGGGTGAGAACGCCAGGCACAGCTTTCCCCAGACAGACAGCAATACTCGGGGGGAGAAATCCTTTTACAACCGGAGCTCCTCCCCACTCCTTCCTCCTTGTGTTCGCTATCATTGTGCTGTAAAACAAACTGGAGGGGAGATGTCGGGATAACAATTGCAGGAAGAGAGCTTCTGACAGCCTGGCCACAGAGTTATGGTGCCCCGAGATGGGAGGGCAGAGGTTCACGCAGGAAACCATGCTGAGACCAGAACCCTGCCCTGGCTGGCAATCAGCCTCTCGGGGCTACAAGTTTCAGGAGGCAGGGGGAAGAGTTGGAAGAAGTGTATTTTGCTCTTCACCACTTCAAAGGAATCAAAGTACACGGTGACGTAAAGCTGCTGTACAGCACGGGCTGCAGGACATTTGCATTTACAAAAGATCTCAAGGATTCGCACTCAGAGAAGTCCACTCCGCTGGGCGCTGCGCTGCTGCAGAGCTCACAGCAGGCTCTGCTCTGCTGCGTTTTAGCACCATGCAAGGAATTAGAGTGTCTCTCTCGCTGGAGTCAGGAAAAATTTCAGCACCACCTCCTCCTGCAGAGGAAGGACTTCTCTGGCTCCCAAGATTATTTCCAACAGTGGCAACAAGTTAGTCCTTTAAAGAAAAGCATCTGCCAAGTCAAAACACAGATGCGCAGCTTCCAAGGGACCAGGGTGCATTTGAGAGCTGCTGCAGTCTCCAACCATTAAACACCGACTACAACTGAAATCGTGCAATAAGTAATGAACTAAAAAGGATCTTTGAAAAATAAATACTTTTATTTTAGATGATTCAGAGTACTCTGTGCTCTAAATTAAAAACATCCTTGTGAAAGGATTTCAGATTGTGCTAAAGCAAGTTATGCTCACTCCTTTCTGGTGACCGCGCTCTCTCCCCCCTTACCTTCTGCTGGAGGAGAAACAACAACATCACACACTGTGCTGTGTGGGACAGGATAGATGTTTATAAACACTTGGTCATGTGTCTATCCTGTTTTCCACATTTCTAACTTCATGCCATTTATTTATACATTTTGAAATTCCAAGATAAACATGAGTTTAAAACCCTCTAAAAGCTGTCATGCTGGCCATAGCAGAGTTTCTGATTTGTTTTACCTATATATAATCGAATAAAAATACAAGTTTCACTTCTGTTTCTCTACCCATTTCAGTGGAAACTCCCACTTGCCCAGGCCATTCACAGCAGAAACACTGGGCTTTGGCCATGCATGTTCTCATACTTCTGCTAACAGCTTCCCTTATATTTTACAGCCCCTCTAGCATGTTACTGCAGCCAGTGACTCCAAGCGTGGTTTTGAACTTGGCCTCCTCACATAAATGCCTCTTTGAGAAGCTCTAGCCTGGCACCACTTTCATGCTGATGCATGTGATAGAGGTCAAAGTCTCAAAGCCTTAAAACCCGGCAAGTTCAATCACCCGCAGGAGCAGGAGTCACAGCATTCTGCCCACACACTGCTGTAGAAAAAAGCATACCCAGACTTCCTGATCCGATTAGCAGTTCTGGCATCAAAGACAAAGTACGTGTGACTGATACTTGCCTAGGACCAGCTTAAGGTTTCTCAACAACGCAGGCAAAATTGAATCTGGTGGCATTACCAGGTTGGTAAGTGGGAAGCTGAAAACAGCCCCGACAAGGTGTTTTCCATTCCCTGCAGCATGACATCCTCCATCCAGCTACCTCATACACATTCCAACCACAGCTTGCCCATCCTCTATCTTCTCAAACCCAGACTCAACTAACCACACCTGTCCAAGCCTCATTCCTTCTACAAAAGCTATTGATCCTCCACCTTTTCCTGCTGTGATCCTTAATCATGGTCAGGCAGCTTTCAGGCTACTGTGGCAGCGAAGGAAGCGCCATGCTGGGATTCCCTTGCCTTGGGGAAAGGAGGCAGTGGGATGAGGCAAAAGCACTAGGAGAGCAGGGCTTTCTCCTTTTACTGCAGTCTTACAAAGCTGGAGTGATGACTGATGCTGCTGAAGAGGGCTTTCCTCCCACGAAAATGCAGGCTGCTCCTCCCAATGCGGCAGAGGGCTGTATGGAGGAGAAGCAAAATAAGCCCTCTGGGCACCAGGTCAGTCCTCACAGCCTCTGGTTCAAACAACGCTCACAGCCATCGCAGCTTCACCCATGCCACAGCATGCCCCTATGTCCCCACATGACTTGCACAAAGGCCAGTGTTCAAGGCCACAGGGAGGTGTTTTCACCCCAGCTCTGTAGAAAACATCATTAGAAGGTCCACTTCTCGATATATGTAAAGAAAAAGCCACTAGCTGCAATGCAGAACCTCCTTCTGGGAGCAACTTTTGCAGGGTGTGTATTATATAACAGAGGGAAGGTAACAGGAATGCTGTAGCAAGTAAGAACAAAACATTTTTAAGATTAAAATCAAAAAAGGGGATGGGGCACAGTTGCACAAAGCAACTATGTTCTCCATCCCAAGAAAAGAACTGTGTGCAGGTGATACACTTTAAAAAAAGGATTTTTTTCCATGCCCCAGAAAGAAAGAAGACTCAAAACCACACCTAAATACTTCCTACAGTACAACTGCTTAAGACTTGTTTCCTGCCTTCTCTGCTTTTCCATGGATATCACCTTGCGGGGCAGAGGCTTCTTAGCTGGATATATTTAGTGGTGGGTTCACAGAGCAAGCAATGGCTCAAAGGAATGAGGTGAGTGGTGACCCAGGGGCAATAAAGATCACACTATCATTACTGACACATTATAGTTTGGGTTTCCTCTGCACTATGAGCTCTGTGCTCTCACTCTAGTCTTTTTAATGTAATAATATGCTTCTTAGAAAGACCCTTCCTATTAAATATTTGGAATGACTACCATAATTAGACTCTACCAAAATACTGCTCACAGAACTTTTTCAGTCTCCCTGTAGGACAAATCCAGAAGTGGTCCAATTATATATACTTGTTCTTAAGAGAAAAAATTCAAATTTTTATTAATGAATGCTCCCAAGTTTTCCCCAGAAATGTATGGTAAAATACAGAATCACAGAATCATTTAGGCTGGCAAGCACCTTTAAGATCATATCAAGTCCAACTGATAACCTAGCACTGCCAAGTCCACCACATATACTCAGCTACAGTTTCTCAACAAAAATTCTTATCATAAAGCAAATGGCTTGAGAAAGGCCCACATACTTGAGCTTAATACAGATTTAGCTTGACAAATTGAGTGAATATGAGGCTGGTAGAATTTAATTCATTCCTAGCCTTAAACCAGTCTTTCGTAGTAAGTCTAAAGCTAATAATATGAAATAACTGTAGTAGAAAGATGCTTAGCACATGTAGAGTTACATCGTCAGCACATTCCTGCTTTATGATTATTAATCTGCTCATTATCCAGCACTGTGCATCTAAGGGAAGATGTAACACCTACACATTTCTTTACTAACCTGGATTTAAGTACCTAGAGTTTAGTCCTGCAACTCTCATTTTTGTCACAACACTTTTTCTCCCAAAACATGTACAGTAACATCTTTGCTATTGCATAAATAATTATTTGCATCAGTCTTTTGAAGTTTAAAGGAACGTATCAAGCAGAATATTCTCTTAGCTGGATAGGTGGCTTGCCTAGGAAGGGATTTGTGGTGACAAGCCAGCAATGCAGTCCTACAGCTTAAGTAGCAACAGCAGATAAAATCCAAAGTATTTGACAACACAACCACCTTACTAAAAAGCCACTTTGTTAACTCCCAAGGAACACCTACTTATACATTCTTTGTTAATACACACACAAGGATAATTTCTTACTCTAAATTTAAATCAGACAGCTCTTCCTACTTACACATCCACATGACCCCAAAGAAAGCACCTACTAACTACAACTCTAGCTCCAAATCTGCTACCAGAAGCTCACTCTGGTTCTGCAAGCACCACAAAGTCCATTCAAAACCTGTGCCTTCCAGTTTTCCCTTCAAGACATGTTCAGGTAATAAATAAATAAATGAACAAATGATTCAATCATTAAAGTAAACGTCAGATTACCAGCAAGATTCATATGATAAATAATGAAGGGTTCATAACAGAAATTCTCACTTGTGCCCACACTGCCTTTCAACTTGCATATTTTGTACAATCTCTTCCTATACTGAGATTTTTCAGATTAGATATGGTTTTTAGCCTAGAATCCAGTATCTCCCCTTCATCTTGGAAGATCCATAGCACTGGGAGCTGACAAGCCTACAGAAAACCAGGTAAAATTTTGGACCTTTGGACAATTTAAGGAGAACTACACTGGTTACATACTTTAGTTTCTCCTACGTGCAAACATGCAGAAATTATGCATTACGAAGAAGCATCTTAAAAGACAGACTTCATACACCAAGCTGCCCTGCCTCCAAAAAGAAGAAAAAAAAAAAAAAAAAAAAGGAAAGCAAGGCAACCAGTAACTTTGTCTGCCTCTTAACATACCAGTTATGAAACCTGACATTAACATTTACTTATTAAGAAAACTGCATGTTCACCATTAGATTTTTTTTTTTCTCAGAAAGTCAGCTGTCACACACCCTTAACACACACCAGAGCTTCAACAGAGCTAGTGAAAGTTCCTGGGCTGCTATGATGAACCTTCAAGTTTGCCATTTCCAAACAGCCTGAAGCTATCAGACCCTTCCTGCTTAAGTTTTAATCCATATACCTTCTTGCATCCAGATTTTGACAACATATTCACTACCACATACTCCCTAAAGATGATTTAAAAACAAAACACCAAGCAGAACTCACTATGGAAACCTACCAAGCAGTCTTTTCGGTGCTCAAATTTTGATGCACAGTGAAGTGGGCAATCTGCATTGGTTAAGCAACGAATTATTTTGACTCCCATCAAATCCAAGAGTGCCTATATCCAATATTGCGAGATGACAGAAATGCTGCAACACTAGTGTACTTTCTGAGCACCCAGGGAGGGAAGAGACAAAACAGTAAAGTATGTATTGAATATAGGATTTGATGATTAACTACAGAACACTGTTAAGTATCAGTCTTCGAGAAGACATGAGTAGTCTCCTCATCAAGAAGAGACAGGATGAAGCAATTAAAGGGCAGTTTAAGAAAAGATTATACAAAGCCTAACTTCTTCAGGAGAATAAATGACAAAAAGGTAGCTCTTAAATGCACAGAAAATCTCACTGAATCTTGATTTAGTATTTGCACTCAAACACGTACTCCATATCTGGCAAGCAAAAGATTATACAGTCTCCATCGGATGAACTCAACAGCAAATCACAGCATAAGCCTAACTCTGGGGTTAACTTCTCCATCTTCCTCTTAAGAAAGCAATTCAAGTTTCTGTGCGTGTGAGCCCACACACAAAATCAAGCAACTAAGATCTTCAGCCATGTCAACCAGTTCTTCCATGCACAGTTTGTCTCTTGCAAGTAACTTTTGCATGTGTTAAATGTGTAAGGGCACATATGAATCACACTCCATTTGTCACACACTGACAAAAATCAAGTTGACACGAGAGTCTTTCAGCTGTGCAGCTCAGGGAACACATCAGCCAGATACCAGATTAAACCAACTGACAAGCAAAGAGCAACTGTCCTGGTTTCAGCTGGGATAGAGTTAATTTTCTTCCTAGTAGCTGGTACAGTGCTGTGTTTTGGATATAGTATGAAAATAATGTTGATAACAAACTGATGTTTTAGTTGTTGCTAAGTAGCGCTTACCCTAAATGAAGGACTTTTCAGTTTCCCATGCTCTGCCCATGAGCAGGTGCACAGGAGCCGGGAGGGAGCAGAGCCAGGACAGCTGACCCGAACTAGCCAAAGGGACAGTCCATACCATAGAACAGCATGCCCAGTATATAACCTGGGGGAGTTGACCGGGGGCTGCCGATCACTGCTCGGGGACTGGCTGGGCATCGGTCAACAGGTGGTGAGCAACGCTGTTGTGCATCACTTGAGTTTTTTCTTTGGGTTTTATTCCTCTCTCCTCCTCATTACATCGTCATCATCGTTGTATAACATTCATTTTTATGTCAATTATTATTTTTTTCTTATCTCAACCCACAAGTATTACCTTTTTTCCTAATTCTCCACCCCAACCCACTGGGGCAGGGGTGGGGGTGAGCAAGCGGCTGTGTGGTACTTAATTTGCTGGCTGGGGTTAAACCACAACACCAATCTCTTGAATCACCAGCCACCTCCTCTCTCAGAGACATCAAGTCTCTGCTGTTAGAGGAAAAAGCCATAAAATACTGGCAGAGCCCCCATGCGTGGAAGGAGGTACAGTACCCATCCACATGCAGGACTGGTCCCTCCCATCGAGCAAGCCAGCCTTCCTCCCACCGTGGTGGAATGGGGCTGTCTGAACACCATGGCCCAGAGCAGAGCACTGGCTACACTCTTTATTTTTGAAGACACTCTCAAAGTAGACGTAACTTTCTGACATACCTTCCTACTTCTCTGATTCACTACATATGTAGAGCTGTGGGTTCGAGTAGACTAGAGACATCCAGTTACAGGTTGCCCACTGTGATGCTTATCAAAGAGTAAGACATCACCTACTATGCTTAAATAGCTACGTGGAAAGAGTCTAAGCTCATTCACTAATAAGGATCTCTGTATTCCTTTCCCAGCCGTCTTCCAACATTATCTATCAATAGGCCATGAATTTCAAAGATGCCCTCATATATCAGTAAATGTGATAGTATCCACAGGCTGTTACTGAAAAAGTAGAATGCAAGATGATATCACACATGTCATAGTAAAAGGAGCATTTTAGGAGTTGGCTTAGCCAGTCAAACACTCAAATTTTGGTTATTTTTATTCCCGGGCCATATATTTTAAAGCTATTTATACAAGCACCAAACATGATGGGACAGATGCTTTCACGAATGCAAAGAATGAAAGCCAGGACTTAGCCAAAAATCCACCAGAGCATTTCTCGGGCTACACACAAGTGCGAGGGTGAAGTCACCCACCTGACATCAAAGCACAGTTACCTCCAAGGTGTGATGAAGCAGCCACTCCACTTGAACACTACGGGATTGTTTATAAGAAGGAAAACGAAGCTCAACTGCTCCAGCTGAAGCTGCTGAGGAATTCGAGGCAGGCAGAAAGTAATTATTCAGCTGGAGTTTGGCCAGGACACTGGAGTTAGAGCTGCTGTTCTTGCAGACTGTGTCAGGGGACTGTACAATGACCACCAGCGCTGTCTACTGAGTCATCAGCGCCGCTTCCTGCAGAACCCCAGGTTCTCCTCGGAAATCTCCCATTTCTGGATGGAGCCAGCCCAGCCCCGATCGGTTTGGGAACAACGTAAGACAAAAGAGGAAGGGCAAGAAGTATAACTATTAGTGTCACTTTCAAGAGCAGTAAAATTTACATGGATTAAAGGGATTAAATCTTTATATATAGTAAAAACAGTAATTATAATGAAGGCATCTGTCTAGCTGGCACCACCTACAGCAAAACCTGCAAGCAGTAATTGTACAATAACAACATGGTGTTTGGTGTGAGGTTTAGGACATTCTGCCAGAAAACCTAAAGCATCCAGGTTGTAAAACACTGTAATAAGTAGGTAATCCCCAGCCTGGCGTCCAAGTTACTGCCCTAACCTGTTCCTTATGATTATAAAAATGTCTCAGTGTCAGCAGGTTCACTGTGAGTCAGAGCTGAAATAATAAATGGCTTATTTTCCATCCTGATGGAGGAAATACATCACGGCTCATTGTGGCTCACTTACTGAGGCTTTTTTTTTTTTTTAAACAGGAAAATGTAAAAATAACCAAGTCATTCTGCCTTAGTGCACTTATTTTTGATTAACAAAGCCCTTATTACAATCAAATTAGAAAAGAAAAAGAAGCATGTTTTCAATATGGTCTGCAAAAACAATACCTTAGGAAAAAATACAGAAGAAAAAATACTGCAGAAACTGCCAAAGAATATGAAATTTGTGACAAATAGCCTCTTTGCCAAAGTGATTCCACCACTCTGCTCCTGTAAACAACGGGTTGCCTGAGCTGAGGTAAAGGTCTAGGCTCTCACCTCCCCTGCACTTTTGCTCCCCAGGAGCTGTCTTTAACCAGGTTCCAGTGCTCACAACATGCTCACAACCGCTCAGTCGTGCGTTTGCACACTCGGGACCTCTGGCTGTGAACTCTAGAGTAAAGGTGCTATCTCTTGCTTTATGCATTGCACTAAGAAAACAGTGACCTACTTCTGGCAGGCCTACCCAAACGCTACATACAAACCACACAAGATGTCCCACTGAAAAGTATTAGGAGACAGATGAAACCCCAGCATCCCCAAAATACTCATCCTTTACCTAACACAGAAATACATAATAGCAGGAGCATTGCAAGCAAGGTGCAATCAGTCCTTACACAATTTGCAAGCTAAAAGAACTGTAACAAGTAGAAGAAAATAAGCACCATTATTTTACGGACTTAGAATAAAAGCACAGACCAATTAAGATGGCTATTTCAAGCTCAGATTTGGAGCGCATATATTTTTATAAGCACACACTGAGTGGCCTACATACCTAGAACACTTAAAACAACAGAATAATAAAGCAAAAAAGTAGAATAGAGAAACGCATAAGAAAATTTTATATAAAAGTCCTAAGTAGCATATATTTTTTAAAAAGAAATAAAAATACCTGAAATAGCAGAAAACACAAATAGACTGTATTTGACCAAACTGCAAAAGGAAAAATCTGGGGTGAACATCACAAAGACAGCCCTGAGTGTTTCCAGGGGAAGTATCTGTCTGAAAGAATTGCAAGCTCCATGACTCCGCATATTTGACACATACAGTAATTGACATAGACATACAAAGAATGCAGAATTATTTGAATTAAAATAACACGTACTGAGAATAGGAAATTTCTCCAATATTTCGCTGTAGTAAAAAACCCAGACATTTTTCTGCATTGTATGTAGAATAACAAACTGTAAACTAGTACTTTAGACTGGAGTATGAAAAGCAAATGCTAATTCCCAAGGTTCTACTCCTAATAAACCGGCAATCAATAACTACCAAGTCATTTGTGACCAAAAGTCTAATACTGTACCAAACATGCAGATAAAAGTACTAAGTTGTGTTTTAAAGTGGTGTCTCTTGACTGCAAGCTTTTTAAACCCACAGTTTAAATGTACAAATGAACAATTTCTATTTCTTGCATATCCTTTCTGCAGCTTCTTACGCACGCTTTGGTAACTCATATTCATCATGACCTTTAAAGCCTCAAGATCCTTTCGGTAACAGTGGCCAGGACTCAAGAGCTACAATTGCAGCCAGCCAGATTTTTTCTTCCCGTGCATGTTTGACGGTGCCAAAGTTTGCCTGTGAAACACACTGCAGTGTTGGTTTCCACCCCATGCTGCTTTCTAGCTGAAAAACCCCAAATAATTTGAGTTCTGTTCTGGTGCTATCCATCAGCCCTAATTCTTGGCAGCTACTTGAAAGGACTAATGGTCTTGCAATGGAGTCATGGGACTTTGACTCATGGTCCCAGATTCAGCTCCAGGTTCCACCACCAGCCCCCACGCAGCGCCAGTCCTCTCCTTTGCCCCATGCTCCTTCTCAGCTGTCCCACCACCGCCAGCGAGGACACTGAAACCCTGCTCCTCTGGGGCCGCCCTAGGCTATAGGCTGGAACTAGGCTATAGAAGGAACCACCTTCTGTGGAGTTTCCTGATACAGTCAGGGTTGCCTTTACTTGCAGTTGCTCCTGTCAGCTGTCCTCAATAAAAATACATGTCAAAATAAGTGAAAATACTGGCATGTGGAAGGTTGACACACTAAAGCTACGCAAGCACAACAAGCCTTGCCATGGCTTCCTGCAGATTTACCCACCCCACACCTGCTGTGTCCCACACAGCTTCCCATTGGCATAACCCCAACGCCACGATCTGCACCCCCTTTTCAACTTAGCTACCTTCAGTCCTTTGTATTTCGCAGCCCCCAAATACTGCAAGCCCCCAGTACACAGCCCCCAAACTCCACAGCACCCTTCAGCCCCTCCTAAGCAACGTCCTTCAGGGAGACCACCAGGTCCGCAACAGACCTTAGACCTGTCAGCAAGTTGCTACCCACCAGGAGCAAAACAGGAGATCCCAAGCAGGGCTACTTAACTCTTGAACTGAACCTTCTCTTTTTTTTTTCTTTTTTTTCTTTTTTTTTTGGTGTTGTTTTACGACAGTTAGCCATAATAATGAGTATTACAGTGATGAGCACAGAAGCTGGATTCATTACTGCCTTGTGACTCATTAAAGGTTTTTTCTAAACTGAGTAAAGTTTCCATAATTTGGGGGCCACATTTCACATCAGGGCTACACTTCAAAAAGCATTACAAATCAAAACAATTTTGATGACAACACTACAGGGAAGCACAAGCACCCAGCATTTGGAATGGTAAAAAAATGGGATTTATAAATATCCCACAGAAACATTCAGAATTTTTTAATCCCTTTCACACTCTGGATTTCAACCCTTAAAAATGCAGGAAGAATAGTTCATTTTAAGCTTCTGGATTGTTATTTTAAGCTTATGGATTGTTTTTTTAATTATTATTTATTTCCATTTTGGCTTGTGATGCAAACAGATCTGTTCAATGACATTGCACAACACTGCTTCAGAAAGCAAAAGTCTGCTCTTTCCTGTCGTACACCAGTAAGAGCAAAAAAAGCTCTTCCCTCTGACCCAAAGATCATGGAAAATCATACATGTGTCTGAAGACAAGACTTGCAGACAGACATTATACCTCATACTGGACAACAAATTTGGAAAAAGCACACAAGCTTTGAATTGCACAAGGCCTTCTTTTAAATCTCTTTATTATTTTAATTTTCTGCATGGGAATAGCCATTTTCTTAAATACAATTCATAGCAAGTTACCTTCCTTATTAATTGCAGCTTGTTTACAACACTCATTTAATTCTGTATCTTTTTCTTTAATTCTCACCCGTATTAACAATGCTGTTGAAGAGTTCATGCTTCCAGGTGAAGACTTTTTTTAAATAGGAAAAACCTATACAGTCTTACTTTTGCAGGTTTTCTCCATAACAAATCCTTCCGTTACATAGCAGATTACATACCTTTAAGACATTCCTTCTCTTTTATGACACAATTTATCTTCTCTTTAGAAAGTAAAACTTTCCTTACTAAGCCTCAGCAAGAGAAAGCAGTAATTTACAAAGCAAAAACAGAGAAAAACACAACTCATGGCACTCACAATTTAACTCACATTTCAAAGTCTTCTCATTTCCTCTCTCACCTTTTCTTATAAACACCACAACCAAAACACATTTGTTTGCTTTGATTTTCAAAACCCTACTGCTCCCAGATATGAGGAAATTTCTCTGCAACCCGCTGAGGTTACCGGCATGTTATAGCCTTTGTCCCTGTATCTAAATCATCCAGCCTTTGCAGACTTTCTAGGAAGCACAAAACAACTTGCAATTCAGATATTTCTTAGGTCTGTCCTGAGAGTGGGCAAGCCTGAGGACTGACGGGCGTCACAGCCACCTCTGGCTCCAAGACCATATTTCATCATACGCAAGCAGGACGCGCAGCATACTGCCCTGTGTCCCTGCTCCTGCTTACAAAATGGAAAAGGGAGAGAACCCTCTCCGACTGCATATGGATGGAAGTTACACTATTTGACTGAAAAAAAACACCTATACTATGCATGAATTGTGTGGTTCTGCTCAGACTTTCAAGAGACCAGAGTTAAGAATTCCCAGTCAGGCACTGGTTAAACCCCATGTTAGGACCGTCACCCTTCCACCTCCTTGGAGGAACAGACTGTTGCTACTGCGTGTGACGCCTGTGACTTCTCTACAGACTAGGAGATTCTTTCTTTTTTTAGCCTTCTTAGAGAACCTTCTTCCTAGTCCTTCAGTGGCCACTGTGGTATGGACAAGAAGATGCCCAGAGCCTGGTTTCCAAATCAGTTTGCCAAAATACAGCCAATACAGAGAAAAACCTGGAAGTTCCTGAACTCTCAAGATCAGCACAACAGGGTAAATCCGGCCAGTTCCCCAAGGAGCCAAAATACACAGTCTTCACTTGAGCTGGAAACAACGTGGTCTGAGATACCATCTTAGCCTCACACACTCAGCACTACAACCTTGAATTTGATGAGGTTATTTTGTCAACATTTGAAACAGTCCCTTGGCCTTTTCCCTAAACTGATGGGTGCACCAATTTGAGCCAAAAAAAAGACCTCTGGGGATGTTCACAAGGGCTGCCTCCTTTCTAGGGAGTCATTCACCATGCTTGATGAAGTTTCTGCTTGCAAACAGTTAGGGCAGGAACCTACTGTCCTTTACTGACTACCAATCCCAAACAGACCAGCCTCCCAAGCTAAAAGTGGACTACGTAACTCTCTTCATATCTAGCAGTCTTCTTTCCCTTCTCCTGTTACCCAAGGGCTTTCCTTGCAACACCAAGAGGCACTTTGAATCACAAAAGTCAAAGCACAGAGAGGAATGAACCACTAGGCTTAACTAAAGGCAACTATTAGGCTTTCTAACTTCAGGCAACTGTCATACAGAGTTCAGAAGAGGACTGTGGTCTACACACCAGCTAATTGGTCAGGGACAAAGAAGAAACCTCTATTTCCTTCTTTGAAGCTTCGACGCTACAGAGGAACCTCAGAACCTCACTGGGACCGGTTCCCATCAGCAGTTAAACACATGATCTTTAGGTTGCCAGCACAAGATGAAAACTCCAATTTTAAATGGTAATCAAGGTCAACTTTTCTTACTGGTGCTACCTATGTGAACATTAACCCAAGATTTACACTGCAGAGGGAAAAAGGTGTTAATGGGGAGAGGGAATATGCAGGGCAGTACTGATAGGTTTTGCTGCTCTATCTCTATTCCTCATGCAATAAAACTCGGTGTTAAGCGGTACTTTAGCAAATCAGCAGCACAAGCAGGAAACCCAGTCTGAAGCTTCTGACAATAAAAGCGTATTCTGCCCTCTGATTATCTTTTTCCCTTAAATTTGGAAGGGAAATTCATATTTCAGTATAATTCAGACTGTGTTAAAGATGTTTCTAGGAAAAGGCACATTTCCTACAGCAAAGCTCATTTAACAGTCACTTAACAGCAACAAACTTAAAGCCTTGGTTGGCAATTTCAATTTCTCCTCCGCATGATTCATTTATCCCTGGGATAGGCCTGAGCAAGGGATTCTCCCAGCAAAAGACAGACTAATCAAATTATTTCAAGTCAGTCAGGTATTTGCTTTTTGCCATCCGGCCCCGATGGCAAAATCTCTTGTAATAGCACATCTCCCAGCGTTAAAAGAAAAAAAAAGTTCATGGCCTAAACACTGGCTTAATCAGAGCCAAGAGGCAAAGCTCCTACACTCAGAAAGACATAAATGTTATAGCTGTCTCATTCTCGTTCTTCATCTTTCACGCTGTGTTAGAAAGCAGCTTATATCCATATATATGCACCTCCATTTCAGACACACACTTGACAGCACAAAATTAACCCCACATGCAAGGCAGCATTGCATCCCAGCGGCTGGCATGGAGAGGGCAGATATTCGAAAGATGCTGAAAGGTCCCAGCACAGTGGTCAGAACTGAGCAACAAACCTGCAAAGGCTTGAGGCTCTCCACCCCTCTTTCTGAGCAGGTGGGACATCCACACGTATCCAAACATACACAGGCCGGAAGAGCAAAATTCTGATTCCCAGTTTCCTTGACCTCCAGCGAGGAAAAGAGACAGTTAGTCATCCCAAAAGTTTAGAGGACAGCACAGCAAAGTCCCCCATCATGCCCGCATCCCCAGCCTTGCACACTGCTATCGGGCAGGGACATCGGCTGCTGGGCCACCGCAGCAATGCCGCCCCGAGAACTGGCTCGCGAAAATGAAACGCCTCCCTGAGCCACAGCTGCACATTCAGCTGGTGTGTTACTAAACCCTGTTGTTCAGCAGAACAACTGGAGCAGCTTGGAAACTTCTACCTCAGAAGAAATCTCCACAGCCACAGCACTCCCCTGGGTCACAGATGGGCTAACGTAAAAAGCTTGAAGACCTTGGTGTGAGCAGTATTTTGTGCATGCATCATTTGCTCCTACCTTTGCACAATGTGCCTCACTAAAGACACCTAACCTGGCAAGTGATTTTTGGCACAAACATTTCTTATCTCTGTCTCAACTTGGATTGTAACTTGAAAATTAAGGTATTTGGTGCATTTTTGCTTTAGCCTGGTTTCCAAAGGACAGGCTACAGCACCAGTTTGTCTCTTGGGTATCTGTGCTGCGTGGTGCAGCAGTTGGCTGGCAGTGAAAAAAACAGCAAATACCAGCTCTCGCCCCAGGAGCAGATAGGAAACACGGGGAAAAGATCAAGCAATGATGCCAAAAACTATGGTGGATTATTCTTTTCCTCCCCTCCCACTGACCTCTCCAGCTCCAACAGCTTCCATCTCCCTCTCACTTGGGAGAGCTACTCAGCCCTCCACCTCCCCTGGTGCCCATTCTCTACACCCGCCAATGATGCTCTTGCATTCAAAAAAGATTGAAAGGGGAAGCCATTATAGAGATGGAAAGAGCAAAATTTAATTTCCATCCCCAACTAGATGACTTAGCGAGACACTGCTGTTAGATTTAGATTCTTGGGGGTTTTTTACCTCAGATTTCACATAGGAATGCTAAATGGAAAGGAGTGCAGAAGTGACCACAGAGCTATATTACAGGCAGTGAGTTCTAACACAAAGCTACTTGGTAATACCACCCGCCGAGGGAGCCAGCCCCAGCCCCCCAGCTCACTCACAGGTCCACGGAGGACACAGATAGCCAGTAGATACTTCTTTAAAAGTTCTTCTTTAAAAGATTCTTTAAAATTTAAAAATCTTCTTTAAAAGTTCAAGTATTTCTTCTCAGCTATATAGTTTTGAAGTTGACAGCTTTGATTTCACGCACAAAGAACCTCCTGCTTGCCAGCCTTCCCCCCACAGTACCCTTGGCTCTAAGAAAGCACTGCCTCCTTTAAGAGCATCATGACGCCACTGATGCCACCACTGTTTCCTACATCCTCAAATCCAACACAGAGGGCAATCACATGCTCGTGGTTATACATCCCATAATACAAGGCCCGTTATACATCCCATAATACAAGGCCCTTATTTATCAATAAATGCCTTGAGGTGCAGAGCAAAGCCCAAGCTAATAAATATCCACTAGGATTACCCCGCTGGTGCTTCACATCAGCAACGGCAGCAGCCAGCAAAAAGTGAAGAGAAATGAAGATGCAGCAGATGGAGCCCAAAGAGTAAACAGCAAAAAGAAGGGGCTGCGACAGGTATTTGAAGAGTTGGGGAATGAAAAGGGAGGAGAAGGCAGCAACGGAGGAAGAGGCGCAAGTCTGGGTTTTTTCCTCCTTTTCTTTTAGCTTCTAAACTCCAATCCAAAGCATTAAAGAATGACTTAAAAAAAATACACAGACAGACAAATGCTATGTATTACTCAGTAAATAACTAACCATTGGAACCCATGGCTGCAGGATAACTACTGGAAAATAACTTGCAGTGATTAAAAAGGGATTAAATGGGGTTTATAAACAACAGTATCTGTTGTTAAACATGCTAAAATAAAATTACAAGAGTTAATAACCCATTTGCTTCAGGGCATAAACTAACCCTCGTCTAAGGGTAGCAGAAATCTGCCTGCATGTCAGCTCGATATCTGGTGCAACAACTCCTCTCCATAGGCAAGCAATCTTTGTTTTTAATTCCTGGCATTTAAAAATCATCTGTCTTGTGTGAAAAAGAGAGCATGCTATTGCTCAGGCCTTCAACTGACCTCATGTAATTCTGGAGTTTACCAAATATATCATTCCCTTGAGGGGCGCGGGTGAAATGCACGCACAGGGAGGCAAACACTTTCATTGCTCCGCACTTCAATATTCTGCTCTCAATTTCTTCAAATATGATTTGTCAGGGCACTAAAACCAAGCACGTGAGATAAAATTCTTGTAAAAAGCTTAAAGACATGAACAAAGCACAAAATCTATTAGTACTTTCTCGTACAACAGTTCACCAGCCAAATCAGTTTATAAGAAAATTAGATCCTTTGGACAGGCAGCAAGGGAAGATTTTTAATATATTAGAACAGAAGAATTCACTCTGCCTGGTAATAATTAAAGCACTATCTAATATCATAGCCTGTTCTCAAAGATGGGATAGGGTTGAAGTACAAACTCCTTGAAATTATGATTCCAGCCCTCTCCAAACCCATGAACCTTACTAACAGATTGGCTGGCCTCCCAAATAATTGCTTCTGGACAAAACACGAGATGGGAAACGACACATCCAACGCTCCACTGTGATTATGCATTTTTGGTTTCAAATGCCAGTTTGCTCTTTCCCATACGTAAGACAGCTGGAGGACACTCCTCCCCTGGCTCAGGAAAGCTCCTGGAAGAGCAAGTCTTGAACATCAGCCCTACAGAACCCATTCCACAAGTGACCTTTCCCTCTATACTGCCAGACTGCCTGCTCCAGTTTCATTTGTCTACAACTTTTTAATTACTTTTTTATATATATTTTTAGGGGGGGGGGGGGGGGGGGGTGCAAATAACAGCTGGCTCAGTTTGGCAGTCCCAAAGGTCAACATTTGAACTGTGTTTTCAAAAAAGGACTTTGCAGTGGTCCGCTTCCACTCACTAGCGGGCCAGATCAAGCGTGCCCTGTGCCTTGTGAGTCTCTGCAAAGTTTGGCACTGATCATCCAACGGAGCAGTATCAGTGCTGGAGCCGCATGTTAAACTAATAACCAAAGCAAGAAACATAAAATGCTTGCTGGGGAGGGGGAGGCAGCAGCTCTGAAACTTAAATTAGTATTACAGTGAATGCAAACATACTGTTTCAGACCACTGTATGTATATATATTCCCTCTCCTCCCCTACTGCTGAAACAGCAAAGCACGCATGGCAGATGGCATGATTCATCTGAAAATTACTCTAGCAGCACTCTATTAGCCTCTAAGGAGAAGACTAGGATAAAAATATTCTGAACGTTAACTTAAACGAGGCAGTTGTCATGAGGAGTTGTCAGGTCAGTCTACTTGCTTAGTTTGCAGAATCCTTCTTTCAATCGGCAGTAAGCATTATGTGTGAAGGTACCATAGTTTCTTTGTTCTACCTACCAGGAATTAATACAGAAGCAAGAAGGGAAGCAACTGAGGGACAAAAAGGTTTATTTTCCCACACAGAAGTGAAAAAGTACCAGCCAAAGCCAGGCCAAGAGCCGCAGCACATCACACTAACACCGCCACCTGCCATTTCTGGCAAGATGGGATAGAGTCAAGTTTCTAGACACTGCACATCTTAGCTGGGAGAACAACTTCCCACAAGGCCAGTAGCTGAATGTGAATCCGCTGAGTCGAAGACACAGAAGGGACCTCAGGAAGCCTATTCTCTGCCCCAAGGCATCAGCAATTACCTCCAAGACATCTGCAAGAAGCTACTTGCTACCGCCCACTGTGGGAGCCAACCCCAGCCCCAGCTGCAGCCCCACAGCTCCCTCACAGCTCCACGGAGGACACAGGTAGCCAGCAGACACCCCTGAGGGGGTGAATGAATGTGGTGAGGGGTATCCCACCTCTGCTCAGCTGCGGTCCTGCTCCAGGCTCCCAGGGCAGAGCTGCCCACCAGCCCGTGTGACACACAGGGTAACTCGCCAGCGAAGCAATGGAACAAATGCCTCCGTCTCATTCGGTGTCAAGGCAGCCTTGCAAACCAGCCCACTCCAAAAACACAGTTAGAGCACCATGCCATCAGTATCCCCCTTCACACAAAAGACAGGAGTTGGCAGTGCTGCGCATCTTCTTCTAGAGAAATTAAAACCCGCAGGAAGTAAAAAATGGGGCTCCCCGCTGCAAGGAACTGCCTCTAACTGAAACTCCACCACTCATTTGAAAAAAAGAAACAAAACACACATTTAGAAGGCTCAGATGATGCTGACAGTACAAAAACTCACTACAGTGTGGGACACTGCCCCAAGACTGACTACTGTAATGTTAATTACCTGGACTCTGGGCCTCAAGCTAAAAAACTCCTTCCTAAATAAACAGTCCACAGGAACCAATTTATTTTTTTGCTCCATCGACAATAATCCTCAGTCAACAGAAGCCGAGTATTTGGTGCACTTTAATATGCAGCTTAACCATCCAGGGGGTGAAGCCAGAAATGCAGTTGCCCTCATCTTTGGGGAGAAGGTGGTGAAACTCCGCTTAATGTCACCTCTTCAAAAAGGCGTCTTCTACATATGTATACGCTACCACGTCAGCCTCGTTGCATAATCAGGTTGTGCAATCATTGCAAATCCATTTACATCTTCATTTTTGTTCCAGAGCTCCAGAAGGGGGAAGGAGGGATCACTGTCAAAGAATGGGGTGGACTTTGCAGAACCGGTCCCCTCAGCAACAAGACGATGGTCTGAAGAGGGGTCAGCGGCAGCGGGAGGGCACCAGGAATCCCCCACTAATGCCACTACTGCTCACCCAGAGCAGACATTTGGAGCAAAGTCTTAGTTAGAAACCTCAAAGCAACGGATGACTTCATAGCATCAGGGAATGACTAGTGTTGGCTTGGACTGCAAGCAGAGAAGATTATGGTTGCTCCTTTTAATACCTACTACTATGTCATTGCCACAGAACTGTAAAGAAGAAATAGGCAAGAGTGCAGTATCAGGTTTTCAAAGACTGAACAAACTGGATTATTCAAGAGTGACTCAAGTTTCCTAACGAGCATGGAAAACTCTGCATCAAGATAGCATCTTTTTATTTTCCCAAAATCAATTGCAACAGGCTGCATTTTAAAACACTGCTTTAAACTCCCGTCCTCCTTTTTATTTCAAGAAGGCATTTACTGGACTTACTACATTTGTGGATAAGGGCCCAATAAACCAACACCACCAGGGACCAGACCCTAGACCAGCATCAGTACCCCACCGGCTAGAATATATATGCTCACACAATGTTGGGAGAGACTCTCAGCTCTTGTAGCAAAGGCAAACCCTCAGCCGTAAAGATCTGACACGCAGTTTTACTTGGAGGCTGTGTATATTTGTCAAGGAAAAAGGGAAAGTAAGGCAAAAAAAATTAATCCCTCAACTTGAGCTGAAAGAGAAGGCTCCTGGTTCAGCCCACTCCACCCGTCTCTGAGGTTTCCAAGCATGGTGCCACCTGCATTTAAAATGCAGAAGTGCCTTCCAGCTCTGCCTATTTAATGCCATCCCAAGGATGGCAGGGCCAAGATACTGTAACAAGTATGAAAAAGTGAAGCTGCTCTGAGTTAAACATGCAGTCACACTCTGGGTTTTCACATCTTAAAAAAAAATAATACACCATCTTCTGGTTTTGCTTCCTCCACTATGGATTTCTAAATATTAATCAAGATCCAAATATATCTAGCTAGATAAAAATATGTAGTGCATTTTCCTTTACGTTTGCATTATGTAACATAATTTGATCAGATCACACGTGTGGCTGTATCCTCACCCTTAATTTCAAGCAGCTTCTGGTTTGAGCTGCAGATCCGTCAGCTGCGCAGAACTCAGCTCAGAGAGGCAGGGCTGAAGTAGGACAAGCGGAGCAGCGGCGACAGGCAAACAGCAACTGCAAACCCTGGGCCAGAGCTGGCTCTGTCAACTTAACCTACCTTAACATCACCACAAAGCTCATTTAAAAAACAAAAAGAATAGTAGTAGTAGTAGTAATGAACCTAATCAATAAACATTTCTCTTAGAACACTTACATCACGAATCTTTCATTTTAGCACAAGCATTGCTTTCCTCACCTGAACCTCCAGAGACATTGGAAGACCTTACTGAGGAGTAACAGCACAGCACGGCATCCTCCGGAGAGGCCAAGGGATGTACCGTAAGTCGTGAGGAACCTGTGTGGTGAATCACTACAGACTTCTCCCTGTAACTGCTGAGAGGAAATGCGATTCCCTTCCCTGACCTCCTCTTCACACCCGAGCAGAAAACAGAGAGGTACCCAAGAGCAGCCCAACAGACCGCGGCACTTCAGCGGGCTCAGCGCCGGGTCACGGCTCTAACACCCAGGGACCTCTGCACAGCAGCACCTTGCCAGTGCAGGGGCAGAAGCCAGGCTCCAGGCTTCCCCCAAAACCCTTCTGCTCACACCTCCCCACCTCTTCTTCGTGCCTTCCCATGTTTGCATCTGAGGGGACTGCTGTGAAGGGCAGCCAGGAGCCGCCCCTGGACCTGGCCTGGCGGCACTCTGGAGCCGCACAGGGCAGTCCTGCTGGGGACGGTGCAAAGGGGCAAGGAAAGAAGAGGGGGACTAACCAAACGATTACAAATGATACCTACTAATTCCGTATTTCCAGAGGGGGGACAACATCAGGAATAATCCCTCTTCCCTCAGTGCACCACCAGAGTGCCTTCAAGAGCCAGGTTTTCTGGGAGAAGGTGTTGTGGGGGTTGCAAATAATTACATTTAATTTGAAGTTTCACATTTAAAAGAGAGTATTTTTGGAAAGAAAAATCAACACGTTAACAGCAAGCGGGAGCACAGAGCCCATAATCCTTTCACATCCTGACAGGGGAGAACTGCGGAGGCCTCCTATGAAGCATCTCTGAATAACAGCATCTTCATTTTTTGAATATCTAATTAGGAGGTTTTATGTACCGCAAAGCATCACTGTAAGATATAATTTAGTGGGCAAACACTAAAGATCTCTCAGTCTGTAAGTATGCTTTTGGCAATCAAAATTTAAATCCAGATATATATCCAAGATACGTATGGCACAGGTACTTTTTTATTATTATTATTCTAACAACTACATTCAAATTAGCATATTAACTTGAATCAGTTTTAAGCAAATGCAAGCTACAAGCAAATCAGCCTCCACCACCACAGTGTATTTTTGGATTGTTGGTATCCTTACTCCTGTTAGCAGCTTCAAATACATTTAACATGTATTAAAGGGCAGCAGCAGAAGTGAAACAAGTTTAGTCTGAATCTGAGAAGGCTACAGATGCCAGAACTTAGCAATGGCTCGGACTTGAAACTCACATATGCCAAAACACATTTGCAATTGCACTAATTCCCACTGTGGGAACCAAAAGGCTGCTTCATATAACACAACGGACAACAAACCCATTCCTTTAATTTCAGTCGCCAAATTTTAATTAATTTCCATCGAGGCAAACATTAAGCATTTCTGCTGATCTTGCAGGATGTAAGCTCATTTGCACAATAAATGCGGTCTAACAAGTCACCACATTTACAGCAAGTTGCCTCAGTCTTATCTAACTGCGTAGTTTGAAAAGTCAGTGACGGGTAAGTGAAACTCCACCCACGTCACAGTTTCTGGAGTTAAGCATAAGAAAACTGAAGAAGTTGCTACCTTCTCATTGCAAGTGACACTGCCAACAGTATTCTGACAACTGGGTCCATATTCTGAACTATGCGTATAGCACTTACTCAGGAAAGAGAAAAAAGCATGCACTTTGCACTTTGTTTTTCTCCTGCAAAGTATATGTCCATATTCCAACGCCCTGGAGCTCCCCTTCCCAATAAAAGCAAAATCAAAGACCCTCTGCTGCCTGCTCGCGGTAACTGCCAAAAAAGAAAAATAAGAGGAGGAAAACCAAAACAAAACAGGAAAACAAATAAAACTTGAGATAAATTGTATAGATTTAAATAGGTCAGCATATAGACAAAAGAGCCACAAGTTCTGCCTATGCCAGGAGGCACATATCACTGCAGCATTAAAGCAGAGACCATCAGCAACAACAGGGATTCCCCAGGTGGACCTGCCAGCAAGAAGGGCAGCAGGGCAGCCAGGGACACAGCCTGCTCATCGCAGCCGCTGCCCATCTACACACCGCCAGCTCCAGCGCGGGGAGCCAAGACCAGCTCCAGGTGGCCATCAGTGGTGTAGGGCCCTCCCAGATACAGCGGTTTTGCTCGCTTGCTACCCTTCTGCTCTGCAACACGGACAGCAGAGCAAGGCAGCACTGCCCCAGCTGCTCAGGTACCCAGCCACAGATCAGCCTCACCAGCAAGTGGCCCCCCTTTTGCCCCGCATCTTCTGCCTTTATGGACCTTCAACTTTCCCCAAAACTACAGTTTCCAAGGACAGCACAAAGGCTGCTCACACGTATGGCTCCTTCATGTATACACACTGTTCGTTTCGTTAGAAGTTTTTAATTTCCTGATTTCTGCGCATGGTAAAAATTTCGTTCTGGCACTAACTAAATTAAAAGAGGGGTGTCTCTAACATTTTTAGAGGGAGGCACCCACATGCAAGAAGCAGAGAGCAGCATATTTCATCATTTCACATCCTGGTGCAGGAGAACATGGACACCAGGTAGGAAGTGGCCTCTGAGTAATAAATATTAAAAAAAAAAAGTTAATTAAATAAGAGGTCTTACATATTACAAAGCATGGTTAGGAGATATAATTTACTCAGCAAATACTATGGGTTAAGGGCACCTCTGTTTGCAAGCGTTTTTTTTGGCTATCACTCCAAACTTAAATCTGAATATGTACTATTTAGAGACCATGCCCCACGCATACCCAGTACGTACGTGCCAGGCCCCAGAATTTACACCCCTTAGACTTAGGCAACAAGAACAGCCTTGACAAAATTAAAAAGGAGCCCCACACACTCACACCAACACGAGCCTGGGCTGCACACAGCAGCGAAGCACATGGGGAAACATGGGCTGCTCAGAAATGCAATCACAGCCATCCCTGGCGCACTGGCTTGAAGCAGCGACAGGACTGAATGAGCTTCCAGCTGCATAGATTCCTAGCATTCCCAAAAATTAGGTTTCTAAGACTAGAACAAGAGAAGACTTGTACCTTTAAGTTTAATTAGCTCTAGAATAAGACGTATTTTCAAACAGAACTATAGCGTCATTGATACCGTGCAGCGATGCAAGATGCCTTTAACAACAGAAAGTTGTCTGAGCAAATGGAGCACTGCCCTCTGCTCCTCCAGCAAACTTCACATCTCTGACTGATGCAGCAGCTTGCAGAGTCACAGGAGGTTTTCAGTGGCTACATTTTTAAACCTAGCCACTTCTGGTCCCATGTACTACAAAACAAAGCATTGCTAAACCTTTAGCATTTCCTGCAGAAGTGCTTCAAAACTAAATACATTTGCCTCCTGAAGTATTATTTTAAGTGATCTGGTAAAGATCAGTATCCACTATCGAAATCCAGCACGAGGTCTAAAGAAGTTCTTAACAGATAATCATCAATCCAGCAAAAGCAGCTGGCTTTGTTCTTTTTACTCCTCCACCTCCTCCATTAGGAGTGGAGACCTACCAAGAAACCCCACGATACAGCTGCTGCACAACTAACTTAAGACATCTGCATATCACAAACTACAGTACAGGAAAGAAGTACCTTTGTCTGATGAACACACGTGAATAACTTTTACTAAGTATATTTAGAAATAATACCTAAATGTGAATAGCGCTTGTCCTCAGGAGATTGATTTAATTCATGCTGAAGCTCTTTATGGAGCAGCAGAGATGCTGCTCTTCAAAACGTGACTCTTCCCAGTGCACTTCATTTCTGAAATACAGCCCATCACCGCGAACAGAAATGTTTCCCCAATATTTAAAACCCTTCTTGGCAACCAGACTTACAAACAAAATGCTACAAAATTCATTAAAATATTAGTATGCACTACCATATGCTTAACTACGACTATCTGCAGACAGTGTCAGTGAATCTGAAGTTCCTTCTTCATGGTAATTGACAATTAAGTAAATATCTCCATCTTTCATGTATTTCTGAAAGAGGAAAACAATAAACTATTAACCAAGTGCCTTCACTATGTCTTACTTCAGTATTCATTACTCAAGGTTATAAAACCCGTGCCATTTGAAATCTTTGCTTCATACGCAAACTTTCTCCCAAAACAGAAAGGGCTGAATGCTGAATCTCTGTAGCCGCAGCCCTACATATTTCACAAATCTGTGGCTACAAAATGTATCAGCATTTTTGTTCCAAAAGCCAAGCACTCATTTCACAAAATACTCACCAGTTGTGTAAACAGAGGAGCATATATTTAGGTAGTAGTATGCTTTGGAAACAGAAAAAAAGTCTAAACAGACATCTCAGAAGTACATAATTTCTGGAGTCTTACAAAAAACCTAAAACACCAAAAACTGTGCCTATTTTACTGTTGATCATTGTACTAAAAAAAACCCAAACCCTTCACATACCTTACCTAAACACCTTTATTGCCTTGTACCACACTGCTTCCCCCTTCCATCCCAGGCAGCAAAAGCCCCAATTCCCTAAACCACTAATTTCACTGGCTACTTGTGAAACTGTGTGATACAAAAATCAAGATGTTAAGGAAGTGGCTGAGGCCGTCATAAGGAATATGGTGGCAAAGACAGCAGTTACCTCAGTTTTGTATTGAAGTTCTTTAAAGTCAGCCACTTCAGGAAAATTTAGTTCATTACATCAGCATACAAAGCCACTCAGGTGTTTAGTTTCAGTGTTTAATCTTACCTATAATCATAGGAGTAACTGAATAGACGTCACAGCGAATAGGAAACGGGCAAAGAAAATGAAGAGTATTTCCAACACATACTTCAAGGCCCTGGTGGGAAGCTCGAACCCACTGATGAATGCTGGGACACGTTGCACCAGACAGCACAAGGTACTGGCAGCAGGTGCATCTTGAGCATCCCTCCTGGCCACAGCCTGCCTGTCGGACGGGGCCAGGGAAGCCCACACACCACCCCAAAAACAGGGCAGCAACGCACAGGTTTGAGGTCAGAATGGGCTTTTTCCTTCAAGCAAGGGCTGAGGGCAAAAGGGCAAACATAAAAGGAGAAGCAAAAATAAGTTTAAAAGGAACAAAGAATTAAGGGCTGGCATTGCGATACAGCTTTGCTGTGAGTTACTCGGGCACAGGCGAGGAGAGCACCTTGCACCTGCAAAGGTTCAACTGAACTTTCGTGCCCGAAACTAAGCAAAACGCAAGCTGGTAAAAATCACAGACAGACAACGAAGGCTGCTACGAATGACTTTCTAGTGGCAGCAAGCAGGTACGCAAGCCATGAAACAGCAAAGCTCACCACAGGGTGGGCAGAGGCTGGAACTGCTCCGGCTGTTTCTCCAAGTGTGCCCCAGCTGAAAGCAGGCATCTCTGCAGAGCAGAGCTTCCAGCTGTTGAGTCTATTACTAATGTCACACATAAAAAGGTATGACTGCAATAGCATTTAACTTGGTATAATCCATAAATAGGAAACCAAACATACATACTTACATATGCATATGCACGTGTGTGATGTATGTATGTATGACACGATGCATGATGCTAGGGGGTCCACAAATCACCTAGGGAAGCATCTAAAACGACAGAGGTAAATGCCTACAGGTATGTTACCAGCACTGAGGGAATACAAAGCAATTCTTCAATGCAATCTTCAGCTGTGCTGTGTCCATGTAGGAAAAAAATGTGCACTAAAAACCTCAAAAGATGTACTCACTTCACTTCAAATAAATTGTATAAATTGTCACAATTTAAACTGGTCACTGATGTAAAATCAAAAAATTTGGACAACTTATGTGAAGATTAATCTTAATTTCTCAGTCTTTCAAACACGTCATACTACATGTAGCTTTTGAATCAAAGACACCACAACCCAGAATTTATTTTGCATGAAGACCAACCCACTACAGAGTAAGAGTCATGACCAGAGAGTATTCCTATGGGAAGGCCACCCAAAGCACCCTGCCCACACCCGTTTCATCCTCAGGCCTTCAGGCTTACACCCATTCATCCTTCTGCAGTTAGGTATCACCTATTCTCATTCCTTTGGCAACGGTAACAAATAAATTCAAGGGATCAGGTTTCCTTGAGACTGGAAGCTGAGGAGGTGTAAATACCCTTGTGACCTTAACACCTGCCACTGTGAAAAATAAACACCACATCCACCCCGAGAGAAGTGCCACCAAAACTCTTTGTTTTCTGTTTAAGAAAAATCACAGGGTTTGATTTGGACCCATTTTCAAAAGCAGGCTAAAGGGATGAGACCATTCAAGGAAGCTTAACTGGTAGCTCCTTTACGATAAATCTCAACAATCTTGCCATAAAGCAGAGGCATCATGAAATACGCGCACTGCAGGAGATGTTTTATATTTTATCCATGATGATTAGCCAAAAAGCTATCAGATTTGAGTAAAGGAAGAGTTACCTACAGCTGTGGCAGAGCTCTTGGAGGACTGTAGACTGTCTTAAGCCCTATGTCCCGCACTAGCACAGGTAAGGGAAAATGTTGCTTTCACTTGACTACTACTAGGAGAAAGGTTTTGTTCTTCCATGCAGCTTCCACAACGATTTCTTTGTTATCTCTGAAACAGATCTTGTTCTTGCTTCAGCTTTCTCTGAGTCACTCCATTTTCGCTGAGTTTCTCTGCTGGCCGCTCGGCACCCGTTCACAACCAACACCATGACCGGTCTGGCAAAGCGTATCTCGAGTGCCTCATTCAAGATAGCCGCTGCATCCTGGGGGGTCATGTGGACTTTGCTCCCCTAGAGTTCAACAGGGCTTTTGTTCATAAAGCAGAGTTTGGGCTAAGAAAGTCTGGAATAAACTTTGTATGTAGAACTGAGCACAATTTTACCTCCTTTAATAAGCCACCACTGACAATTTCATGCTACTACCTTTGGCTTCTACCCTTATTTAAAAAGCCTCTTTTATGTGAATGTTTTTATTCAGAAGAACCTGGATGCTATTTTGAGCCCCTAACAGATAACGCTGACACCGCTGAACTTCTTTATTCAGTGAAAAACTAAAAAGCAGCTCAGCATCAGACACTAGATCCAGGCAGTACATACCCACAAGCATTAGAGCAGTCAGCCCTCATCTTCTGGGTGAGAAACACAGCCTTGCCGCTATGCGGAAAGTGCACGTTCTTTTTAATTCCTTGTGTACTTCATAGATTTTGTGTATCGTTTCAAAAAGGTGCCTTGCTGCACTTACAAACATGCAAACTCCACCAAGATGAAGTGTCTCGAAGCTCTGTTTAAAGGGGGGGTGGATGTGGGGGGGGGGGTAGGGGATGGGGGGGGGGGGGGGCGGAAAAAACAACACCCCCTCCTTCCTCAGCCTGCAGAACACACACGCACGATGTGCTCCCAGCCCTAAGTCGGTACCAGGCTCTAAGGCAAACCCACGCTCCCTCTCTGTCGGCAGGAAAGTCCACCACTCATCTGTGCTCATCGCTGGAGTGATGCTTCTCCTGTGCCAGGGCCCGTGGCTGACTCCAGGCTGCGCTCCCAGCCCTCCACCTGCACCCACGACAGCTTCCCGGCCCCCAGACCACAAGCAAACCAACAGCTCCCAAATCGAAAAATAAAAACGATCCCTGCTCAAGCCGACCCATGGAGAAATGCTGACGAGCGAGCAAACGGGCTGCGTGCCTCAACCAGATCAGTTATAGCATCGACACCCTGTGGCTGCCAGTAACTAAACTTGTGTGTTTAAGGAACACTGCACTTACCTGGCTAAATCGGTAAAACCTGTAAGCGTGTAACTTTCTGAGCAGCCTGGCAGTGACGCAGCCAAAGGAAGGGATTTGGGCAACATGTGCCTGATGCAGAACACAGCAACTATTAACTATGGTAGGACAGCACGTGTATTTACCCGCCAGCAGTGGCAGGGTACATACTGCACCCTACCAGAGGGTACTACAGCCAAAAAACATATTGGTAACTGCTGTCCCCGTCATAACGGAGGTATGTGGGCACAGAAGAGCTCAGCCTGTCAGAGGGAGGTGTGCGAGGCTTCTGTATTTGCTGAAGCACCACAGGAAGAGCAGCAATAAAATAGGAAGCACCTAGTAAGTCACACGGCTAGCAAAGCTTCTTTGCTTGCTTGAATTTGGGAGGTCTTTGATTTTACTTTGGTTGGTTTGTGTTTTTTAGGTCACTTCTACTCATTCTGAAAAAAGCACTTGATGTATCTTGCTTTTTTCAAGGAGACTAACATATCACTGGAGGAAAAAAAAAAGAACCAGCATCTTCAAGTGACAAGTTACCGTATTTAAAAGTTGTCAGCTATCAATTATTTCACTATTAAAGGTTTTAATGAAAGATGTCTTCAGGCAAATACCCTTTAAATTTTTCAGACCAACACAATGATAAAAACTAACAAATTACTTTAAAAAACCTCAAAAGCCTTTGGTTAAAAATGAGTTCAAGATTGATCTGCATTTCCTTACCAGGACATCGCTTACCTCCAAAAAATAAATGAAGTAGATTTACAAACATTTAAAGGTAACAAACATTCCTAACTAGATGCGATTAAAAATACATAAACACAGGGTTTGACGACGCTTTCTTGTTTGGGAAAGGCAAATAACACCGATATTAGAAAGCGAAGCGAGGAGCCCAGTCGGCCGGCGCTGAACCGCGGTCAGACGCAGCGCAGACAGGGTGACAGTCCCCTACCACCGCCGACCCCCGGCGGGGCGGCCAGGCTCTGCCTCACGCAGGCGGCCGAAGCTCATTCCGCCGACGCTGTCACGCAACAGTGCCACGGCGCCAGGCGCCCTGCCTCCGCCGCAAGCAGGGGCACAGGTGGGTGACACCTTCCCGGAGGCCGAGGAGGAGCGTTTGATCCCAGCACAGCGAAGCGTTCGCCACCCGACGGGGCCACGGAGGCGACGGGGCCACGGGCCCCGCGCTGTCCCCACCACGCTGGGCGACAGCCAGCGCGGCCGCCCGGCCCCGCGCCAAGCGACGCCGGGCCCAGGGCCACCCGGTGCCCACGGGGCCCCCCGGGAGCCGGCGAGCAGCCCCCCCCGGGCGGGGCGCGGCAGCTGGCCCCACGGCCTGGCTCCGGCTGTGAGCGGCACCGGGCGCTCGGCTCCAGCCTGCGCGGGGCTGGGCGCTGCCCCCGCCGCCTGCGGGCTGCCGCTGCCCCCGCTGCGGCTGCGGGAGGGAGCGCTGTCCCAGCACTTTGCAGCAGAAAGGCGCTCCCGCAACCCAAGTTTAACCAAGCCATCGAGCCAAGTACAGCGGCTTACTCATTAAACACACGCCGTTTCTGCAACCCTTGTCCTGCCCCCGCTCTTTCCCCATCCCTGTTTGCTTCTGTCCCCTCTCCGCCGCCCGACGGCAAACCCCGCCGCGCCGGCTGCCGGCACGCCCCCGCCCCAACCCGCCCCGGGGCTGGGAAGCCCTCGGGGACCAGCGCCCGACAGCCACCCTCACGACGCGGGTGTTGGACCCCGATCCCGGCCGGCCGCCCCGGGGGGCGCAGGAGGCGGCGGCGCTCTCGCCGCGTTTTCCCGGGGACGGCGCCGTGACACGGCGTGAACTTTTCCTTTCGGCGGGGCGGGGGGGGGGGGGGGGGGGAGGCGGAGAGCCGCCCTGGCCCCTCCTGCGCCCCACCGGGGGGAGGGCGAAAACGCTTTTTTCCCTTAGGATTTTTCCCCGAGGAAGGGTGAAAAAAAGTACAATTTCCAGGAAGAAAAAAAAAAAAAAGAAAACAAGGCAGGGAGCTGGAGCGCTGCAGACGGCGCGGCGGGCAGCGAGCAGCCCGGGGGACGGAGCGGGCCCGGCCGCCCGCAGCACCGCGGCTCCCGGCCCGGACGGCAGCGTGTGCGGCGCCCGCAGCCGAGCCTCCCAGGACCCCCGGCCGACGGGGGGACCCCGCCACCCCCCCCTCACCTTCCAACCGGCCGAGCTGTTGCTGTCGCCCTTATCCTTGAAGTAGGGGACGCTCTTGACCATCCACTCGTAGATCTGGGAGAGGGTGAGCCGCTTCTCGGGGGAGCTCTCGATGGCCTTGGTGATGAGGTCCGCGTAGGACAGGTTGCCCCAGGCGTTGCGGCGCGACGAGCTGCTCTTACGGGGCTGCCCGGCCACGGGGCCCGGCGACAGACCGGCCACTGGCGGCGGCACCGGCGGCACCGGCGGCGGTCCCGGCGGGTGGAGGCGGCAGCCGGCCTCGGGCGCCGGGAAATCCCCGCAGCGGCAGGCGGCCGCCTCTGGGGGGGCGGCGGCGGGGGGCAGCGGCGCGAAGTCCTCGCTCTCCTCCAGCAGGCTGAGGTTGCTGATGAAGTCGGCGCTGAGCGCTCCCGAGGCGGCGGCACCGGCACCGGCCGCGGCACCGGCCGCCCCCTCGGGCTGCCCGCCGCACGACGGCGCCGGGCTGGAGGTGGCCGAGCTGGGGGGGTTGAACTCCGGCCGCGGCAGGGGCCAGGTGCAGGAGCGGGGCCGCGGCAGCGGCTCGAAGTCGGGGTCGATGTCCACCAGCTGAGGTGCCTCGGCCATGGCGGGGCCGGGGCGGGAGCGCGGCGGCGGCGGCGGCGGGGCGGCTGGGCTCAGCGCCGCCGCCCCATGCAGGCTCCGGCCGCTGACCGGCGCGGCCTCGACGGCGCGGCCGCCAACTCCCCTGGCGGCTCCGGCCCCGCCGCCCTGCCCCTACCCGGCTGGCGGCTCCCTGCCCTCCGCGGCGGCAGCAACGGCAGCGACCCGGCCGCCCGGCGCGCACCGACTGGAGCGACCGCCCCGCGCGGGCCCGCCTCCAGCCTTCCTCCTCCTCCTCCTCCTCCTCCTCCCGGCGGGGAGGGACGGCCCGCGCCGCGCCAATGGTAGCGCCGCGCCGCCCGCCCGCCTCCCGCCGCGGGGCCGGTTTGGCAGGAGGGTGCCGGTGCCCCCGTGCTGTTTCTGGGTGGTTTTGTTTTCCGGCGGCGGAGGAGGGCGAGCAGCGGCGGGCGGGCGGCCGTGCCCCCCGCCGCCCCGGGCCCGGCGCCGCCGAGGGGCTGGGCGGGGCCGGAGCTCCCCCGCCTCGCCGGGGGGTGAGCGCCCGTCGGCCGCGGGCTGCGCGGGGAGCAGCCGGGGCAGGGGAGCTGCGGGGCACCGCCACGGAACGTGCCCCCAGGAGGATCTCCGCCCCGGTCGCTGCCTGCCGACCCGGGGGGCGTCGGGCGCCTGGGTTGGGGTTAGGGGGCGGCTAGGAGAGCGTGCACGGTGGGGCTGCGGGCGGCTCCCCGCTCCCAGCAGAGCCCGGCGGCGGCGGCTCTGTGCGCTGCCGCCCGCCTGCCCGCCGCGGGGGGGACCGGGCAGCCCCCGCGCCCGGGGGGACGGCACCGGCGGCTGCGACAGCCTCCCTGCCTCCATCCCTGCCTCCCAAGCCGGCTCCTCGCCAGAAAGTGGCTGCGCCTCCCGAAGTGATAAACCTCCCCTTTGGCTGAGCGTGTTTTCATACCGTGAGCTGGTGCTTTATTCCGTGGGCAGGCACGGGAGCTCGGGATAATTTCATTTTAAGTCGACTAGTAAACAAACCTTATATTTTTCCAGGCAAACCCCAAGGCCACACAATTTAGTAAGGCTTGTATTCCCCCCTTCCAAAGAGGCGGCAGTTAAAGAACACGCCACCTCTGCCACCCGAGCGCATAAACATACAAAGAGATGTATGTTCGAGGCAACACAGGAGTGTTACTCCGTTTAAAATTACAAGGGAGACGTTTGCTTAAGCTAGGGAAACGATCCCAGGGATGAGGCACGACTCGACACCTTGTTCAAACTGGCAAGCCCAACTTCTTAGAAAATCTGTTTTGTTTTCAGTAGGAGGAGTGCTTTTAAAAAACATTCTTTAGACGTGCCTTCGTAAGTCACAGAATTCACAGCCATCCACGGCATTTGATGTTGCCCATCAAAGAACCGCTGGAGCTGGGTAACTGTCACCCTTGAGCCAGCAAACCTGTTACTTTTCCCTCCTCTGTACCCAGGCACAGAGCGGTAATGTTATTTAAATGACGTTCATTGTTCCTATAAAAATATTTCCTGAAAATGAGTAACAATAATGAAGGAGAGAGAGTATAAAACTGGATTTAGGCCCACAGCATATAATTTAGTGACAGATCATACATCTACATATACATAACGTCTATTATGAAAACACTTTTTAAGACATGTGATGACACCTAACCATATAGTTAGTCCAACATATGCATAAGTGCATAGTAACTGATCAAATTTTAAAGCACTGGTTTTGTCATGTTTATTTTCCCAAACACCAAAGGTGATTATACTTTATTATAGGTTGGCTGCTTGTCAGATTTCGGAGTCGCTTTGCCTTTAAGTCATTTCTATGTTTTCTAAATTCTTTAAAAGATTTAACCCACAAATTTATATTGTTTAGCCTATGCATTTTAGAAAACCCCCTTTTTTTTCCAGTTTAAAAAAAAAAAAAAAGGCAAATAGTCCAAGTCCAGCCTAATAACTTGCATGCCACATTTCAGCTTGGAACAGCTTTATCCAGCAGCATTACACAACTCGGTAGTAGTTGCCCTGCAATAAGGGAAAGAGCCCCGTCTTGAAGAAGCAGAGATTATATAATGGTGAGAAGCAGCCAGGGACGCACAGCGAATTGACGTGTTTAAATGGGAGCCAGAACAAAAGAAATGCCCAAGAACACTGAAACATTTTCTTTTTCTTTCCTTGGTGTCTGGGGGGGAAAAAACCAACAAAAAACCTAAGAGCCAGACTGGCACCCATCCTGCTAAATGAAATGGATTTATTACCCAGGCTTTCTTCTAAGGATTTTTTTAAAATCTTGCACTCCTTGCTTTTTTATTTTGTCAAAAGTAGAGATGTTATTCCCTGACCTCAAAGAAAGTAACTGCTGGGGAATTTTAGGAAGCCCCGGTGTGTTCATCACTCAGCCCGGCTCTTTCTGCAGGATAAGGGTTGTAGTGCCCTTTCTTGGCCCTACGTGGTGTTGCCGTTGCTTACCTCACCTTCTTGGCAGGGCTCTGCCACATTTATGCCCCGCGTTACTGATGTTCTTGCAGCTTAAAACTTAGCAGTGGGTACAGACAGCAGTTTGCAGGAGGAGTGAGGACGTGGAAGTAGAGACTGATTAAACCAGAGCCTTCAAAACGCTGCATTTGCTTGGCAAGTGGGGCCCCGTGACTCACAACGCAACAGGCAGCGCTTATCTCTGCCATGGGGATTTTGACTATTGCAGGCTCTCGGCTGGGCCCAGGTCTGCTGAGGCCTGGAGGAAGGATGAAGGCCGATGAGATGATGCCGTGCACTTTCCTGGGATGAGTAATCCAGGCAGTCTGCTCCGACTTTGGCAGAACCGCCTGAGTGAGTGAGTCCTTCTGCAATGTCCCAGTCCACATGTACATCATCCTCTGCTTTCCTCATAGGATCTCTCTCCATCAAGTATTTGGGGGCGGAATCCTTTCACATCAACCAATTTTAGAGTCAAAGCGACGAAGTGGCATGCATGCCATACACAGTATGAGGGTCACACGAGCTGCAGGCTCTAACCCGCCTGCACCGCTCTCCCAGTGCACCCCAAACGCCGTCGACCACGCTTAGGACACACTGCAGTGAACAAACCATCCATTTGGCTGTTGGAGGGGGGCTTCCTCCTCCTAAAACAGCTCAGCACAGCAATGGCTCCGTACAAGAAATTTTACTGCATCTACAAATGACAGCATTAAGTTTATCTCATCTCCCACGATGCCAAAATGCTGATGGATGCACCACAATTCATTTTCTACTCCCACGGCCCTCCTCCTACACTCCACCTTTTTATTTCTCTACTCCTACTCCTGCTCCCATTTTCCACTCCTCTACAATGCAGTATCTCCTATCATCCTTAGCATCGACTTGTATTTTTATTTTATTTTTTTTTTCAAATTAAAGACCTGAAGATTGCCTTTTATCATCACTGGAATAAAGCAGAGCTTCTATTCATATTCTGGGTTTGAGGCAGCCAAAATAAAGGATCTGCACTGTCTTTTTACTACTGTCTGTATAATTCACTTTCTGAGGTTTTGATCAAATCAAGCAGGAGATTACATGAAGTTGAAAGCATTTGTAGTATATGTACAGCTCTTTTTTTTTTTACAGATATGTGCATGGTGAGAGAGTACAAAGGTTTTAACAGAACAAAAAGCAACGATAAAATACCAATTTGCACCTGGTATCATTAAGAGCTGGGGCAAACCTTATTTTCTGAGGAAGGATGAGGGAGTTCAGCACCTTCAGTTTTCTCCCACATCCCTCAGAAGGCATTGACTTTGTCTGCAGTCCACGTTTCCAAGGAGCCTGGGTCTCAGAACGGTGGCATGGCACCTCAGTCACATCCCCTCCCAGCCGAGGGTAACTGAGGGCTTCCCTACACGGCAGGGTTTGAACATGTCCCGGGTGCACAGGGCATTGGCACTGCCTAGCTAAGAGAGTTCAGGGTGTCTGAAGCTCTCCCAAACAGCTGGGGACTTCTACACAGCCGCTGGAGAAAGGCAGTCCCTCCACAGCACGTTTCAGAGCAGGAGCTTAACTTCACTCCTGGGAGTGCGCATCTCTCCCCAGCAACCACAGAACCACAGAGGGAATTTAAGGATCTGCTAATCCCTCACCACAATTAGGTGGTGCTAATGCCCCCGCTCCCCTGCTCTCCTTCCATCTCGCCCTTCGCCTCCCGCCTGGCAGGTCAGGGTCTGGCTGGCTCGGGGAGAGGCCGGTGTCACATTTACGGTCACTCCATGGTTAATGGAGGGAATCAAATCCCTCCCACGGGTGATTTACCACCCCAGGTGGTGGAGCTGACCAGCCACGGGGATGCCAGGCTCTTGCTCCCAGTATTCACACTTACCTTCAGCCAGCTGCCTTCTGGCCAGCAGATCCCACCCATCTTGTTTTATAGCGCATGGAAAATGTGTAATCTCCAATTCCCATGCCATAGCATCCCCAGGATTTTCAGGGCTCCAGAAGTGTCCGCTGGCTCTGTGCAAGCCAGAAGTAACAGTCAGGACGCCGATAATCTCAAGGGATCACTTCCTTGAGCAAAACACGCGGCACTCAGCCTTGCCTGGCACAAACTTTTATAATATTTCTTGTTACCCGCTGTATGCTAGCACCTATACACCCCAGCAGGGCTGCAGCCCTCCGGAGCTCAACAGTAAGAAACAGGCCATACCACAAGGCTAACAGGCTGGCCAGGCACTGTGGAGAGATGGCAAAAGAAAGGCAAAATGATCAGTCCTGCTTTGCAGGGGGGGAACTGGACCACCGTGAACCCACATAATGTGCAGAGGACCTCACAGAGGATGCCTGGGCAGAGAAGCCAAGCCTACCAAGACCCAGTCCTTCGGTTTACCAAAATTCATGCCATCAAAGTGTTGTCAGGGTACTTGCTGGTGAGGGATTTGAAGTTACCTTGTCTCAGGTCTGTCTCCCGCTACACACAGTACAAAGTCCTGAACATTCCCCGTAGAGGCAGGAAGGCCCTTCTGGACTTACACCTGGACAGCTGAAATCAGGGCCACATGTGTCCATGCTGGCTGCCCACCTCACTGGACATCTTTTAGAGTCGAGAACTGCCAGATCCTCGCACAAAGTGGTGCAGCTCCGGCCTCCAGAAAGCCTCCAGGCAGCCCACCCCTTCTTCTCAGAGGAGATGGAGAACCTTGGATGCTGGTGGGAGAGCTGCCCAAATGCAGCCAAGTGCCGTTTCCTTCACCTCCTCACTGCATGCTGTAGGGAGCTGGGCTGCTGCGACCGGGGCTCTCACAGCAGCTGCTGCATCCTCCTCCTTCTCCTCCTCCTCCTCCTCTTCTTCACCATCAGCAATCAGCAGTAAGTCTTCAAACTGGACAACCACAGCCTGCAGCCAACGCCCTCCTCCTTCCCCAATTTGTCTACAGCAGCTTTGGTGGCAGAGAGCAGCCGGAGGGCTCAGTGGGTGCTGCTGCCAGGAGAAAGGTTAAAAGGGAGACATCAAGAGGGGCGACGGTGGGGTTGTGCTCCCCAGACTGGGAGATGGAGCTGCTGGGCGTTGGGCTGCCAAGATGTCACTGCAGACTTAGCGGCTGCTGAAGCTGGACCACCCTGGCTTGAAAGAAGTACCACAACAAATATTTAGTTACGTAAATGAAGAAAGAATTTAATATTAAAACATATTTTTTTATTAAAAATAGCTAGTAAAAATTTTTACTATGTATTTTTGGACAATTTCCCTTGATGTTGTTCATACCTCATTTGTTCTCAGCATCTGCAAAAATGTAAACAATTAAGATTTGAGAACAAGGTTTCATGGAAACCATTTCCAAGTTGCACTATTTGAAGGAATCAGAATTTAATTTTAAATTTCCTTGTGCAAGAGCTCACGTCAGAAGCATTCATAAGTTTTTTC
Organism: Falco peregrinus; assembly: GCF_023634155.1. NCBI lineage: Eukaryota > Metazoa > Chordata > Aves > Falconiformes > Falconidae > Falco > Falco peregrinus. The sequence continues at coordinate 93,215,996 of NC_073724.1, read as the reverse complement.
CAGGCCAAGAAAAATAATAATACAACTTCACTGGTTGGTGCGATTAATGCAGCTCAAATTCCTGCTCAGTCTGGCTCTTACTTAGCATTTGGACAAAACCATATTCACTGAACAAGCTCAAATGAGGCATCCCGTGTTACTGGGAACAACAGTCTGCTGCCACATTTTGTAAAAAGAAAAAGAAGGCAAACTGAAGAAAATACTTGACACAAACTCATCTCTCAACTCTTACAATCTAGGCTCAAGATCTCCCATTTAAACATACATCCCCCATCACCCACGTATAGACATCCGTAAGTGAAAGACTGAAGTACAATATGCACAAGAAATGATCCTTACCAGGATTGATATGATAAATACCAAAGGTAGTGTCCACGTAGCGATATCTGTTTTTAGTGTGTCATGTGCAATCACTGGCTGTGATGTAAAAACAGAAGGCAAGAGTTTATCAGGTTTCAGATTCAGCTGAATCACCCGGCCCACCCCTATGCAAAGGCCAACGTGCCTCGAAGTAAACACAGTTCAAGTGGTGTGTATGTTTTTCAGGGTGTTGAGTTTCTGTTTTGTCGTAAATATGATCTATTACAATATTCTCCCACATCCTACTGTCAATGTTTCAACATTTTCAGGTGCGTTTCTCATTTCTTGTTTTCCTTGATATATTGCTGGAGGAAAAACTGACTGGCTTCGCATGATAGCTTTTGTATATTAAATAATTTTATTGTGTTTGAGCAACAAACTAAAAACAGGACGCTTGACAGTTACAGTATAATTCAGTGGTTTCTCTTCAGCCTGTAGGAAGGAAAATTCATGGCATGGTACAATGCAATGCTTGAAAACTATTTCATCTTCTTTTCCTTTGTTTCACTGGAAAACTGATAGCTACCTGTCATCAACGAGAAAAATAATTTATAGCCAGAATCAGCATGGAGGCTGTGCCATAACAGAAGCTTACTTTTAAGAAAAAGTGGTTTTTTCCATTGTTAAAGTCATGCTTGAAAAGCATATTTATATACATATACAACTGTATTTGCATACAAATGAGTGCATTATGTATATGCTGCACAAATGCGTATGCATGGTATCATTATATGCATTTTACGCTCGATTTATATAGATGCAAACGTGGTTAGACAACAATAGTAACACAGTATTTTGACATATATGCATATATTCCTGTGCTGCTGGTGACTGATCCATTACAGAAGTCAGTGTTCAAGCCGGATGCTCAACAGGTAAGGTCTGTAGCATACAAATACTGTTCCACGGTATAAACGTCCACAGCAGGACAACCACCCCAGGCAGCTACACTCTCCTTCTTCTCACGAAACACAGTAGTAATTCCATGCTTTTTTTTTTTTTTTTACCTTTCTGTAAAATAGGTATAAAAAGTGTCTGCAACCCTGTTAGTTAACAGTTTAAATGCTTTGAGATCCAGCACTGCAAATGCAAACCTTCTTACACCTGGCCTGCGAGGAGAATATACTGATGAAACTGAAACCAGCCAGGTCCCAGCATCAGGTTCTGCCTCAAGGCAGAGGCACACCACGTACCGGCCTGAAAACAGATAAAATGAGCAACGAGTAGTTTCAATTTTACATTCGTATCTGCCAAGCCCCGAATAGCAAACCCCAACCAGGATCAGACGAGCTTGTGCCACATGATCAGTAATAGGAAGGCACATGGCGGGCAGCAGCTTGGTGGCTTCTCTTTGTATCCAAGAAGGAGATGGGGAATGGCGAGATTCAGGAGGGGGCTCGAGGCAGAGAAAAGCCCTGGGTGCGAAGGGGTAAATGGTGGGGCTGTCGGATCTGTCCACCCACACGTTACAGAAATGCTGCTGCTGCAAAGAAATCAGCAGTGGCTCCCCGAAAGCCACCCACTTTCACTCTTTGCTCCAGTTGTGGCTACCAACCTCACGGGCTGATGAAGCATCTTGCAACAAAAAAAAAAAACAAAACACAAAAAATCCCAAGCAAACAAAAACCAAAGCAGAATCTTAGCCAGCAGCTGGACTCTCTGGTACCCCCACTTTGCTGGGGTGAGGATCGGTTCATTGAGACACAGACTCACAGGGATGCCTTGTCCTCTCTGATGGGTGCCAGAGCTGCTGGGGAATGGGAAACACAACGAAGGGGCAGAAGGGAAAGAGTGAGTGGAGAGAAAAAAAAAGGAAGAAAAGGTGCGGGGAAATAAGAAAATCACAAAAAGAAGTCACAACAAGGGAAAAAACAACAAGAAAGGAAAGCAAAAAGTAGAAAGGAGGAAAACGAGCGTGAAACGAGAAATGAGACTTGTCCATTATATGAAGAAAGAGGTCATGTATCAAAGCACCCTAAATCAGAGCTTTTGCAAAACAAAGAATCCACACGAATACCTGAAAGGCTGTCATCCCAGAGTTGTGCCTTCAAGGGACAACAGGCGACCTCCGCAGGTGTCCAGGGCAGGTCTGCATGGGTGTCTCCCAGAGAGCTCACTCCAGCCACATTCACATCCCCGCCACAGTGCACCTTGCAGAGATTTAATGGGCGAACAGATCCAGAGCTCCTGCCCCTGTTGCAGTCAGAAGTAATTTTGCATTTCCAAAGTCTACACCGCAGCAAAGTTCACCTGGTCAAGCGTGTGCTGCAGAGCTGGTCCTGCACCTCACTTTCTGCGTGCATCAGCCATTCAGCATTTCTTTTCCTGGTGCACAGCTGACGTTGCCCTGCAGCACCACAAGTCTAGAGCAAGCACCCCTGGGCTGTGCTTCCCTGAGGTGTTTCCAGCAAAGCCAGGCAGTGCTGCAAAAAGACACGAGATCTGGAGTTGGCAAAGGAGCCCTCACCCAGTGGTGCTCCGTTCCAAATAGCCGGGCACAACACATCGACTCAGTCCCTGGCTCAGGGATGCCAGGGACTGACAGCTCTTGATGAAATGGTGTCCCAGGCAGCCACCTGCTCTCTTCTTGACCCACCTGAATAAATGCCAAGGTATCCTCAACATTTCTTGCTAGCGTTCTGGCCAGGAGGATCCAGCACTGATGGCCACTGAGTGTTTGGATACACTCTTGAAGAAGAACTTGGCAGTCAAAATAAAATGGACCAGGGCCAAAAATAAATTTTAAAGAAAACCCTAACATATATGACTTTGTTAAAAACTTGAGCCTTTTATAGTTTTGTTACAAAACTGCATTTTCACATTACGGGAAATTCAGTGCAGAAAAGCAGGACTGCTTGTTCCTTTTCCAGACCTGCCAGAGTTTCCTTTCAGCTGATATCTACCTATAACTCTTTTTTAGTGAAATCTTTTCTTATGGCTTTTTTCTATTTTCTACTTAAACACCTCATTTTACTTCTTGTAAAATCTCTATGGTGTGCTTGAAAAATCACTTTGCAAACAAGACTCAGAAAGCATTACCCTCCCTGTACATCAAACTTCCTGCAAAAGATTTCTGTAAAAAAAACCCCAAGAAATGCAATTCTAGATGCTGAAAGCATTGCATGAGGGCTTTAAGGCATCCAGGCAGAGCTGCCTTCTCCGTTGTTCCTGAACAAGCCTTTCCAGCCACTTGTGATGTCAGGAGGTGCCATCCAGACAAATAACAGCAACCCACATCTCTGTGGATTTCTCCTCAGCCTCCATAAATAGGCACTTTCTTTGCTGCTCCATCATGTGAATCTAATGAGTTGGGTGTTTTCAATATTGGAACTACATCAGGAGTGCAAATACAGCACCGGTTTGACCCTGTGTGACACTCCCCGCTGTTAGCAGAGGGGCACTTATGGCATGAAGCAGATGTACAGCCTCCTCCAGGGCAACACCCAAAACGCAGCACAGCAGCGTGTGACCCATCCAAAGTCAGTTCCCCAAAGCAGGCAGGCTCTATGCCTCAGCCTGCTGAAAAGCACAGAGGCAAGGGCATGGCTTACCCTCTCCAGAGCCCCAAGGCTGTGGAGAAGGAAGCTACAGAGGCAGGAGCCCAAGGCTGGGAGATGACTTGGTTTGTCACCAGCAGCCTGCAGGTTTGTCACCCTGGAGGCTGACTGATGGACAACAACTGTGTTTCACACTTCTTGTCTTATTCAGATCCCTCCAGGGCACCAATTTTAACCAGTGCTGAACATCTGGCAGCTTGAGGAGAGGAAGAAAGAGTTAAAAGGGCAGTATTTTGTCATCTTGTGGAGGTCTTTGTGAAGGGTGGGAAAGATAAGAAAAGGAGAAGACAACAAAGAGAGACGACAAGGGCAAAGAAGCCCAAAGAGATGTCATAATTTCCTAAAAAGCTATCAAAATCTGGTAGCTAAGAGGGGAGATTGTAAACCTTACCCTTGAGTACACTGAATTTCTCAGCAGCTGAGTGGTTATCAAGTGTTGTAGTTTGCAAAGTGCCAAATATTTCTGACTCACCAGAACAGCTCTCAGTTTTATTTGTTTTTCTGACAGGTCTTCACGAATATCTCTTTGTCCTCCTGCAGTTTTGCAGCATTACAAACATGCATTATAATCCTTCCCCTCGATCCTTGTTTCTCCAGGGACATGACAGTACCCTGTGGCCCAACACAGCCCAGAAGGTCCCTGCAGAAGCTGTCACCCAGATCTCTTTCATCCCCTCTTTGGTTTTCAGCTTGATCCAGCTGCAGGTGACAAAGGAGACTCAACGGTTGCTGGTGCTGTGAAAGTAGCAGCCAGGGTAGCTCAGCAGCCAGATGGAGGGTATGCAAAACATTAGCTGTGGGTCACTGGCACATGGATTACACAACTCTTCATCCCAAACACCGCTGTTACAGCATGGGTGGTGACTCTTCCTCCATGATCAAACCCAAGGTTTCCTTATGGTGGTCAGAAAAACCATCTATTTGAGCAATGTCTGTGAAATCGTGCAAATGGGTCTACAAAAACACCTGCGTCAATGGATTCTTTCTCTGATATTTTCATCAAATTCACGTGCCAATGTCAGATGAAATCAGCACATCTCTTCCTCAGTGGAGTTACTGTCTAGCTGACAGATTGCTGCGTGTGCAGCAATGTCTGAGCCAGCCAACGAGATCTGCAGCTGAGCAAGGAAGTGGGTAAGTGCCATGGAGGCAAATGCAAGGTCAAGAAAATGGCTATAGCAAGTGCAAAGGTAAATGCTAAGCAGAGCAGTGACAGGCATCCAGAAGGGATTTTTCACAAGCATGCTGGCATGCTGTGTTGCACAGCTTGCTCTGCTCCTGTAAGTTTTGAGCAAAAGCAGTCTGTGACAAATATTTTGAGAGTGCTTCACGGGAATCGAAGCTGGGAGATGTTGAATCTGCACTGGCAGAGCCAAGCACAAAAAGTGGCAAGTGAACTTTTCCCTACACAGATTGCACCGCAGAATAAGTTTCCTGATTTGCAGAGGGTTTTAACACTTCTTGTCATCGGCAACCCTGCTATCAAAAAGTATCTGGAAACCTCTTTTGCAAAACCTTGGTGGCATAACTTGTTTTAATCAACAGGGAGGGGGGAAAAAAGGCCAAAAATTTTGAAAGTCGCATGAACAACTTGTGAAAGCTGTTGAATGCTCATGTTGGGCATCGTCTTGCAGCAGACGAGGAGAGCAGCCTGGCAGCTGCTGCGCTCAGCACGGTAGCGGCACCGTGTTGTTCCCTGGTGGATGATTCACAAGGGCTTGGTGAGGGAAGCAGGCAATTCGCAACAGGGATTTCTTCTAATGCAGCGAGTTTAGTTAGAAACCAAAAGAGCAACCCAGGCCGTTGGAAACAATTCAGAAGCATGATTTTCCTTTTGAGAAGACAACAGCATTTGTTAGCCATATCACTGTGGGCACAGCAAGAACGAGGGAGAAAAGCCCTGTTTCTCACTATAGCACATGTGGCTTGCACAAAACCTTTGCTCAGCTTAGTTGGGGGAAAATGGAGTTAATTAACTTGTTATGGCGGTAAAACGGGCCTCTGCTGCCTTCTAACAATATCTCCAGGCAAAGGGGAAAGTACCTGCAATCTTCCCAGTCATAAGCTGGAAGAGCGGCTTTCGAACCGTTTTTGTGCTGGCCAAGGCTTCTGGGGAGACAGGCGTTTGAGAGCCTGTGTGGCTTCCTTTAGCAGTTCAGCGTGTGGGTTAGATTCACCTGCCACGACTTGGGCATCTAGAACGTAATGTTTAGGTCCCTGCCAACCATCTTCAGCTCCATTTGTAGTTGAGGAAGAAAACCAGGCAGAGAAAATTCATTTATCCAAAGCCTGGCCTGAAAGCCAGGAGAGCTGAGCCATCCTCTGTTCTGACTTGATGGGAACAGCGCAGAGGAGCTGGTGCTGACCTGGAGACCTTCGCACCTCTACAGCTGGGTGCAAATCCCATCCTTCCTGCAGGCTGCTAGAGGTAGGCGAGCTGCTTCAACAGCCTGTGCTCAATCTCTGAGGGTAATCCCAGCCCTCGCAAAATTAGACATCAAAGCATGCCAACAAGCGAAAGAGTTGGTAAGCTTTGGCTCTGGCTCAAACTTTACAGTCACACCACTGACAGGACATTGACCAAGCAAGCCCTCCCTCAAAGCAGTATTAAAAAAAAGCATCTGCTTTCACAGTTGTCAATCAGCTGCCTTTTTGTTGTGGTTTTTTTTTTTTTTTTTTTTTTAAGGCCTGTCAAATGCTTGAGCCAATTTACATCAAATATCAGCTGATACTTTTGAGGCAAATTCTGTGTTTGAAGACAATGTGTTGGCTAGCGCCGTCGCTCCAATTCTGCATGGAAAGCCTTCACATATTGCTAAGTTTGGAGATGACTTACAGGTGTCCAACAGCAGTGAAGACTGAGAGTGCGCACATTTTATTTATACAAAGGTGAATCACATCACTCCAGACAAGAAATCAAAGGCAGCAGCCATGCTATATACAACAGATCTTCAGCTGGAAGTGCAAACCATCTTCTTTTCTGTAAAATAAATTCACAGCTAAATGTAAAATTATATGTTTGCTAGTACTGCGTAATAATAGTATTGATGGTATTAATAAAAGACTATTCTTTAAAAGCATCTTTGTCCTTTGTTTTGATAGAAGTTACATAAATTAATAATCTGTGAGCATTGTTCAACCTCTGCTATTGAATTTACTTTGAAATGCCATGTCAGTGTTGTAGACTTAAAAGCAACTTATAAATGAATATGTTGACCTGAAAATGGGCTGGTGTCAGTGGAAAGGGAGAGAAGATTGACAAGGACTTCAAGTCTGATTCCCCTGCATGGATTATAGTCAGAATTACCAATGGCCTTTAGGAGACCAGAATATTCTTGTTTGGAAGAGCTGCAGATGCAGTCAGCCAGTACTGTTACTGTGGGGTAAAGTAGATTTCTCCCTCTCAAATCGCTCCCTTCGTCTGTTAACCTGTTATTATAACAAAGACTCATCTTCGTTAGCTGCTTTGCCGCGGGGCTCACCTTATCTACCAGCAGAGAACGCTGATTTCGTATCAGAAGTGGAGGCAGGGCAAAGAGCGATGGGGAGGCAGGGCGACCAGCGGAGCAGGAACCTCACTGCAGCAACCTGGGATTCCAGGCCATCAAAGCATCCCGGGAATGCACTGACCACGGCAAGAGGGGGTTTTTGTCCTTTCATGAAGGTAGAAAGAACTACTTTAAAGCAATGCGTGCAGAAAGGGGATAAAAACTGAGGGTCCACAGAGACACCGGCAAGAAGCACTGAGAATGAACTTACAGAAAACAGCACTGAAGACCATCTAAAGCATGGGAAGAACCACACACTAGCAGTGGTGGCTCTCCAAAGATTTGTTTCACTTAAAAGAAGCAAAACTTTTGCAAGAGTCTTCAGACAAAGGTTTCTAGTACCTACTGAAGCAGGTTTTTGATGCACAACCCGCACAATTAAAAAGTGAAAGATTAGACAGGAGCAGGAGAGACTTTTCATAAGATGGCTATGTCCAGTGCCAGAAATATCATCTTGACTATGAATAGGGCTCTTCACCATTAGAAGTGAGACACTGATTCACAAAGTGATGCTGCACTAAGAGGCAGCAGGAAAGGTTTTGAAGAGCAAAAAACCTGCTTTTGCTGGACACAGCACCGTGCAGTCAGGTCTGCTAGAGGATCATTTCAGCAGTGAGTATTTGTGAACTAGATAGACAGAAAAGCAGAACACAGCCTCGAACATGCAAACCACAAAACTGTTCACAGAAACGGAGGAGCAATGCTAGGGTCAGATGCCAGGTTTCTCCAAGAGAAGCTATGCTGCGGGAGAAGGGCTCACAAAGGTAAGAACAAACGTGAAGGATCTCTGGCAGCTGTCCAGGTAACCTGGATGAACGCCAGGGATGAATATCCCTGCAAGTGCATCCGTTTACTCAGTAAGTAACGGCTGAAGGTAAAAACAGGGAATTCTTACAAAGACTATGGAAAAAAAAATGAAGCAGAAAATGCTCTGTTACTGGCTCATGCAGAACCACGTCCATGTGCGTAGGGATGAACCGTAGGCTCACAGAAGCACTAGGTGCTTGCAGAGGCACTCCTGATTCCTTTCAGGTGAGTATTAAATCAGAGCAGACACACTGGAGAAACAGCCCTTTAGCTTCTACAGAAGGGGGAAGGTGATCAGCCCCCAAGACCAGTTGGCCCTTTTGCCGTGTTAGAACATTTTGGCTTGAAACAGCCACAGCTCACATCCAACTGTGAGCCAAGCACTGGTGTCCTGATACCATGAGAAATACAGGTTCTTTTTCTCCCCTCACTAGGTTCTTCCTCCTCAAATGTTTGCTTATCTGTTGTTGCTGTGAAGACACAATTATCAGCCCAGCTCATCACCTCCTTCACCAAAACCAGCACCACCAGCAAGGAGAGATTTCAGGTGACTTTTGCCCAGAGCCAGAGGGGTGATCCCCCAGCGCCTGGGGCCAGCGGCCGTGCAGAGAAGTGGGGTGAGCCCCCCCACGGCAAAGCAATCCTCCCACACAGGGACTTGTGGTGAAGCTAAAGCCACTCTTCATTAAAACACGCCTACGTCATTCCTGTCACTAAGAAGCACTTGCATCAACAAGCACCGCTTCGCAGCAACACCCTTTGGGGAGATACAATGCGCTGGATCTGGGTCACCTCTCCCAGCCTTTGAGGGATATCTGTGCTGTCCTGGGATATGGGAGCACCCTAAAGCAGGAGTTGACATCTCTTCCCAGCAGTGCCTCTTCCAGTGGCTGCGAAACCCACCGAGAGCTGACGGCGCTCTCAGTGCCGCAGGCGCGGTGTGGACATGGGTTACTGCAGCACAGCAGCTGGAGGAGATGGCCTCAAAAGGGCAGTCAGCAGCAGGGCAGCCCGGAGGACAGGTCCTGTGGTGCACAGGTTTCCTTACATCGGGCATCCTCACCACCACTTCTGCCACACGGAGGAGAGCTGCACAAAGCTAACTCGCTACAGGAGTGTTTGCAGGCTGAGATAATCTCCCCTCTAAACAGGAAAGCAGTACATAAAGTGGGTGTACATGGGGAAGGATCCCAGGACACGATAAATGTTGTTCACCACTCAGCAATTACACTGCTGCTCTCCCAGGCGCGTGCACTGATGTCTGTAGACATACCTTCTAGCTCCCAGCTGAAGCAGGTGGTGGACATTCACGTCTGTCTCCCAGGGGGCATGGAAACGTGGGCGCTGGATAATCTCGGACTTTTTTTTTTCTTCTGGGTGATTTGGATGAGGATAAAACACAGGGACATTATAAAAGGTTTCTGTAACGCAGACCAAGTTCACACCAGTACAGTAAGCACGGAGGAAGGATCATCCTGTTCCATCTTTCTAAGGCTCAGATTCACGCACATCCCACCAACTACAACAGCCTTTCTGGGCTGCTGAGGAGATGGATTAAGGAGAACTAGACTTTATGGGGCCTTCCTCAGATGCTGTCAGCCACAAACATACCCGGGGGCACCCATTGCACTCTGCTCCCAGCCAGCGCTGGTGACAGTGGACTTCTGGCACAGCTGCATTTTGTCACCTTGTTGTGCAGCCTGAGGAGTGCAAGCTCCATCCTCTGTCCAGAAAGCATCCTCTGGGGTGTGATTCCTCATTTTCTCCCAGCAAAGAGAGCAAGTGGCCTCTGGAAATGATGCACTTCAGTGCAATGTTTTTATGGCCCTTATAATCGGCATGAAACAAACATTGAGTTGGAGGAGTACGTAAATCATCGCGGACCAGAAAGAAGAATAATCCTTTGTGAGTATTTTCACAGGAGGTTATTGAAACACTGAACAAACATAATCCCAGAGACTTCTTAAGCTTCAAAATCTTTCTGTGAAGTATGCAAAAAAAGATAAATATATGCTGGAGCTCTCTGTTCACATCTGGGGTGGGAAAGCGTAGCTTCTTGGCCATATACTATAGCAACCATAGCACCAGCAGTTAGGCACAGGAAGTTAAGACGAATACCACAGACATTTTACACGTGAAGAGATAAGTTAGCTAGTCTGAAAATGTTTTACCTGAGTGAGGGTGTGACTAGTCTATAGGAGTTAACATCTTTCTAGGGTGTAACAAGCTACAGCGTTGCTTCTTTCTCTGGGATAAATGTCCCCAGTCCTCCCATGAAAATTTCACCCAGCATGAAAAAGCCATTTATCGGGACATCAGCTCAAGGGAAAAATCTTCCGACCTGCTGGGTGAGAGGGGAGATGATAGGCACAACGGCTGGCTGGGAAGAAGAAACGCAGTGCCACTTGTGTGCAGTTTCTCATTCATTAATGCAACTTCAGGACAGATTTCAGAGCTTTAATCACTCCAATTGATTGTGATTAGTAATGATTTGTTGCAGTGGTTTGCAGGGTATTTCCTTATAATCCAGTTTAAGTCTGCCTTGGCCATTTCTAGATAATTCAGACAGCCTGTAAGAATTGTTCCTGTGGGAGCAAAAACCTGGATATTGTAATGCCAATTTTCATCATAAGATGCTTTTTTTAATAAATCAAAACGACTGTTTTCACTCAGGTCTTTGCACTGAAGTGGGAAATGTTTCTTCCCAGCTGCTGCAAAACTCTGACCCCATTTTTTAGAAAGCCTATTGTGACAATAAAATTGCTACATAAGCTCTAAAGGAATGAGTGTCGACCAGCTTGTCATACCACAACATTTGTAACACCTTCAGGGAGCAGAACAAACGGTTAAAAGGAAAGTTAGCTGACTCATTTCATGAGTAGCTGGTGTTAGTCGTAGCAGCTTGGAAGTTAACAGATAAAAATGTTATCAGAGCCAGCAGCAATATAGCCCTAACGATGACAGACAGACTTATGTGTAAGTAAGTCCAATTAACTGTCTTAAACATGGGTGCAATTTGGATTTGGTATTAATATTCCAGTAGTACACTGGAGACCGACTGACTGCTGAGCACGCTTTAGAGGAAAAGTCTTGCATTTCTGCATCCTCTGCTGGAGAATAATTTTATTTAAAGACATACAGCGACTTCAAAGTGCTGCTCCTTTTGGGTAACTAGGCCAAATTTTGTATTCAGTCACACTGGTATAACTTGAGTTTACAGTAACTCCATTGCATAATTAACCGCTGCAACAACTTACCCAGTGATGCTGTGGACTCTCTATTGCTGGAAATTATTAAGTCCCAAATGTTTGTTTGCTTGGTTTTTCTGAAAAAAAGACGCCTTAGTTGAAATTAATAAGCTGCCTGGCTTGCACTGCACATGATATCGGATTTGAAGGTTACATTGCCTCACTTTGACTTCATGATCCATGAATGATGGGTCTTGTTCACACAGGGGATTCAGGAGCTCTAGGGTGGCATGGGATGGTGTGGACAGCCTTACACACCAGCAAAAGCACCCTGGTGCACCACAGCTATCTCCACGTAGGACCACTTTAATGGGGTGTGAAGCACATTCTTCCCAGAGACAAACCCTTGTCAGGAACCTTTGAACTGACTTAGCCCTAGATGTCCTGGACTCAAATCTTTATCTCCATTCCTGCAAAAAGCCAAACCATGCAAGCTGATACTCACAGTTTGTTTGACACCACCAAAAAAACCCAGCACTCAAGCATCTTCCTGTAAGTTTCTAGGCAATTATTCACCTACGTCACCTGGATTATCAGATACCATGAGTTATTTGTTGATTTGTTATGTTTGGCTTCTGTGCAGTAAAATCATGTGTCAGTATTTGTGGGGGTGAGCAGGTCTAGCAAATGGTTCAGAAAAGGGTAATGTCTTTCCATAGCCCAATTAAATCAGGGACTGCTGCTGCAAAGACTGTCTGAGGGGAGCCACAGAAACTATTCAAATTAGTAGCTGCTCTATCTGGCCTAATTATGAGAATCTGAGTGAGGAGAGGTGTGTTAACACACACATTTAATTTTCGTTACTTGACAGCTGCTGCAGTCATTTACTTCTGGGTAGCATCACACTGCCGAGGCAGAGAAGGCACTGCTCGTCCCACACGACACTGTTACACCAGCCCACAGCAAAGTAGGAAGTTTGTGCTCAAGGAAGGGTAGGTTTGGAGCTGGCAGCCCAAGATAAATGCTTGTGGAAGGCCCCAAACCTCTCAGCTTCTCTTTTTTAAGTATATAAAGAGCAGAAAAAGTAAGAGAAACTTGCCACAGGATTATAAGTTCTTCCCATGTATCACATTTTACACCTGATTCTGCCTCCTCTTGCAGCAGTAACAGCTCCTTCTGACTGAGGTACATGATGCCAGCAACGTCAAGCCACACACCAGCTGGACACGTGGGGTGCTCTTTCAGCACCCCTGACCATTGCCACACACCACAAAGGCAACCCACAGCCATAACCCCGGAGCTGCTTCCAGACCTGCTGCCACAGTGACCTTCTCCAGGACCAGCATGTGCTGTCCGGTGCATAGACCCATCCCATCTGCGTGGAAGGCCTGTTTGCCCTTCTCCAAGAGGCTCCCACCCACTCCAGGCATCACACAGAAACAGCCAGGGCCAGGCAGGGGCTGCACTCCCTCTGCCAGCTTCCCCCTCGCCCAGCGCCCACCACACTGGCACATACCCCTTGTGCTTGTGGCCAAGACATTTTTTTTTTTTGGTCGGTTTGGGTTTTTTTGGGTTTTTTCGGCAAGCCTTAACCCAGACACCTCCATATCTCTGTGCTGCTCTGCCCTTATCTTTGTAACTGCCACGCTCAGCCCTCATTCAGGTGAGGCGTGCAGGAAATCTCAGCACCCGCCAAAGTGAAAATGGCAAAATTATGAAAAGGAGAAAAAACCAAACCCACAGGAGTTCACTTTTTTTACCAGCTTAACATCATTTTCTTTGCTGAGCAATGGCTTGAATGACCTTCTCTGTCTGGGAAGAACTGGAACAACTAAAAATAATGATTAAATATTACAAATAACATCCAGCAACGCCCCTGACACAACCGCAGATGTGACAGATTTTTCTCTGGGTTGCCTTCCCAGTTTGCTCCATGCTGTTACCATACAACTCGGTAAAGGTTTGCTCTGAGGGTGAGGGTGCCACACCGCGGACTGCTCACCTTGTATGCCCATTTCAGGTTTCGGCAGACCCCAGTGTGGTCATTGATGGGGATCCCCATGCCTCAAACCTCTCCTTTCTCCCTTTCCACATCCTCTTTTCTCCTCCTCCTTCCAGCTACGAGGCAATGGAAAGTAAAATAACAGCTTCTCTCTCCCATCCCGGCCAGGAGAGGAGGGGAGCCGGTTTTTCCTTCCCCATTTCCACGTGGTGGGAGGAAGGAGAAGGTCTGATTAACAGGTCTCAGTGCTTTTCCCGGGGCTGGGTGAAAGGCAAAACTGCAGCACTTACCCCTCAGCTCTGGCTGATGTCCAGAAGCAATGCTGCTGGATCTCAAGGCACTGGAGATCCTGGAGAGGAGCAGGGACATCCCCCATAGCCCCCTGACCAGGCACTAGCTCCAGCTTTGGCCTCCTTGGCCATGCCCAAGCCTGCTCCTGTTAAGGACACAGCGCTTTGGCAACAGAAGGAGACCCAGGGACAGCTCAGAGAAGGATGCAGAATCCCCTCCACACTGCAGTACAGCTGAAATACTTCAGCAGTGGTGATAAGGCAGGTGAAAGCTGCCTGCTTCCTACACTGGCATCTGGTTAAACGCCCATTTGGGGGATGTGCTGCAGAAGAAGAGACAAAGGACAAGTTATGCCAGTGACTGTGGAGAATGAAGAACGAGCCTTGCACAGCCCGTTCCAACCACCAAACAATGCCACTGCCAAGACAGAAAGCCAGGTGTTTTTTTAAAAATGTTCAGAAAACTGGGGCTCAAGGCACCCCGGGAGCTACAGCCCTGAGCCAGTGGGCATGTAGCCAGGTATGCTGTGGCTTGGGGACAGCAGGGCTGCGGGCCAGGCATCGGCCGACCCAAGCCCACCTCACTTGCTCCCTATTGCCAAACTGAAATGTGACCCTTCAAAAGTGCAAGGCCTGCTTTCCTCCCCTCTTTACCATCACTTTTCCATGCAGAAAATGAACTACCACGCAACTAGCACAGGGTGAAGCTTTGGAAAGGCGGCCATTCCCAGCTCCTTGGTTCGCAGCAGCAAAATGTTAGGTTGGGTGTTTTAGCTACAGTTTTTGTCAGTCCTATTATCATCACGCTGCAGAAAAACTGCCTCGGGTGGCAGTTAGGCTCGAACCAAACCTACATACTATATGGAATGCATGTACCCGGGGAGTCGATGCAGCCTGGAAGAAGGAACATCCCCTCCAACATCTCTCCTTGGCAGATGCACAACCACAAAGTCTCCTCCAGCAGGAACCCAACAGCGAGGGGCCCCAGCCTGACATCCCAGATGAGGGCACCGGTCTTGTCTCGCATGGGGGATTGATGCTGGGAGCAATAACAGTAACAACAAAGCTCCTGTGGAAGCCAACACGCAGGGTCAGGCCCCCACGGCTCCCATAAGTGAGTGACAACCAGCAGCACTGGGCAAGCAGGAGAGGCATGGCAGGCACCTGGGAAGACCGCCAAGCTTGCTTCACCGTATCTTTAATAATTGTTAGATAGCAAAAAGAACCTTAGCTACATTTTTCACGCTTGCAAACACCCCTCAGATGAGAGTCTTTTTCTCTGTGGAGGGGGAAGACAGAAACCGAGCGGCCCCCGCAGCAGGGAAGCTTGTCAGTCTCTTTTAAAACATCTGCAGAAAGCGCCTACAAAGGAGCAGGAGGTGCTTCAGGTCTGGGAGAGAGGGAAGTGCAGAATTATTAGCAGGTGGGATGGCTGGCCTCTGCAAAGCACCAGGAAGCCCCTCTCCTCCCTGCTGCATCCCAACAGGACCCAGGGCAGCCATGCTGGCTGCAGGGGTGCCTTGAGTGGCTTTAGGCAGCCTTCATCCCTCTCCACCACTCTGGTTAGTAAATCACACGGCTTGCAATGACAGAGGAATCAATGGGACTGCAGCCCTGAATTCAGGCAACCAACCTTTCCCGTGCCTGGCAGCTGCTTCCGATTTGGGGGCAATTGGAAACTCAAATTTACACCCTCAGGATACCGGCACAACCTGGGCCTGGATACCGCCGCTCAGCATCACTGACAACCCGATAGAGCACTGCCACACTGAGGCCTGTGTATCTCGTGGCTGTCCTAAAACGACACTTTTTAAAAGGGGGGGGAGGGGGGGGAAAGTAAATTCCAATAATTTCATTAGAGCAATGTTTCCCAGGGTTTTACAATCGGTGATCACAGAGCCTTTTTGAGCAAAACACAGCCACTGATCACATTGAGAGCAACACTGCTGAAATGTTCATTTTCAGCTTAAAATGTGGCTAAACTTGAAGTATTATTTGTATTATTTTCCCTCTTTTCCTTTCCTTTCCCCTTCTGTCTTATAGCTTGTGGGCTTATAAATCCAGGTTTACAAAACCATTTTACATTTGCTGCTATGTTACAGATATTGTATCCTACATGTACGTAATGGAATAAACCCTGATCTAAGGGACTGGGAGGTTTTTACGAGCAGCTGTTGGTATGCGCCTCCCGTTCCATTTCTCCCCTCAGAAAGCACTAAGCAAACATCCCCTCACCGGGGAGGCTTAGGGCGAGTTCACCATAAAGTTTTCTTATATCCAAAATGGTAATTTGCTTGAGCAACCCCATTGATTTCAGTGGGTAATCACTAACCTGAGGAACAAGCTCACAGCTTTGCTCTTCAATCCGGGCAGCTGTTTTGTTTGCACCTTTTCTCTTATCCAACGTGGCTGCAGCGTGCTGAGCATCAGGATTTGTTCTATTTAAAATCAGCTCTAAAGATAAGATTATTCCTTATCTTTGAAAACTGCCCAGCTTTGCAGAGCATCCCCTGTCCCAGGCAGCCCGGGAGCACATTCCAGCCACTGGCTTGTGCCAGTGGCAAGCATGGGGGCAGAGTCCTGGCCCTTCAACAGGCAAAACCCCTCTGCCAGCAGAAAACCAAGAATAACTCTCCACTGTGGCTGCCAGTCAAGTGGAACCCTGTGGCTGCTGTGGCATGGAGGGCAGGAAAACACAAATACCTCCTCGGGAACCCCTGGACCGCTGGAAGTCATCTCAGCTGTCCCCCAGGTGAGCTGGTACATAACGCACAAAGGGAAGAGAGAGTTTCCATCCTTGTCTCTAGCTGACGGGCACAACGCAAACACTGGGGAACTGCTAGGATCCTCTCAGACAAACTTCAGTGGGCGAATCCTTGCCCATAAGGAAAACTGGGCACTGCTTTTCCCTCCCAGCTGAGGCAGGCCCGGAAACGGGGCTGAGCACTGCATTTGTCTTGACCTCCCTCCCTGCCTCCCCACTTCCCCGGTGAAACGTGGCTATTTCTGCCACCGCTGACAAATACCGTCACCTTTCGCTCCCTCCCCTCCCTCGCGGGTGACAGGGTGCAGCGTCGGGGACCATAAATGAATCATCCTGCTGCAGCTCCTGTGGCTTTCGAGCACGGTGGTGGGAGTGGGGCCACCCACATCAGCCCAGCAGCACCGCAGGGTCGGGGGGGGGGCGGTGCAGCCCCAGCCGCACGGAGAGCCAGGGGGTCTGCATTGCATTTGGCTTGTATCGGGAAAACAGGAATAAATACCAGGAGATGCAAGGCAGGAGAGAGGGAAGCTGGCTCTGAAACATCCCTACTGCTGCTGGCCACGCTGACTCTTTTCCTCACCGCAGCCACAGGAGCTAGCAGCCCAGGGGTGCATCAGCTAGCCCGGCAATGCCCAGGGCAGGGCAGTTCAGTGGCACGGAGAAGCCCAGCCTGGCTGGGGAAGCTCCCTCCTTCACGGGGCCAGACCTGGGGGTTTGGGCCAGCCTCCCCATCACCACTGCCAGCCCTTCAGACAATCTTCCATGGAAAAACTCCTCTCTTGCTGACATCCATCTGAATTCACCTCAACAGGCACTAAAAAGTTTGTCTGACAGGCAGGGACTGCTATGCAAAAGAGCTAAAAGGTGAAGGGGAACTCCCTTGGGTTGGATGCTACATCCTGGTTTCTTTGCAGGGTCACAACTCATTGTTCCACGTTGCAAGACTACTCTTTGTACGTAAAGAAACAAAGCAAGCTGTGGATGCCATGTGCCAGCGTTAAGCTTCTCCAGTATATGACTTGACCCAATAGCCCTCAGATCTTTCCTGCCACCTAGACTGGCCCTTGCAGTATTTCTTCAGGCTTCCAGCTTTTCTTCGAGTAAAATATAGAGCACTTTATTACGCAAGTGCAGTATGGCATAATACACATACACAACTTGTCCCCAGGGGAGTAAAGGCACCTTGATATGAGCAAAGCATTGCCTTTTTTTACCAGGAGCTCTGCTCCCATTTCAGGGTGTCACTCGCACACCTCCCAGGACAGCAGCGGGGTGGTCCCAGGCCACCACATGGCTCCTCCATGGGTGACACACCGCAAGAGCACAATCAAACCTATTGTGCAGCTCTAGAACAGTTGTGGATTTAATCAGCCAGAGGGGGAACGGTAGGGGTGGGGAGGGGGGACGGGACCAGATGGACATGGCATAAAGATTTTATATCTAATCAAATAAATCTACACTGACATCTTGTGGAGATCATGAGACCAGAATGGTGCAGCCACTTGGTGGGGTGGGATTTACACCCTCACTGTGCCCTGCCAGACACCATTGCAGTGGCAGCCAGACTTGCCACAGAACCTTCAGGTGTGTCCACAGTGAAAACCAGGTCCTGCAATCTCAGAAGCCATCATTCTCTGTCCACAAAGATCGTTTTGCTAAGTGATCTTCACAAACCCAACTAAAATGTGACTATTTACTTTTAAATCCTCACTGAAAGTAATACCATGGCCCCTCTTGCATAAATGCCGTGATGCTTCAGGCTTCTAATCAAAGCACAAGCTTCCGATGAGAAGCTATTTTCATGCTGAAATTTTACTGTCTCTGTAAGCACTGAAAGAAAATGGACTTGAGTAGCACTTCAGAACTCCTTTAATGCTCCTCTTCATCTAAAAATACATGCTTTAAGCAAAAACTGCCTGCAGTTCGGAAATATGCAAGATTTTCCTCCCTATTCACCCCATTCGTTTTAGCTCCTCTGCAGGTCAGAAGGGTTAAATTAAGCCGCTGCCGTCTTTCTTCTAGTGTTCTCTTTCTTCCAGTGCGCGGGTAAATGTTCCAAGTACCACCCCTCTGTTAGGCACAGGCCACATCAATGCCACGGTGTAATTGCTTGGTAGGGTTAACCAAGAGTTGAAATCCCAGCACAGATAATCTTGCAACCAAACCATACAATCATTCCTCCAGCTTCTTCCTAATACCACACTGGGGAGCAAATGCTCACGCTTGCTCCACAGCGGGGCAAAAAGTGCTTCATCAAGGCTGATTTCTAGCAAACCATTCCTATCAAACAGGTTTGAGAAGACCAAGGGTGCCATCAGATGTCCAGCCCAAGAGGCTGGCATTTACACCTCACTGAGGTCCTCTGCGTGTAACACAACAAATCATTCAGTCCTTTATGGGGTTTTCACCCTACTCGCTCCTATCCTTCCCCTTGGGCAAGGGACCACCCCCAAGAAGTTTGGATTTTTTCCAGCCCAGTTTCTGACCTGTCCAGTTAGCAGAGGGGAGACATGGAGCTGGGTTCAAACCAGGTGGTAGGCAAGTGCTTTTAACTGTGATAATCAGTTTGGCCATTGGCAGGGCAAGACCAGCCCTTGGGAAACAGAAATAAAGAATTTACAGGGACACAGACAGCCAGGTAATCAATGTTGTGCCTTAAACTT
Source organism: Falco peregrinus (assembly GCF_023634155.1). Taxonomy (NCBI): domain Eukaryota; kingdom Metazoa; phylum Chordata; class Aves; order Falconiformes; family Falconidae; genus Falco; species Falco peregrinus. The sequence continues at coordinate 93,196,817 of NC_073724.1, read as the reverse complement.
CTCCATTACACCTTTAGAAACCATATGGGCCCCTTTCGTTTTCCCCTTTCTTCCCTCGCTCTGTCAACTCTGTCACTGCCCTCTGCCAGGTCTTCTACCTGTGCCAGTGCCTGTCTCCTCCGAGATGGCCAGAGACCCTCTGGAACCACTGCGGTAGCACCAGGCGGGTGGAAATAGACACTACCCAGCTATGATGGAATGGAGGGAAAAAGGAGCCTGGACTTCTTCATGGTGTAGCAGCCAACCTGGGGACGCCATGACCACCATTCACAATGCTACCAACAGCTACCACCATCATCAACAGTGAGTCTGTATGCCTTTGCATGCAACTTTGCAGTAGCTCAGCCATCTCCACTCAACAAGACCTTCTCCTCCTGCTACGTACCCATTGTATCCACACCAGATAAAAAAAAAAAAAAAAAAAAATCACACATGGACAACATCAACCCCCCCCTCCCAGTTATGGCCCCGGGTCAGTCAGCTCCATCTTTTTGCTCTTCTCAGGGCAGCATTAACAGCCCCCCTCAAAGCCAGACAACTGTCCAAAGCGGGTGTCATGGAGGTACAGCATTAGCAGCACATTTAACAAGACCTCAGCTTTATGCACGAAGAAGGAAATGCAAGACCACAGAGCATAAAAAACACTATTTTGCCTTGGAGAGATCCTAATGCTGAGTCCATTAAGTTACATGTAATACCACCCAACCAGTTACAAGAGGGAACAAACCAACCCTCAGAAGAAAAGTCTGAATGACTCCAACATGGGAATCACTAGCTGCAGCACTAGCTCCTCCCTGAACAATGGCTGACAGCTTTTATCCTTTGAGCTGCAAAAGAAAAGGAGCAATTTTTATGCTTCTAAGTGACTAACGTGCAAGCAATGCTTTACATTCCTGCAACTCTCCTCCTTTTGGACTGCCAGGAAGTGTACAACTCAAAAACCCACACACAAAAGCCCTGCCATTTCAGCTCTCAATGTGCCTTGAGCAGTCCCCGTAAGCATCCTTACATATGTGCAGCTACATCTGATCAATCAAATCTTGTTGCCCAGTATTAACTCTCAAATCTATATTTAAGCACCTAAGTAGGAATTACTACAGCTTTCCAAAGATCCTAAGCACCAACTCTGTTAAGAGCTTGTCGAAGTACTGACCTCCTAATGAATCTGTTCAAATGATAACATTCACCTCTCTCCCAATGCTGGGAAATTCAGTACTGTCATCCACAGCTAATGCTCCCGAACCTCCTCCAGTAAGGGCCGAGCTTGTGAGTGTCCTGCCTTTCTTATAGAAACAGAGGTCAGATGCAAATACACAGAGGAGACTTTTCTTAAAAGTCTGTGGTGAATTCAAAGTCACTGTACCTTGTTTTAGAAAAGGCTCATTCAGATACAGCAGAATGCAGGCATCATAGTTTGGTAGAAATTTGGGAAGATGGTATCTTTGAAGTACAACGTATTTGGGCATTGAACCAAAAATTAAAACTATCCAAGTACTAAATGGAGATACTTTGATACAATTCTTACTTGCGCCATTTCAAAGCCAGGAAGCCTCTGAAAATCTCTGCATTTGAACCTTGCTGTTCTTACAGCTAGAAAGTCAAAAAGCTGCTTTTCCTTTCCACAGCCCGAGTCCTGCCCTTTGCCAGACAGGCAAACCCACATCCTGCAGATGAGCAGAACACAGCAACAATATTCCAACTCACAGAAGAAAGCCAACTCTTTTAATTTTCTTTTCCTTTCTTGTAATTCTCATTTTAAAAATCAGTTTGCATATGAAGCCAGTGTTTTACCTTCATTCTGTAACTTTCCCCTTCCTGCCTCAGTTACGAGGAAATGAGAGAAAAAGATAGGATCATATTTATAGGGCCAACAGCTGTTAAAGAGGTTGGAGTAAATGTGAGAGAACAAGGAAGAACACAAAATCTGAGGCTGGAAATGCTCTGGAAAGTTAGGCAGCGAGACTTAATCCAGGATTCTGAACGAGTGAGTAACTCTGGATGAAAATTTAGCAAAAGGTAACTGAAGTAAAATATACTGCGATTGCTTAATAGATACGACAGAACATTTGCCTTTAGTTAGAATAAAGGACCATCTAGAAAATATAGATACTTCACCAGCATCATCAGAGGACCAAACACAAAACAGCAATGGCATTATGCGACAGCAATCTGTAGCCGACAACTCTCCTTGCCAGCAATGTCAAGACCCCCGTCTAGACCTACAGATGCAGGAGATAAGGCCTCAGCTCCAAACACTGCAGTAATCATAGAATCATTTATGTTGGAAAAGACCTTTAATATCAAGTTCAACTGTTAACCCAGGACTGCCAAGCCCACCACTAAACCATGTCCCTAAGCACCAGATGTACACATTTTTTGAACCTTTCCAGGGATGGCAATTCCACCGTGTCCCTGGGCAGCCTGTTCCAATGCTTGACCACCCTTCCAGTGAATAAATTTTTCCTAATATCCAATCTAAACCTCCCCTAGCACAATTTGAGGCCATTTCCTCATCATAAAACTGCTTGCTCTAACACACAACTTCATGGATTACTTGACAACGAGATCCATTTTCAAACAACAAATACCAATGGGAAGTTGGTCAAAAGCTTCAGAATGGATGTATGGACGGTAGGAGAGACTTCCCATATTATTTTATGTAACTCACCAGTGTTATGCTGTGCACACATCTCATGAATACAATACCTCTTCACTGAGCAGATAAACAAGCATTCAATTCCAGGGACTTAGTCATTACAAAATATTTTAAAATGAACCAATGAAGATAACTACTGAAAGGAGGAAAGAAAGGATTAACACCATCCAAATACCAATACCAAATTCATTGTATTTAATGAATTAGCAAAGTGAACTGTTCATATCTCAGTAACAGCTCTTCAACATTACAGCTGTTTCTGGAGTTTTCAAAAACAAAAGCATTTCAAGTTTTCCAGAATGGGAAAGATGATCAAACCTGTCAAGATATACACCAAGTGTAAAGGGTGTAGGAAGTGGCATTACTCCTAGTATTTTGTATGGTCAAAAGATTAGTTTCAAATTTAAAAGACGACAATTTTGTTAAACTAAATTTTAAATGTACATTCTACAGAAGCCATACTTTTCAGTTCCTTCTTTTGTTGTCAAAAATTATCCACATATACATGGACATACACACATGAAAGTATGACCTTTGAGTTTATTATTTAAACTACAATTTTCAGGTCACATGATTACTATGCACTGACAGTACTTCCATTGTAAGAAATCATCAATTTTGATGCAATGATTCCTCATTTCAAGGTTAAGCACTTTCCCAAGTCTCAAATCTCTTGAAGAAATTCCTTCTTTTCCTCAAAATACTTCTGAAACCACTCAATATGTTCAATCTTCTGTTTAACACTGAGGTATGGGTTTTTTGAAAGCCCACAAATGACCAGCTCCATGAAGTGACGAATAGGTCCTTGCTTAGGAAAACCTTCGAGGTGTTTCTCCAGAAAGATATGTTCATGAAATTCAGCACCATCGTCCATCCCTAACAGAAGGGATCCAAGAAAACGACAGTTATTATCATAACAGCAAATTTAAAGTAAAAAAGGATATAGTTCGCAAATAATCTTAAATTTGTGAAATTAATGGTTCTGTGCCCTTGAATTCTTTTGCACAGTTAAGCCAACCACACAGAAGTGGAAGAAACTGTAGAATTTTAACACATTAATTTCTCCCTCTACACAAAAAATGTCAGCACATATCATACTCCTGACTACCCTATTACTTCAGTTTTGTACTCTCATTTATAAGAATATCTAATATTTAAATCAACTTTCTGGCTGGTAACCTGGCTGAAAGCTGATGCCAGGGTGGAAGCAGGGGGAGTAATAAAAAAAAATAAATAAATATTCTTGCTTAAAAAAAAAAGAAAATGTTAAGTATGTGAAAATTTTGATTTACCATGGGTACCATCTTTTAGACTGGGGACACTCTCTTCATAAATTCTTTAAGAAAACACTTGATTGCCTAAATTCTGCAGAGGATTAGAGAACACAAGCTAGTCCTGAACAAATGAGGCAACCTCATAAAGTACGTCATATGAACAGCTAACATACACTCGCATGTTCATTCCAAGTCATGGTTTTAACATCCTATTGCTATCAAATGGGCATAGAAAAGCAGTTTTCCAATGCTTTCTGAATCTGGGAGTGTATGCCAACATAAAAATGTTGTGTATCTCACCAGTTGCTACTTTTAAGTTGTAACCAGTACAAAAGATGATTCAAAAGCATTTAAAAGCATCCACAGGAACACGGGACAAGGAATTATTATTATAGATCATATAATCACGCACAGCTCAGATCCTATGGTAAGTTTTTGATCTCTGCCCTGTGGATTTTCTTTGCTGTTCATGTTATGATGCTAGTGCACGCAAGAGACTCAGAACACAAATTCCTACATGCAGAAAAGAGGCTGCTTTTGCAGTTTCCAATTCTCAGATAAAAAAAAACAAGGCAAGCTGGGATTTGCAATTGAAAGATTATTCTTCAGTTAGGGATATGTGAAAAATTTTATTTATCCGATCTGCTATAGTTTTGTAAATGACATTTGCACCTTTAAGTAAAAATATATCATTACAGAACAATACTGTATATTGTATTTCCAGACAACAAAAACAGGAAGTCTACTCTGTAGACTAAGTGTAAATGTTTCTCTACACGAGCTAGGGTATATTATTTGACAACATTAAATCAGGAGTATTAAAATCGAGGCAATTAAGCCATGTCAGTCCTAGGCTTCCTCCTGTGTAGAGCTTCTACAGTTTCAGAAGAAATGATGCACAGCTCTGGGATGGAGAAGTCTCTCAGCTTGTATTCGCTAAGTTCTTTCTTTCTTGTTCTAAACTTTAGGAACTGCAAAATCTGAACAGGCTGGGAAATACGCTTATTTTTCCCACAAATGTGAGAAAATGTTTGTCCTTGAAAAAGCAAGCATGTTTCCTTCTTCAGAAACTCTTTTTTCCTTTATGTTAAAAGTTTAAAAAAAAAATCACGTCAGCTTCAGAAGGTATATTTCTGCTGTGCTTGGAGACCAATGTCCATTTACAGATTACCATGTCACCCACACTGACTTTCCTCCACCAAGGGAAGGTGGAATCTTGCTGTACCTGGATGCTACTGGTTGCTTTCACAAGCTAACATCCTTTCCAGATTTCCAGACTTTTGCTAGTCACAAAAATCCAGGAGAACTATACCAAATGAGCCCACTACCAAAAGAATCTGAATAATGCTGACAGTAAAATTTGGCCTTCTTGATGCTCTTCTTTTGGGGACAGATACAGGGTATCAGGAGAGATTACATCTAATTAATAATTTCACCGATTTCATCTCTAACCCAAGAGAAATGAAAAAATTTATAGCCTCACAAAAACACAAGTCAGAAGGAAATATTACACCGTGTATTTTGATCTCCCATTTGTCAAAGACTATCATACATAGTTTGGGGATGAAGTGTTAGCCCAAACATTTCAGTTAGACCACATATTTCAGTCCTCAAAGAAGTAAAGCATGCATCACAAAAAGAGACCACAATTGCCCAAAGCATCAGAGGCCAGGACTTCTGGTGGGAACTGATTAGATGAGATATGCTTGCATGATTCCCCTCACCCCCAGCAAGCCGTAACTTCCTACATGGGAAGAACAAGCTTGTCCCTTAGCCTCTCTTGCACTGTCCTCAGAAACCTAGTTTGAAAGAATATGCATGGTGGGAGGATTTTCTTCATCGACCTCAAAGCACCAAGTCACCCACTCTCAATATCCTATTTCCAATACCCTACATACAGCAAAACAGAAAGTCTAGGGAATTTCTCTAGCTAAAACACTAACCCTCCCAAGACATGGCCAATGTTGCCTTAAAGATGACATCTCAAACGCAGATGTCCATTCCTGTAGGGAGTGTTGCTGACATGCTATAAAGATGACCAAGTATCCTGATCTAGTGAAAGATGTCCCCGCCCATGGACTAGATGATTCTTAAAGGTACCTTCCAACCCAAACCATTATATGATTCTAGGATTTTTAGAATGAGATAAATAATGCTTTTACAGTAGGTGCCTAGAACAGACCCAGAATTTACAGTAAAGCAATCCCCCCCCGAAAATGACTGTGTAACATTTGCCATCTCTCTTAGCAAACCGACTCAATGCTTCTCTGTTGGGAAAAGCATCTTAGCAAAACAGCCAAAACAGGATTTGGTGAACGTTTGCCTACAAAAGTCAACAAGGGGCAACTGAGGCATTACTTTTCCGAGACTTCCATTAAGCCTATCACTTCTGCCCTAACAGTCTCTGGCCCACCAGAAGCATTTACTCCTCAGAATGAGGTGCTAAAACAATGTATCATCAAGAATCTGCACTGTCCTTTCTAACCACTGTGCTCCTCAGGATGTGAGTCTTAAATATAAATGCACAGAAATAATTTTTAGAAGGGAAAAAAATCAACGTTTTTCCCAACTTTTTGCCATGCCAAATCATGGAGCAAAACTAAAGCTACTAGAAGCAGAAGAGGCAAGCAGAAAGGAGGAGTGAGAATGATGTTACGCAAGGTATACTGATGGTTTGCTAACCTGGTAAAAATTAATCAGAGGTCAGAGAGACGGAGAAAAAAAAAAGGTAGTTTTCTGCCTAACAGTGACTTCAACTGCATCAGATAAGGGAAAGGACACGCAGGCAAGAGCAGACAACAGGACAGCAGGGTTGGGGGGCAAGACCACTACTGGCCACTGCAGCAAGCCAGCACTTCCAGCCACACCTTCAGATGTTCACACCAAGGCCAGAGGTTTTAAAAATCATGACCTTGCCCTGATGCCTCAAAGCACAGCACAGTGCCTCGTTAAAGCACTAACAACAACACTGCAGATGCTCTGGAGACAAGAAAACAGTTACAAGCTGTCTTCTTTCTTTTTCATATTTCATTTAAAACTTTAAAGGCTTTCATAATACTAAATGTTGAGCATACATCCTTCCTCAACAGTAAATTTCATTACACTTATGTTTTTAAAGCCATGTGCTTGTGGCATAGAAGAAAAATCACACATTTCTTAATACAGAACAAGCTGAGGTAATGTCCTCCTATTGAGACAACTGTTACAAAACTGCAAATTAATAGCAGGAACGGGCATCTTTCTTTTGAAGAGCCACTGCAATTACACTATGTTGGTATAACTGGAGAGAGGTTTGCAAGCTTTTAACTGTGCTTTGACATACCTGATCTGATTAACAGTCTGTGGCCAGCAGTTTGACAGGATGGAATTTACTGATTTGATATTTCAACCTGAGAGGTGATAGATTTTGGAACACTCCACTGGAATTTTCCACATGACTAGTCTTTGTGGACAAATCAATAAAGGTTCTTGTTTAATTACATGTAAAGATGTATGTAATGCTGTCCATTCACCACCCCATCCCAGACAGCACTGTTCCAGCTACATTGCTTCAACAGAAAAACCACTGGCCACCAAAGACGCCTGGTCCACTTACAACCCCAGACAGCAAGATTCCAGCCACATTACAACAACAGAAAAACCATTGGCCGCAATGGTTTTCAGCTTGCAAAAACATGACTAGAGTATACTCGGATTTCTACATGATAGAACAGATCAATTCTGGGAGCAGTGATTATATTCTGTGAAAAAACTGCCAATACAGGATGAGAATAAACATTAAGAAACAATGAACCACATTATGCAATTTGCAGCTCGGTATAGGACAGATTTTCAAAGACTCCCTGCTTCAGATACTAACCTGTTCTGCTTTCACTGACTGAATCATTCTAAAAGTAGTCCTGTTTGATGTCTTTAAAGTCTTAAAAAAAACCCCAAAACACACCAACCCACAGCCAAGCTCTCCCTGAAGTTATGAAGTTCCCTTCCCTAAAGTGTACACCTGCTTTGTGTAGTTGTTCTTCCCTTCCTTAACATTCGTTCCCTTTCTGCTGGCTTAACTTCACAAAATGCTTGCTTTTTTTTTTTTTCCAACAGTAATAAAAGTAAATAGCATGCACAAAGATGTCTAGTTAAGATAGATGCCCAGAGTGAGTGAACACTGACTGCTTATTCTTATGAAACAGATAGAACAAAGGGAGCAAACAACTGTTTAACATTCAGCCAACACAGATATGGAACTGGCAGATAGCTGATTAGGATCCTGCTAGCCGCTTGGTCTGAGAGCCACACCAAAGAACAGAATCAGCATTATAAAACACACATGGCAGTTTTAAGATTTCCTATCCTCTGCTAGAAGCTTCTTTAAAGAAGCTGCATAGTAAAAGGTATTATGTAATAGACCTGAATGGCCTTTTGGTGCTGAAAGCATCAGGGCTGAGGGGGGGGAGGGAGTTCTCCCCTTTTTTGGCAGAATCTTGTCTGAAGAGTGCCAGAATGAGTTCATCTGAAGCATCTCTGATTTTGGACGCTATTACTATCAAATACATGACTCATAGCTGAAACATGATGTTACGAGAGTCAAAGGTCATAATATGCTCTAATTCTCAGAAAAGATACAAAGAGACAAATAATAAAATAGTGCACGTACCAATTTCATTGTCAATTGGGAACTCCCACAGTATTCCTTCTTTTGTCCACTGGATCATCTCCTCAAAACCATTTCGAGGAGGCTGTGCAGTTACTGCTGCAATCTCCTTTGCAAATTCCAGATCCCAAATTGTTGGTGAAGATACTAAAAAAGAAATTTTGTAAAGATCTATCAGCATGCCAAAGACTTCTCACTAACTAAAACAAAGTCCTTTAACCTTTACAGAGACTAATACTTTCAGCTGTGCTAATTTTTCTGCCTTAGATGCCAGCATCACCTTTCTCAAATGAGAAGCCTCTTGTTGACATGAAAGTCCATTAAATTCTCAAATATCTGGTGAAAACCTATTCTGAACTCCTAGGGGATAATTTATTTTTAAGCCTTTCACACAGAGCGGGAATTTAATTTTTCCACAATCTTTTTTTTCCTTTTTCTCTTTCACAAATCGTACATACTACAAACTCTGAACTTGACTGGTACACTCTGCCAAAGGAATCTTGCTTACTAGAAGAGATTTCAGGTACTTCAAAACTATACTTTCCTCCTTCAGGGAAACAACTCAGTCTCCAAATGATGGCAATTTCTTCCCCGCCACTCATAAGTGTCCCAGTTTTTGTCTCTTGGGCTTGAGAAATCCTGATTTCCTATTCTTCTTCCAAAATCAAACAGTCCCTTTAAAGACGCATCTTTCCTGATACATGTAAGTACACTTTGATTAAAAAAAAAATAAAATAAAAGATTTATCTGGCAGCAGCGTTACTCTTAAGGAGTTCTTGCCTCTCCACCCAGGAGAACTGGTCATGAACCCAGACTGAACCACACTGCTGAAGTGAAGGGAACAAGCTGTTGCCACAGGACAGGGAGGAGCCACTGGGAGTGCCTTTGGCTGCTGCCTCATGACAGTTGTGCTCCCCTTTATTTTCGTGTCTCCCCCTGTTACCAATTCACCCTAAGCTCCTTGGAACAGAGATCTTGAATACAAATGCTACAGTCCATTTGAAGTGGATCATGGCCAATCAGCTATTATTTTACTAATAATAGACTTTACTAATAAGTCTAAGTATTTGAAACCAAGATATTATAATTTCATCTTCAACTCACTGGCTTACAACTCCACTGGATTAAAAATAAAGAAAAAACCTCCTCCCTCCCTTAAGAAAAAAACCAAAATGAAAGGGCAAACAGTATTTCTACATACTGAAAAGCATTTTCACATTTTGTGTTAAATCAGAAGACACTTTTCCAAATTAGGTCTTACTTAGCAGGGAAATTGCTGAAACTATATTCCCTAGCTGCCTACCTTGATTTGAGGGCTGGAAGCAGGAATAAAATACAGATAAAAGACCACACAAGAAATCATAACAGAATGAAATTATTACCCACATCTTAATACCTTTTAATAATGTGCTACTAATAAATCTTCTAGTAGAACAGAGCAGAAACTAATTTTTCAAGCTTACAGTAAAGGTGATAAACATTATATTTTCACCTCTGTGAAACAAAATAAAATGACAGTGGTGTTTTTTAACAGGTACTGATCTTTTATGTTAACAGTTAAAAATATTTTTTTCAGGATGCCAGTTTACTTTCCCATTTACATTTCACAATAAATGCTCAATACATAACACAGAAATTTATTTTCTGTCATGTATAAACAATACTTTAACTCGTTATCTCCACTAATATAAGCCCAGACAGTGAAGGCAAATCAATCAAGTATCACAGTGGTACTTCCTGAGAGTAACACAAAAAAATTTTTTGTCATCAGGCTTAGTCAGTAAGCCAAGTAAGAAGCTTCCTGGTTTAGAATATGTTGTGCATTTCCTCAAGGCTACCTGGAATAAAACAAGGAAACACCACATAAAAAGCTGAAAGAAGCTTACTTTTTAGTATCTCATTACAAATCCAGTAAGTCCACTTGCTCTTTTACAAAATTTGTGTACATTACAGTTTTGCGTTTATTAAAAAAAGTGTATCTCAACTTTCTATCTAGGGTGACTACTAAGTGCCGTTGTGCCTGTATTGTGCTCGTGCCAAAAAGAAAGGTTAAATTCTCACCCTCTTACCTGAGTAAACCTGATTCAACTCAAATGCCAGTTACTTGAACATCACATTTGTCAAGATAGCTAAAAATAAATGCTTCATCAGTCATTATGTAAAATGGACCAATTTTAAGGAAACTGGCAACCTTAAAAACAGTAAATTGAATTCCATTCTAATAAGCAACCTTCATTGTCCACCACAGAGGTGGCTGCATCCAGAAAGCTCACAGCAGTATACTTGAAAATACGCAAATTGCACTGACATCTTACTAAAGAAACTCAGTAAACACGCTAATTTCTCCCTGCAGTTTCAAGTGTAAAAAAAGGAGAAAACTACTCAGCAAGAAACTGGCAAAAACTAACAGTCTTGCTCTTGAAAAGGAAACAAATACATGTCATCTTCTGAGATATCAGAGAGGAATACTATTTCTTCTGCAGCTGCTGGTTTTATACATAGTTTTAAGTCACTACACTGAAATAAAGTCTTTTCTCCAAAGGGCCTCAGAATAGCTTAGGGAAATCAGCATATTAAAGGTCAGTGCTAAGAATGCACAATTTCATTGTTCAGGAAGAAAAGTGAAGTAGGGAGTTTTTACATGACTTGCCCATATTCACACGCTCTTAGCCAAAATCCCGTTCGCAGTACAGCCAAGCCTTCCTGTGCGAAAGCTATGCCCCTTACACGGCATTACAACTGCTCCTGCAGAGCTGTGACGTTCAGTGAATAGCCAGGTATCACACATGTTTTGCTGTTGCTTTTGGGGTTTAATTTAGATGGGTTTCGGCATATGTACATGGTGGATAAGGAATTGGCTGGACGGTCACATCCAGAGAGTAGTGGTCAACAGCTCGACATCTGGATGGAGATCAGTGATGAGTGGCATCCTTCAGGGGTTTGTACTGGGACCAGTACTGTTTAGTATCTTCACCAACACCACCGACAGTGGCACTCAGTGCATCCTTCACATATTTGCACATGACACCAAGCTGAATGGTGCAGTTGACACACCTGAGGGACAGGATGCCATCCAAAGGGATCCGGACAAGCTCAAGAAGCGGGCCCGTGTGAACCTCATGAGGTTCAACAAGGTCAAGTGCAAGATCCTGCACATGGGTTGGGGCAACCCCTGGTATCAATACAGGCTGGGGGATGAAGGGACTGAGAGCAGCCCTGCTGAGAGGGACTTACAGGTGTTGGTGGATGTAAAACTGGACATGGCCCAGCAACGTAAATTTGCAGCCCTGGCCAACTGGCTTCATAGAAAGAAGTGTGGCCAGCAGGTCAAGGGAGGTAATTCTGCCCCTCCACTCTCTCTGGTGAGACCCCCACCTGCAGTACTGTGTCCAGCTCTGGGTTCCTCAGCACAGGAAAGACATGGACCTGTGAATCAGGTCCAGAGGAGGGCCACAAAAATAATCAGAGGGATGGAACACCTCTCCTGTGGGGAAAAGCTGAGAGATTTGGAGTTGTTCAGCCTGGAGAACGGAAGGCTTAAGGGAGATCTTATTGCAGCCTTTCAATACTTAAAAGGGGCTTATAAGAAAGATGACAACAGACATTTTAGTAGGGACTGTCGTCACAGGACAAGGGGTAATGGTTTTAAACTAAAAGAGGGCAGATTCAGACTAGATAAGGAAGAAATTTTTTATGATCAAGGGTGGTGAAACACTGGAACAGGCTGCCCAGAAAGGCTGTAGATGTCCCATCCCTGGAAACATTTAAGGTCAGGCTGGACAGGGCTCTGAGCAACCTGTTCTAGTTGAAGATGTTCCTGCTTATTGCAGGAGCGTTGGACCACCTGTCCTTTAAAGGTCCCTTCCAAGTCAAACCATTCTATGCTTCTAAACATACATGAAGAGCTTTACAGTAGGTAAAACAAGGCATCATTTGTCAGTCACTTACAGGATCTTTCAAGCTACATAGACAACACTAAACAAGAGAAGGCTACAAAGCAACTGAATGCATAGTCTTGGGTTCTTTCTACCTTGCTTATGCTTAGCCCCCTGTAGAGCAAGCTCATTTCCCTGGGATCACAGCCTTGTGATGAATGCAGCAAGTTTGCAACTTGACCAAATAAGCTACTGGAGCCAACATACCCATTCTCCAGGCTAGTTTTCCACTCACAGAAGACAGACAAGCCTCAGTGACAAAAAGTCAGTTTTACCCCTTCAAGTTCAGTAACAGAATGTCCTGATTAGTACAGAAAATCTACTATGCCACATGGAAGTTTTGCTTAGTAAAAATCAGAGTTACATTAAAGTATTCACTTTTTCATAGGTCTGAAAGCAGGAAGCTAACAGGTCACAAGTCTGACCCACAAAAATGAATCTCTTGATGTTCTAAAAATTCAGAATTTGGCCTCACTGGGTTTTTCATTATTGAATTTCCACTAACCTGTTTTCAGTGCATTTTCTGGTTCTGTAGAAGCCTTAGTGAATATATTAAGCCTTCTTCCTCCTTTGAGACTTCTATAACAAAAAAGACAAATGATATTTAGCATTTCACAACGCTTCACAACACTGCCAGATAACAAATTCAAAAGCACAAAATATTCTCATGAACTAACACATCTCTGGAGAAAAAAAAAAACACGAGATAGTGACTCTCACTAAATCCTCAGGCATTTAACCAGAGAAAGTGTTCATGACTTTATTATTCATCTGTAACAGAGCTTCCCAAAACATTTCCATGTGAAAGAATGAGCATAAATCAAACACTGTGTTTGCAGTCATTTTTTAACTGAAATAGTTAGGAATCTGAACAAAGCTAAACAGTACCAAACTACAGTACTCGAACAGTTTTACAAAGTTGCAATTTAAAAGTGAATCTGGTGATTTGGAGATTTTTTCCCCCATTAAAAATATGGCACAATTCAGGAAGAGAAAAGGCACCAGCTAAATCAAACAATTTCTGCTTTATGACATAAATAGCCTTTTTGGAAGAGTACACAGCTACCTTCTCTGCCATATGGCAAACACTCAAAGTATATCTGCACGATATATTTTAAACAGCATCACCTTGATGCTCTCTCTTCTGAATATAAAAATATTTCACTCTGACCATCTATTCTTAATCATATTTATCTTCAGCGTAAGTGTATACCGAAAAAATTTAATAATCCAAGAGTTCAACAAGTAATCAAAATAAATTTTCTTATAAACAGGAAAAAAGTACAGTAAAGGCATTGTTTTTCCAACACATTGAAGTTCAGAACAAATGATTCTTTTAATCGTACAATCTTCTGGGTTTCCACTGAAATCCTAATATTTCCTACTTTATATATTACATACTCACTGCTACTCTGGCAATAGTTGCCCTTCCTGACCTTAAAATTTCACCTGTCTGGGTTTACTGTGGATTTCTGATAACCACAACTACTTCTGCATACCTGTTCTTCATATTACATTTTACTGATGTAACTACCCTGGATCTCTTTCAGCACAGAGCCCTAAAAAAATGTTGGTTTAGGATTATATTTTCCTATTTGTGTGTAACTCTCAATATCATCAGATACAGGCATGACTTGGAAGAACATTTATTTTAAAATTACTAGTTCAAATTACTATAAAGCACCATCACCCATTTCATTGAAATCTACTAACTCCATTTAAACTTAGATACTCTTCCTAACCCATTCTTTTCATATTATCAATAGGTAAGTATATGCATTAGATTTTCAGGAACGTGGAAGGAAACTCAGGACTAAAACTGGAGACAGTTTGCTCATTAAAGGGATTTTTAAAAATATTTTAAGGTACTGTTCCTGAAGTTATATCCCAAGTGCACTTTCATCACACAAAGAGGGCAAGACAGCTTCACAGATATCATAAATGTAATAAACGTTCTCAAACATAAGTGAAATTCACTTTACTTTGCAGTATGTTAATAAATGAAAATTTCAGCAAAGATATAAAATAATATACACCGTACCAGCATGTAATACCTCAGGTTTTCAGTTCAGATTTCATCATATTACTTCTAGTCTCTCAAACTTTGAAAAACTTTTAATCCAACATCTTAAATAAAGTATTTCTCACAGTCAGTCAAGAATCACAGCATTAACAAAATTACTTTCATGTGACTACCAACTCTGTCTGACAATTACCCCCAGATTAAAGCTACCTATAGAGCTATTCAGCAGCTGATGACGACATCAGCTCCCTTACTCCTCAAACCAGCTGAATGAAAACCCCGGGACAGAAACATCTAAGTCAGGACAGCTTGGTCAAGAACCTTGTTCCACTTCTTCCTTTCTACTTCCACCACAGGAAGCCCCTCTTGCACATTCTACAAGCTCTGCATCAGGAATCAAGAAAACACTGCTCGCTGGCCTTATAACATCGAAGATGCCCAAGAGATATTTCCCTAGTACACCTTAACAGTTTGGTAGCTCAAGAACAAGGAAGTTACTCAGAAACATTTCAGCAAGCTGGTTAAATTCTTCTAATGACTGGCTATAAACTGCTGCTTTGAGGTTTTTGCATTATCTACATGGCTCAATGCATATGTTCCAACCTGTTCCTTATGGGAAGTCACAGTTCTGTTTATGATACACCGAAATAGATGTGTCTGCCAAAGAGGGCAGAATATAGTACATCTACTCACCCATAAATTTATGCTTTTTTTTTTCTTAGTTATCCAAATTTTGTCTTCAGTATTATCTATCTAAACACAAATGAATCCCTCAAATTCCAGCCACAAACACAAAGACAAGGGGATTTATTTGCAAAATAAATTAATGATTAGAGAAGATAATTCTACTAAAAACAGAACTGCCAGAGAAAGGATATACTGAGAAGAAATGTGATGATGAGTTGCCATGGGCAAATGAAAAGACTGCAGGCAAGAAAGCATAACTTACAGGAGTAAACCAAAAATTTAAGACCACTCCTGAATTCATTAAGTAGTAGAATGGCCACATACACCAGCAGCAAGATAAAATTTAAGAGGTACCCTGAAATAATCATGTAAATTACGTTCATTCCATAGACAATTACAAAGTCACAGACAATAGAAAAATCAATTACAGAATGATTTATCAGTTGCAACAAGGTGGTAAAAACCAAAACAACTTCAAAATCTCTTTAAAACGCCAACAGAATGTATGAATCTTTTCTAAATGTAGAGCATTTATCTGTTTTCCACTACATGAAAGTAAGCCTTCAAAACCTCCATTTCCCAAAAAGTTGTGATATAAAATTGTATTGTGTAAGTCAGAATAATTTAAGTACTTAAATACAACTGTGTTTCAACACCTAGTATTTTAATAATCTAAAATTTAATATTAAAAAAGTGCACATTATTTCAATAGCTAGTTAACATTAGTGTGTTTTCACAGCGTATTTCAACATGAGCAGTACTTTTCTTGAAAAACACAACTAATTTCTTTAAGCTCTGAAGTATCACGGTAACATGAAAATGTACAACTACATTTAAAATATTAGCCATTAGTAATTGATTGCACACTCCTATTGGAAGGGAACGTAACAGAAGTACCTTCTAGAGTCAGAAGACTGAGGTGACAATCTTTCAGGCTTGACTCCTTGACCATCCTCATCGAACTCCAAGGAAATGCGACGAGATAGCGTCACACCTCTCTGAGCTGGGGACTGCCTTTTAATTGCCATTTCTGAAATAACGTTGCTGAAATTAAAAACATGAATGTAAAAACTCAAAAAATTTGCTAAAAATTGACAAATCAAGACATTTGTCATATGTCTTAACCAGAAACGCTACATAAGCTTGTATGAATCAGAATTATATATTACTCCACAACATACACTCAACTTTTAAGTCATCAACCATTCAAGTCTTATTTAAAATGCCTCAGCTGTTACATGCTATATAGATTGAATGAAAAGTGCCATTCTAGCCTACTAAATCAACAGTAGATGTCGTCTTTGAAATTATTTAGTTCCCAACTAAAAGAATTTCATATATCTGCATACCAATACTGAGTGCACCTGGTATGTTTCCCTTAAGTAAATGAGGAATTTCTCTGGATACAAGGAATATGCTGAAATAGGGAGGTAAAAAAAAAAAACCACACCAGTTTTTTGGACACGGACCAACACTGCCCAGGGACAGAGCTGTGCTGCTGCAGACCAAAAGAAAGCTTGCCCTCACATATCAGCTGACATGGGTCAATCATGCCACCCTAATAAGTAGGTCACCTTTCCTGATCCACTGCAATCTGTTGCATCGTGTAATCATATTACAGCATTAACAGGCCAAATCTTCCTTCGTAACTCTATAGTCAAAATCATATGCAAAGAGCAAACGCTCTGATCTCCTCCAGCACTGTATGCTACTCATTCTGAATGCAAAGGGCAAAACACACCGCTTTTCTGCCTCTGCCAGTTAGCTCCCTTAACCGATAAGTCTGTTGGTTGTTAAAGACCAAGCTGGTAGTTCTTCCTCACAGCTGTCCTCTCCATCCAACTGCTTCCAGTAACATGCAGTCCTCCAAAATTGCAGCACTCAAGTTTTAACCATGAATATCGTCTCAAAAAATACAAATAGGCCAGGTTGAAAACACTGCATATCCATTTTATGAAAATCTGCATGAAATTCAAACAATGGTTTTGGCAATTTAAGTCAAAAGAGATTTTACTGACAAGAAATACTTCTGGAAAATTATAATTTAATTGCCACAGCAACACAGTAGGATTTATCTTTGGTGTTAGATGTGGTTTCAAATGGCAGAATAAGAATAGCACAGCTCTTCAAGTACTACTCTGAAAGAAAGGCACCTGAGAACAAGTTTTAAATAATTTCATTTTAATCTTGAAGAAAAAACAATCTCAGATTAGTTGCGTATCTTACACTAGAATTTACCCTGTGAAGTGCCTACTGGCATCAGTGAGCTGGTGTTGGGCTTGACACACTTCTGAGGGTTAAGGGGACATAATTCCTAAGGTCAGCCACACACAGCCCAGCCCAACTGCTTGACCTGGCTGCAACCTAAAAGGCTGGAGTGTTCCCATGCTTCAGGGGGATCAGGCTTGCTCAGATAAGCTCTCCTCACAGCTGACCTTGATTTATTTGTGGTTTTACACAGTAGATTTGGACAGACTATGCTACCAAGCTCTCAGAACACAGAGTCAATGGTATCCTATTTCTCACTGGGAAGTCCTAATGTCACTCTGTCATTGGTATATGAACATTTCTGGCAGCAACATTCATCACTCCCAAGATTGAAAGTGCCCCTGTATTAACTAAAAATAAAACTACAAAGATGATTTAAATGCCTTTTGTAATGAAAAACATCAGATTACGAAGTCATTCTCCAACCCCAGTGTACCTACAGTGGTTAGACATTACCTCACGTCCCAGCACGAGGTTAAAAACCTAAGTTCCTAGATACTTCTGCCTTCCAGAGGTGGGAAGCAGTAGAGCTTTTGTAACAACCACATATTCTCTCTCTTTCCTGATTAGTAACTAATAATTATAATACTAAAAATGGACACCCAAGGAGCTCTGGATGTACTTCAGCCTTAGCTCTGAATTACTTTTCTTCTTTACCCAAAACAGGAGCTGAAATTTCAACCTGTAGTGCTGCAGATTTTATTTTGGTACAGTGCCGTTGTAATTTCCACTGAGTGAAACTTCATCCCACACTGAGAAAAATAAACTCCTCTATCGTTAATATTTTCCTCTCCTAGTGAACACACTGTCCTGGCACTGTCTACAAAACAAGGCAGTGAGACGACTGCATACAACAGTGACCTCTGGAGGTCATGCCACAATCCTGGGGAAAAAAATAAATTGGTACAAACCAAAAGACCTGGACAACATACATTGTATTGTACATCATAAATCCCAATAGCAGTATCCCAATCTTTTGCAGGTGAGCATTATATGGCTCTACTGTTTGTGAAGGGGTCTCATTTTTAAATAGTGTTAAATAATGGAGGAATATATACTGGCTTCTAAAATGTGCCAGTATATCGAATATAAAATCTTTATAGAAAAAAATTAAAGCTAAATTGCCCATATTCTCTTGTTGTCAAAAAAAATTCAATACAAAATAATCACGTATGAATAAAAGTAATTGGTTTCTAATATAGTAGAAGCATTTTAGTGCCTTGTGTGGACTGAGAAATTCTGGAATATAAAGTCATGCCCAAGCAAGTCTGAGGGCTGCTGGGCTCTTCAAAATCAACATTTTTAAACACTTATCAAGAAGCTGAAAGTACCACATTTATCTCAGAGTCTGACTGTGAAAGGTTACTATTAACCAAGTTTTCAGTCATGAAAATCAGCAGGAGCTGCTGATCTTTCCTGAAAACTCATCTACTGATAAGAGCTTCAAACTGTTTCCTAACTATTAAGGAAGAAAACAGAACTTTTCAGCATATAGTGGGGGAAAGATGGAGCGGGGGCGGGGGGGGGGGGTGGGGGGGTGTTGGGGAAGGCATATTCCCAGGGGAAACAAGCTAGTTCACAAAGCTGCCTCAGAGAACAGAACTTGCCAACTCAAAGCATAGCAAGCCAGCCATGACATTCCTAACCAACCAAAAAGGCTCATTTTGGTTGAGGAAAATGGATGTTTCTAACCATTTTTCTAACTATAGTAACTCACCCACAAAGATGTTATAAAATATTGTAATAGCACATCTTAACCCATCAATCAACTATAGAGAGCCACTATATAGCTGCAGGTGCTTTTAAATGTCTGAAGAATTTAAACTCTCCCAACAAAAACACCCTTTTTGCTTAGACTAGAACTTCCTTAAGACACCTTCTTTCTTCCACAGCAGTTACAGCTGGGTAAGTGCTTCAGGGGAGGGGGAGATGCAATGGGTGGCAAGGACAGGGAGCCCTCAATGCCAGTAGGCAGACCAACGATATTCAGAGCAGACGTACCTTAAGGAACAGATGCAGGTGCATATGAGGTTAGCCACTGCACATATTAGCTCAGTCAGTATCAGTACAGTCATCCAACATGTTATCAGCTATTAAGTAGCTTCTAATTTTGTTTAAGTTGCAAGATGTTTGTGTACTCTGCTCTTCTGAAAACCCCAGTGACAGAGATGGAACAACCTCACTGGAAATTAATAGCTTAATGAACACATGCTTTATATGAAACAGTCCTTATCTATTCTCCTTACATTAGGAAGCATCTCTAAGTTTTTGGTAATACTGCACACACACACACAAAATGCAGAAATACATCAATTTTACATAAAGCAGCCAGACCTCTAAGCTTTAAGGCTACTCATTTCAGCTCCAAGAGCCTGTGGAGAGATAAGCTTCTGTCAAGTTCTTGAGATTTCCTATATTCAGGCTGAAAGGACATGAAAACAGAGTGCACATACAGCCTTTGGAGATGCTTGCATATGCTACCTAAAACCATACTTCCTCCTCAAATAGCACAAACCTCACATGTCATTCTGCCCTCCACAACCACCACTAGCACTCTCAGTAGAGAATGACAAATACAGGCCAAAAGTGAAATGCAGTTTCTTCCTCCTCCCTTCACAACCTCTGAAGAATATGCATTTTGTTTAACAGTTATTCATTGAGCACTGTATATCTTTGCAAACACCCAACTCAACCTATTTGCAAGCATCTGTCACGTTCTTAAGTTTCCACTTGCTTAAAAGGCAGACATCAGCCACAAACATCATTAGCTTGCTGGCTGTTCTGTTTGCAGTACATTGATAAAGGTGATCATTTACCAATCCCCATAGCAATCTACAAATAATAACATATGGGTCAAACTTAAATCCTGGTTTGGGACAAATTCAGTTTCACAGAATAAACTGAAACTAAGATAAGTAGTTTGCAGTTTACACCACAAACTGCCATAAATAAAGGTTTCACATTCCTATTTTGCTGAAGATCCAATTTTCTGTTTAGTTCAGCATTTCACCTGGATTCAATGCCTTAATTTTCTGAGCAGTTATCCAAATACTAGCTGAAAATAAGCAAAGAGAATGAAAAAATCTGTGTCTAGCCATCATCCAAAAAGCAGTATGCACAACTGTTTCAGTTTCCACACAAATGTTTCTCATCTCTTTGAAAGCCACATTGGAAACTGAGTTAAGCCAAGAGATGAGTTTCTTGGGTTGACTGGAAAGTTTTGAAAGGAAGGGTGGGGCTATAAATAGAGCTAGTCTTGTTCAGTTCTGCAGAGCTGTCATGAAAATTCACCAGTCCAGACAGAACGTCTGAAACATCTACAAATCCATCCATTATGTGAGAATTTTGGAAGCTTGGGGAAAAAAAAGTATCTGTTATTATGCTAGCCTGTCCAAAAAAGTAATGATCCTGGGCAGGAAAACAATTCCATTTCTGCAAAACCATTTTATAATGAGGATGGCAAAATTTAGGGAGTTTGGTATAACCAGACTAATAATGTTCCTAATATTCACTAATTCCAAGGATAAGCTGTCCAAATGTATCTCTCAGGGCCATCTTTCCAACACAGAACCCAGTCACCTTCATGATGACATTGCAAAATCAGAATTTCAACACTAATGAAAATAACACTCAATAAACAGACCGTAAGTTAATAGTTCCCCCCCTTTTCTGTTTATCTGTGGTTTCTTCATGTCTTCTTAGCTGTGCAAGTAGTTCCGATTCCGTCTGTTTCTTGTTGAGTGGGAGGGAAGATGCAACTGCAGAAACAGCCTCCACCAGTTCTGGATTTAAAGGCTTGCCTCTGTAAGAGACACAACAGATAAGGAAATAGAAAAAATTAAAAGCCTTAATATTTTTCAGTTGTCATTTCTATACTGTCATTTTATGTCTTAACTCAGAAGTTACAGTTACCTATTATCCCAAATGGGGGTGGCCAGGGGATGGCCAGGTTTGCCCTATGTTGCACAAACCATCTCACTGACACTGACAAGCTCGTGTTCTCAAACCTGGGAAAATGGCAGCCCTATGCCACTGCATAGCCCCTCAGACATGAAGCTTGAAGACCACAGGCAGTATAGATCTGCGTGTTTATAAAAATTATAAACACACCATGGAGGAGAGCCACTTGCAAGACTTGACAATCATTATTTTTTTCCTTTTTCCTCAGTTTTATTGTATTTTACCTGAACAGTATTTCCCCCCTCACATTCAAATCACTTTATACATGCAGACGGTAGTGTTACCTTTCAAAAGTCTCAGTGCAGAAAGTTCGCACATAGTAGAAAGCCTACAACATCTTTTGTCCATATTCTCCCCTGTGATTTACTGTAATCTATATCTGTACACCATATATCCTTACAAGATTCTTTTCCATACTCGGAAACAGCATTTGATGCTTTATTTTGTCCCAGATCATAAAAAAAAAAAAATATGCAAGAAAGGAGAAAACAAGTTAAGAAAAATATATACTTAACCGCTGGATGTCTTCTGTAGTTCTCCGAGGCACAGCGCCTTCACTGTCCGGGCCTTCCAGCTTGTTTGTGGCTTGCTTTTTGATTTCACGTGTTTTTAACTGTTGGAGTTTTGTCCTGTAGCTCACTTCTACTTTCATATGACCAATAATGTCTAGTAACTTCTGCTTTGGTGTTTCTGCTGTACCTTCCTGACTCTTTGATGGCACTTCAGCGCTGCTGTCTTTGGAAGTAGTAGATTTATCTTTCTCAGTAGAAAGTATGCTGCTTGTGCTGAAGAGTTTCTGTATTTTGCTAGAAGTTTAAAAAAATAAATAAAAAACAGAAGCTACAAATAGGGTCCAAGGCTTTATTATTTAAGTCTACAAAAACACCATCAGTTACAACTGTCTAGGCCTAACTGAGTATGTTAAGCACATGTCCAATATGCACATTTTGACTTTTGAGAAGGACTAAGGCAGCATTTAGGTGCCTTATCATTTATGGGTTTGTCATCACAAAAATCAAATAAATTTATTTCCTCCGTAAATAAACAGTGTTTAATCTACTAACTTAAAACTTCTCAAGTATTTCTGCATTAGGTAGCAGACAGAGTTTGAATCTACTGGTAGCTGATACTTAAATTCATTAGTACTATAGAAAACTCAACAGAACTCTTAAAATGAGGCAAAGAGATCACTCCTAGCTGCCTGAAAAAAAGACTGCACCCACACATTCAGCTTCACATCATTTTACACTTGTAGCACTACTACAGATCGCATTCCCCCACCCTATGCCCTGCAATATAGCACCCAAGCATTTCTGCAGCCATGTGGGAAAATGGATCCTGCTGCAAGACAACCCAGTAACAAACAAAAAAGTTATTTTGGTTATTCTTCCCTCTGGAACAGCTCTTCTACCTAGTTTAACACATCACTAGTTTAACACAACGAAGCTAAAACTGCCATGGTGCCAATGAGGATGCAAAGCCAGGGACAGCAGGGAGCTGCTCAGGGTATTACTGCAACACAGACACAACAAATACTCTGTAAAAACTACTGTAAAATTCAAAGAATTTTAAACATTCTAAACTCTTTAACATACTAAAATGAAATGTTTAAGTCTTTAAATTCACAAATACTTTTTTTGTTTAAAAATCACCTTAAAGTTACTAAAATAAAGAAAAAACCCTTACAATTAAGTATGTGTTTTGATTCAAAATAAAACATTTCAGTAGATCTTAAAACACTTCAACAAATCTGAAGGAATCTTGATATACTTTCCCCTCTCACACACACCCCTCCAGCTAAAAAAGAAAAATCTGCTAGGCAGGCACCACATTACTGCCTCAGTCACTCCATACTTAATAGATTGTCAGCATTAACCCTAAGTTTCAATGTTGAGAAGCAACAGGAAAATTTAAGGAAAGCTTCATCTGCATTATTGAGAAGATGGTAGGAATCCTGTGGGGAACCATTCAGTGTAAAACAGCAGATCTTTTTCAAACACGTTCTTCATTAATTCAAGCTGCATGCTCCTTAAACTATTTATCCATTCAGAGATCTTTCCTTGCAGAAAAACACAGCAAGGCTGCAAGTCCTAAACATGTAAAGCCAGTGGCACACTGCAGTTTGCACTACTGTTAGCTCACCTACCATCAGGTTTCTCTTCTGCTCAGAAGCCTATCCTTAGAAAGCAAACACATCCACGAAAGAAACCTAACTGCTTTATTTATCAGGCTATCACAGTATTGGAACTTGTTCAAAAACGTCGAGGAGCTTTGAAATAAAAAAAGCAAAGGTACAACAGACTTATTAGAAGTAGTTAAAAGCTTATAGTAAAAATAATAATGAACTTCCAAACGCTATTTTCAGCCAGTGCTTTGGGCATGTACTGCTCTCCTGATACACACGCGGTAAAATGACGCCCGGGTCACAGCTGCACATCCTTCCCTGCGCCCAGAGATGAGAAGGACTGCAAGGAGAGCCACGCAAGAAACACAACCCACACCCCTCGGCTTGGCCTCACCCTCCCGATGCCCTCTGCCCGCGGGTGTCACCAGGGCCCAGCCCCGGCAGGACGGGCCTGGCCTGCCTGCCGCCAAGCGGGCTTAAACCCCGAGACCCCGGGGGCGGGCAGGGCGGCGGGCCGCGGCAGGGCACAGCGCAGCACCACGGACACCGGGCAGGCCTCGCGGTCACGGGAGACTGTCGCTAAAACAAAACCCCCCCCGTGTAACATGAAGGCAAATGGCGGCAACCCGCTGCCGAGGCGCAGGCCGCGGCGCCCCGGCCTGGACCGGCCCCACCCGCGGCGCACAGGAGCAGCCTTTCCCGGGGAGCCCCGTCCCGCCAAAGGCCGCGCCCTCTCCACCGGGGAAGGGATTTGCGTGAGGCGACGGTACCTGTGAGGCCTCCCCTCCCGCCGCGCCGCCCCCGCCGCCTCCCGGCCGCTGGCTGGCCCGGCGAGCAGCCGCATGGCGAGGCGACAGGGGCCGCCGGCCGCATCCCAGCCACGGACGCGGCTCCACATCGTGGGAGCGGCGCGGCAGGCGGCGCGGTCCGGCAGAGCGGTCCGTCCCCCGCTTGGTCCCGCCGGCGCGGCCGGAAGCTGCGCCAAGCGTTCCGCGCACCAGCGTTCCGGTACCTGGCAGTGCTGCGTTAACCGTTGTGCTTGATGATCTTAAAGGTCTTTTCCAGCCTTTTCTATGATTCTGTAACTTCATAGCAACTGGTAGTTACCAAGACTATTAAGCAAACTAAGAACAATGATTTATTGTGCAGTCGAAGTATAGAAAACAGAACCTGGATGTGCAAATCTTACACTGCAAAGAAACATTCCTCCGAAGACCTGTCTCTGCAGGTGGTTTGCTCTGCTGTAGATCAGACCGTGTCAATGCAATCATTGAACACATTTGAACACCTCTGATGTTTTCACTCCTATTGGAATCAGTAGTCACAGTAATGGTGGTGTCATCAGATCTGCTCCAAATTATTTTCTCCAGCTGCCTTTTCAAACAACAGTGCATCCTGCACTGCCCAGCTGCACCATTTACCTGCACATTCTCCACTGTTTTAGAGTCACAACAAACAAATACCAAGTGATGGTGGCAGCTAGTCTCTTCTATCTCTCAGAATGACCTTTTGTTGTTTTTTTTCCAACTTGAACTATCCCTCATCCCCATGCATCCAGACAGATTTGTAGTAAGGTCTTCAATCTCTATGCTTACTCGGAAGATGCCACAGTCCAGGAAGTTCTGGAATTCCCAAGGTGATGTGACCATCTACAACAACAGAAACAGACCAGCAGACTGAAATGTCTAGTGCTGAGACTCCTCATCTCTGACTTAGGGAGGCTATCTTGCATTAGGTTAGGGCCAAACATCTTTCTGAAATATGTGGTTAAAAGCTGTCCCCCAAAACCTTCACTTCACTGAGTGCAACCTACTTTGGAAGGCCAACACTGTCCTCTCACTTGCAGTTGACAGCAGTACATCAGTACCCAAATCACTATCACCTGTGTAAGGCCTTGCGTGCAGAAGCCATCTTTCTTTTCCTCCATGTACAGCCCCCATGTGGTACTGTACTGCTTGACACAGTTCTCCAAACAGTGGGAACAACATCCACGGCAAGATGCTGGGCAAGTTTTGATGGTGTCATTTCTGCAGCTCTGGCTGCTATTCTGGGACAGTACTTGCAAAGAACTGATATTCACCCTCCTGGCAGTGAGGCTTTCCCTAAGAATTAGGAAAGGCAGACTGGCTTACAGGGAGCAAATGGTTTGCCTCTGGGTGGCTGGAGATGGTGGGCCAGGAGATCGGCTTGGACTGCTGGTATTCTGCAGGATGGAAAGGAATACATGTTGCAAGGAAACCCTTTCCTCTCCTGGGTCACACAAGTTTTCATGTCATTCCCTTACCAGCTTTTCAACTCCCAAAAGTTACCCATCCCTCCAGTGCTGAAACACTCTGCTCAAGAGGGGTTGTGCCCCTCCCATCACACAATGGGCCATCATGTCCCAAAGCCAATCACCCATACCCCTTCGGTGCAAGAAAGCACCTCCATGTTCCTGCAAAGCACTTGCAAGCCACGGTCTCTGTACACATGTCCCATTTCTGTCCTACCTAAAAGCCCTGAGAGGAAGCCTGAAGTTAAGCTCCAAATTGTCCATTAGGCCCTCTATGCCAGCACGGTGCAGGGACATGCAGGGACACGGCGTGCAGTCTTAGTAGGCGTGGGTGCAGGAAGCAGGAATAGCCATGTGGTGGCAATATGCTCATTGTATGCTGCATTTCACGGCTATAAAATCTCCCAGGCAACGTTTCAAGCACTCACCAGTTCCCTCTTTTGTACAGGGTCCAATCGAGCAGATCAGGCCTGGTGGTCTGCCTGAGGAACATGGTTATGAAGAAGCATCCTGAAACACTCAAGGTCTGATGTTTCAGCTGGCAAATGCCAAAGGCAGGCAGCATGTGGTTTAATGGCATATTAGTCACAATTTTTACCAAATTAGGGGTTAGATGTTTTTCACCAACTGGATCTTCCAACACTGCTGCAGTCCTGCTAAAAAAGAAGTCAGCACTCAGGTCAAAATTCTTTGCGACTAAATAGTAATCTCTAAGTATCTCAGGTCATTTGATATGCACAACTAACAGTCACTAACTGGTTACCGCAGACTCAGCAATTATTTCTATGTTAAAGCAATAAAGTAACTTACAGTCCGATGTATTGTT
Organism: Falco peregrinus; assembly: GCF_023634155.1. Classification (NCBI taxonomy): domain Eukaryota; kingdom Metazoa; phylum Chordata; class Aves; order Falconiformes; family Falconidae; genus Falco; species Falco peregrinus. Next base: position 93,170,146 of record NC_073724.1, on the reverse strand, counting down.
TCTAGAATATTTTTAACCTAGCCTGCTTTTCCTTAGCAATTGCCATATTTTGAAGAACAGCCCCAATTAAAAAAGGATTTTTCTTTTCTTTACCAATTTAAAAGGATTTTCCTTTTCCTTTACCATTTAAAAGGAACGTTTCAAGAAAATAACCATATAGAAAAATCATATCTGAACCCTTCAATTACTTAAAAGTGATGGGGGGAAAAGTACATTTAACTTTCTGGTATTTATAATGCTTTTTCCTGGGTTTGGGCTTTGAAAGTACGAGCTGTCCATTTTATCTAGGGGAAAACACCATGGATCTAAGCTCCGATAATGTAGGTCTGTGTGTCTCAATCCATGCAAACACATGTGCAACTCAGCAGGGATTGCAGGTGTACAGCACTTCCCAGGAACACTGCCTGGTCTGGCAGAGCATCTGTGGTAGTACTGATCACTGATATATATTGTAGCTACTGCTCATCTACCTTTCCACAGTCTGTACGGTGTCCTACTGCTTTCAACTGGGCATTGCTTCTGATGAGCCTTATCGTGAGCACTTCAGTTAATTGTTAATCAAAAGAGAAAAAAAAAAAAAAGAAATAATGTAGAGGAATTATAGAGGAATGAAGCTGGGTTAATTAACATTGATAATATACAGCTGTGGGCTGGCTTGGGGTGGTGGGTTGGCTGATGTGGATAAGGTGCAGCTGTGGCTGGTTCCTGCTAAGTAGTTAAATAGCTCTAAGGGGTATGGAAGAAGAGTTGATGAAGGGAGGTGTGGAAGAAGCAGAGGGAGAAGAGAGCGTGTCCTGAGCGTAGGAAAGATGAGGAGAAGGATGCAGCAGAGGCAAGAAGCAGGGTGGGCTGGCCTGAAGAGGATGAAGAAACAGCGCAGGCAGTAGATGAACTGTTGAAACCCTGGGGGGGATTGGTGGCTGTGCCAGGGCGAGGTGTGGGAATTACTTATTGAAGTTAACCTGGTACATGGTGGTAAAAGCCTTGTTGCAGCTGGCTAGTTTTGATAGTGCTGTGACAAAAGAGTTTTGTGCAGTTGCAGCTGAGGAAAGTGGTATTAGGCCTCATCACAGTGGTTTAAGCCACTATATGCCGCTTCCTATTCCCAAAAAGCAAAGAGCATAAAAGGGACATCTCTGCTTAGGAGAACTTGTTTATGTGCCATCAAAGCTAGAGGTTTTAGCAGATGTCAGAACAGGAACACCTTTTCTTATTTGTATTGCCACAATTATTTGACTATTCAATCCAACTAAAGAGGCACAAGAAAATCCCTTTTGTGTTAGTCAGTATCCAAGACATCAGGTATAGCTTCATAATTTTAGATACAGCAGTCTACAATCTTCTATCTTTTACGTATAAGCTCCAGATTTGTACAGTTTAGTTCTCTAACACATGTGTTAAATTTAATGGGAATTTTGTATTTTGGGAAAAGAGGAATAGTAATTTTTGTTTTGCATTACTGTTGTTCAGTAACATAGTACAAAAAAAGAAATGGCCACTGGTTAATTTTCCTTCTCTGTCATTGCTGGAATGACATTTTTAAAATGTCCTGTGGCTGCTTTCCCCCCACCCACAAACGCTGTTTATTTCAGGGTGCATAATTCCTAAATTAATCCTTCTTTACAAACAAACCACCCAACCGACCAAAACAAAAGGATGTTGTGGTTCTAATTCATCAGTTCAGTGAAATCCCGCTCAGCAAGCTTGAACACCGCTCGCCGATCCGGGGTTTTCCAGGGAGAAACTGCCATCGAGCCCGGGCAGCAGCGGCCTGACCTTCACGGCGCCTCCGCCCCCCCACCACGCCGCCCCGGCCGCCCGCGGCGCGCAGGCCCCCGAGGGGGTGGGTGCGGGTGGCGCCGGCACTTGTGGGGACCCCGCACCCTGTCCCCGACCCCACGCTGCGCAGCCCCGCCGGGCGTGTCCCCGCCCGCCCGGAACCGCCTCTCGCCGCCGGGGTCATCGCAGGCCGCCGCCCGGCCCGGCCCAGCCCCGCCGCCCGCCCAGCACCTCCCCGGGCCGCGGCGGGGCCGCGCCGCCTCCCCTCGGCCGCCTATATAGGGGCAGCGGCCGTGGCGGGACCGCCCGGGCGGGCTGCGGTGAGTGGCGGCGCGGGGCAGCGGCTTTGCCCTCTCGGCGGGCGGAGCGGGCCGGGCCGGGCTGGGCGCGGAGCGGCGGGGTCCCCGGGCGGGAGCCGGGCTGGCCTGTGGGCCTGGCGCGCCTGCTGGCCCGGGGTGCGCCGCGGGGCTCAGCGGCCCCTCGGGAAGCTGCGGGGTGGGGCCGGGCGCGGTGCGGGGGTCGGCGGGCCCTGCCCCGGCGGGGCCTCCGCCATCGCCGAACGCGGCCGGGGCTTTCCCGCTCGGGGCGGGTGGGCCTGTTGGCGGCGGGGGGCAGCGCGGCGGCGGCCCGAGCCTTCCCCTCCCGAGGCGGCCTGCCCTCGGCTTCGGCCGCCCTGCAGCCGGGCCGGCCAGGGGTGCCCGGCCGTGGGGTCCCGCCGTGGCCCGGCCGTGCGCACGTGTGAGCGCTGCCCGCTGCCCTGCCCGCCCGGCGCCTCAGCTGCGGATGCCGGCCTGCTGCCGCCTGCCCGTGCGGGGTCTTGCGAGCAGCAGGGCTGCCTGCTGGGCTCATCGGCTTTGGAGAATGTTTGCGGAATGAATCGGCAGAGAATAACACCTGGGGCTGCGGGCGAAGGGCTCTGTGGGACCTGCTATGCTAACTGATGCACCTTTGTTTCTAGGTTTGAGGCTTGGATGTGGTTTGGAAGTAATAGAGCAGATGTTGCTTCGTGTATCTACAGTTTTTAATCTGCTAGTGTGATCACAAGTAAGAAAAAAATAGGGGAAGGTATGTACATATATAATACTGCTGTAGTTTGGACTAAGTCTTAAATTTTCTGAAAGTGGTGATGTGCTCTTATTGATCAGGGAACTAAACTTTCTTGGCTCTTAAATCTTCCATATTTTTATAGGCATCTCTGTTTTTCCTTCTGCTGCCGAGCTTTCCATTGGTGTCTGTGGGTGATTTGGCATGTCCCTTTGGGGATCAGCACAAGTTGCTAAGCTCTCAGCATGATGCAAGCAGTGTACATTTTAGTGAGTGCAGGCCACTGTTGCTCTCTAGTAATTCCCTTCATTCAGAGGCTGCCTCACTGGCCTGTTGTTCTTTTCTTCCCCTAAATGAGAAGCAAAACTCTGCAGTGCTGTGTGAACACTAATGAGGTATATAGGCTAATGAAGCGTCACTTGGTCTTGGAGCCTCTGATTTGAAACAACACCTAGTGTACTATGTTGTCAGTAGTGAAACTGTTCAGATCTGAAACCACAACTCAGAAACTGCATGTGTTAGTGCCATTTATTACAAGAGAAGTGATATTTTTTTTAAAAATCCATTATGTTCAAATTCGATCAACACATCTTAAACAGATCGGACATAAGTTACTGAGTGACAGTATTTGGCCTACTGGATAGGTTTTATTAAGCTTCAGGAATAATAAATCTGTTTAGAGACAGGCTTTCTTAAAGCCTTGCTTGTAAGCAAGCATCTGTGCTTTTAATGTAAAAGCTGCACAAAGGACGTGGTTCATGCAGTGTGGGGTTTTTTAATTATTCTTTCAATGTAGCCTACTGGAAATCATGTTTCCCATTCATATTACTCCAAAATATATTTTGGGAGTCAGAAAGCTTCAAAAGAAGCACTACAGTAGGTAGAAGAGTGAAAAATGTTCTTTTTACTGATGTACTTTGCTTGAAGCCAGGCTTAAAAGTCAATGAGGGACTGATTCATGTGTGTGTTTGTGTGTTTTCTAAGACTCATGCAACTTCTTGACAGTATTCCCAGCCAAATGTCTCGCTCAGCAATGTGGTTCTGAACCAGTGGGAGCTCATCAACTCGGTGATTTTACTCTAGATAAGCAAGCTTGTTTTAACTGCTTGCCCAGCGGAAGTATTATGCTGCAAACTTGAGAACTGAATTAATTTGAATATTTTATTTGAAGGTATTGCCTTTGTATTTCTGCTTTCCAGCTGCCTTCCTGAGAGATGAGCTGTATTTCTTATTTATAGTGTGCTAGTCTGTGGAGGATTTACACTGGAAACATGACAGCCAGACACCATTCTAGATTCATATTCATTCCCTTTCTACTCATATTTTCTGAGAACCATGTAGAAATACCTAATGTGCCTGTATCATCATGCATACAGCTTTCTTAGCTGCTGTTTACCATGAGAGAGAGAGAGCAATTCTCTGTTTTGCTTTATAGGCAGGGAGCTGAGATGGGGAGTAATATTCCTGCCAGCTAGCCTTGGAAGCCTGATGGAGGCTATGCTTCTACAATCAATCGAAAAATAATGCTCGACACTGTTCCTGGATGTCCTCTTTGCATTCATTTGAGAGATCCAGGGAGACTAGAAGCTAGAAAGCCCAAGTGATCTGAAGCTAGGAAGCAATACTTCCAGAGAACTTGCGTAACACATAAAACTGGTCAGTCAAAATACAAATATGCGATGTCTCAGTTCTGGGGACAAGCATTTTCTGTCTCTAAATGGTTTAGAACAAGCTAACTGGAAGAGTGGAAGTAGAAGCATTCATGTGACGCTTTTGCCTGTCAGAGTTACTGTTGTAAATCAGGTATGCTTCATCTTTCTCTTCCCTCAGGAGACCAGTATCACTATACCTGCCAGGAAACGGGAGACTTCACTCTGAAGTAACTGATAAACAAGCGTGAAGCATGAGGATCAACTCTGCTATTCAGGCTGCTATTGATCTCACAGCAGGAGCTGCAGGTAATGCTGGAGAGAATTTAATTGCACAAAACTTCTGAGGGACAGTTTTAATACCTTTGACAAATGTAGAAGCAGTTTCCCATTGCTATAAAAAGCCTCGCCTTCTGTATTTTAAGGATATGGAGTTGAAGCAGCTGACCTCAGCGAGTGTTGTAACTACATCACTCTCACTCCTCCCTGCTGAAACCCCTGCCGTACAGGGAAGGTGTAACCCTTATTTCAGACTAATAATCTTCCAGAAGGAGGTTTAAGTTAGTGTTGGTTCTCATGCTTATAGGAGTTTAAGAATCATTCACAATTAAAGCATTGGAATGAACTCCAACAATGCGCAAGTAATTGAGGTGCTGCTTTTCTCACAGGAATCCTCTGTAATTGAAATGGCCAAGAGGCTAGCCGAAAGGTTATTGACTCCGACAACATCCCAGTGTGAATCTTTAAAAGCTGGGAAGCTCAGCAGTGCGACTGATGATGATGAATTCACTTAACTAACTTCCACTTTGGTCTAGTCTGTGCTATAGTTTTGCTGGACCAGTTGTGACAGTTGCAAATGTGGAAACAGTGGCATTGTCTTGCTGGTGTTACCACATTGGAAGTGTCTGTGGCTGAGGGATGAATTTGTTTTTAGCTCTACCACGGAAAAGGGATCTTTTTGACATTGCTAAGGTGGCAATGTTTATATAGAAAAGATGGAAGGAAAGATTTTTCTAATGTACTGTTGTAACCAATTTAGATAGTTTCATGGGTTTTCTTTCCCATACAATAGCTATTGCAGTCAGTCCTTTTATGATGGTTATGTTAATGCTGTATGACAGTATTCATGGTGTTAAGTGCATTCAAAGGTAGTTGTTTGAGGTCATTTGTCAGAACGGAGTTAACCTTACTGCAGTGAGAAGGCAAGTGGTGACAAGTCACATGAGACCAGTGTGGCACCTTCATAAAGCATTTCTCCTGCTGCCACATTTTTTCCTGGTGAATACCTGCTTTGTTAGCCTTTGCAAAATACGTAAGTGACCAGGTAAGACCCTCTTTTCCTGCAAGGGAAGAGAAATGTTTCTGCTATTACTCCTTCATTGCTTTAAAAAAAAAAAAAAGTTTCTGTTTGCCTGTGCACTCACCTTGGTTTTGGGCTCCTCAGTAAAGAAAAGCTATTGTATCTGCTCTGTTTCCCAAAGTAGCAACTTAATATCTGTGTGGTTCTTGATGGTTTTGCAGGTGTTCCCAAGTGCTCAAATGGGAGGTGTGATTGCTTTCCTTCCTGGTGCTTCAGCCTAGGAATGCTACTGTTAACTTTATGAGTTGAAGCCTGGTATGTCTCATCTTGGCTACTACAAGGGCTGGAAACTGGCATTAGCCTAGAAGCCCATTGCTTGGTGATACTGTTCCATGCCCGCCTTCAGGCTGACAGGGTATGCACTTGAGGTTTGCCTGGGTTTTAGCAGTAGAGCTTAGAGGATCTTGGAATTTATTATGGTGTTTTCTTCTCTGGTATAGTTCTCCTGCCTTCAGATGAAGAAATTTAGACCTCTTTCAATATAACTTCAGTAATCCTAAATCACTGTTTCTTGTTTTTTTTCTTTGATACTTCTGTTGTAGTAGATAGTTTTACTGTTCCTCTAGTATTTATTTTCCACATTTTTTCCACATACTTGCTTTATATTGCCTGTGTTCATTGGCAGTGCTTTTTTCTGTGTTACATTATGTTTCTACACCCTTTAGAAAGTGTGCTTAACTAGGCAAATGACTAGTTCCTCCAGCAAATGCATAACCTGATTTTACCTTCCTCTCCAGATATAGTCTTGGCTAGCTGATAAGTAATGACATTTCGGGGCAAGTAAGTTCTGGACAAAGAATAAACAAGTCATTTAGCTGCCTGTGGGTCATAGTCCTTTGCCTAGGAATTGATCAACCTCTGCTCACATCTTTGATTAAGTAGGACTCTTTTTTTTTTTTTTTTTTTTTTTTTCCCCCACTATTCCCATGTTTTTATTAGGACCACATTTGTCTAAATGTTCAAGCAGGGTTGACTTTTTTTTGCTTTTCTGGTTTGTTTTGGTTTTGTTGTGTATTTTTTCAGACCCATTACTGCTGACTGGAATTATTATGTTTTTCTTTAATATTTTAGATATTAACTGGGACTCTTGGTCTTTACCTTGAGGCTTACAAAGTTCCTTGCTGTAGTTTACTGGGCTTCTTGTGCCACCTTCAATGACAGTGTAAGGAGAGCCCTTTCTCTTTTTGGAACATCCGTTCACAGTCCACTCCCCATTTTTCAGCTTTACATTTCCAAGACCATTCCTGGTTTTCTTGGGCTTCTTCCAACAGCCATTATTTTATTATATATGGATGTGTTAGGCTCCTGTGTAAAGGAAGTCCTAGCACTTGTCCTGTAGATTAATATCTACCTGGCTTGCCTGCAGGTAGCATTGGCTGAGCCTTTCCAGCTCTGCTTTTCATCTGAGGTTTACATGGATGTTACTGGCCTGAGCCAGCTACTTCTCTCCTTGGTTATCACTCCCAGAGCAAGAAGCTCATCATGCTTCCTTGCATGTCTTACTCTGAAGCTTTTCATAATCCATCTGGTTGAGCATGAGGTTTTATGGCAGCTAGATCTCCAGTTCCTGAAGTAGCTCTTTGCAGAGGAGCAACAACAATGTAACACAAATGTGTTTGCAAAGAGTAAAATTAATTGAAAATAACCGGGGTTAAACAAATGCTTGCTCACTTTTCTTCTTTCACGTAGAAGAAAAATAACTAACCTTAATTCTGTTTCAGTTTCTCTACATTATCTGCATTTACAGATAATTATTTCTGTTTCATAGCTGAAAAAACATCTTGTTAACTTGACCCTCTTTAAGATATTTCCGGGTTAACTGTGCTTTGGTTAAAGATCAGCTTCTGTTTTAGGGTGGTTCTTCTCTCTTGCTGGAAAAGCAAAACCGTAAAGCCTATATAAGGTACACCTATCATATGCGTCCTGTTAGGTATTGGCATCTAATAGATTGCTGTCAACATACGCTGGTGGTTTTTACTGAAAAAGTGTAACGTCAGCTCTTTCTGCAGACTACTTAATTGAGTTAGATCTTGTGGAAGAACACTGCACTATGGGCAAAGTGGTTATTGATGACAATGATGGAAATACCTCACAAGTTTTCAGGGTATTGACCTTGCAGTTCTCTTTGGAAAAGATAACATGTTGAGAAACTTTGCCCTTTTGCCCTTTTTCAGCTTATACTGGACACTTTCTTCCAGTATGTGGGAATAAATGTACGTAACAATCATCTAGATTTTTGAAGTAAAGAGCTTGAGTCTTTGATTATCAACTTACAATGTATCATCAGTTTTAGCACTCTCTCAGCAGTGTTCCTCTTGTGCTGGAGGAATCTTTGTCTTGCTTGATTACAAATATTTCAGGTTTTGTTATTACTGGAACATAAAATCAGCTTCAGAACCACTGCATTAATGAGCAAGGGAAAATGTTGCTTAACTCATTAACACAAGTGACTTGATTGCAGAACAATACTTCTAATTTAATACCTGTTTATGTAAGATGAACAAATTCATTTATACTTGCTTTTAGTAAGGTAAAGAAATGTTTAATGAGAATAAAACTGTTACTGCTGTTATGCCTGATTTTTTTTTTCTTCAGTAACTAAATTCACCACTGACAATTGATGCTATTGTTCTAAAATCAGCACAGTTGTCTTTTCCTGTGGAGAATTAATTCCATCTTTGCTTTCTGCGTGATTTTCCTAATAGTGGTGTTTGTGTATAGGTGTTTCAGCTGTGATAATCTTCAGCCACCCTCTCTAACTTCCACTGCTTACTTAGGTGGGACAGCATGCGTGGTGACTGGCCAGCCCTTTGACACTGCGAAGGTGAAGATGCAGACGTTCCCCAACATGTACAAAGGACTTATTGACTGTTTTGTGAAAACCTATAAGCAAGTGGGGTTTCGAGGCTTCTACAAGGGAACCACACCAGCGCTTGTAGCCAACATTGCGGAGAACTCAGTTCTGTTCATGTGCTATGGATTTTGCCAGCAAATTGTGAGAAGAATTGTTGGAGTAGACAGGAAAACAAAGCTCAGGTTAGTAATAGAAGTCTGGTTCATAATCTAAAATAAATAAATAAAAAATCATGCAGCTGCTACTTGCAAATACTGTATTGTCAGGGTGCAGCTGATGTCCTGGGCCCCCCTCAGTCAGTATGCAGTGTAATAGGTTTTGGAATATAGACCTTTGTGTTAGGATACGGTGTCTAACTAAAACAGAGCCATCTACTTGTTACTACAGGTAGCTGGTTTAGATAATCACAACTTAATGGAATATTCAAGACCTGGAACATTTTTGCCAAAGAGACTGAGCATTGCCACAGCTGAAAGTTAGTATTCCCTTGATCTCTAGGTGGTTCTGATTTTGCAAGGGAGGTATTTGTTCTTAGAGGGAGGCATACTAAGGGGAAAGGACACTTTTCTAATATTGCCTTGCTTTTAAAAAATTGTTTCAAAAGCTTTAATATAATGGTGGTTAGACCAAAGGTCTAACACAATCTACTGCACTGGCAGTAAGTGGTTGCCTAAAGAATGAGAAAGAAGAGAAGGAAGTGTTTAATACTTTTGAGTTCTCTACCAGGCTGCTTTCTTAGTTCAGAGGATTTCTTGATCCTGGCGTGACTTTGGATCTCTTTTTGAAGCACTTGTCCAGTCTCCTCTCAAATTCTTCTAAGTTCCTTACATGTGCAGTACGCTTTGGCAGGGAGTTCTGCAGGTGATAGTCATTAGTTCTGTAATTGTTGATTCTTAGCCACTGTCTCCATGTTATCTGGGATTTTGTAGGCCTGTATCCATTGCTCCATGCCCCTCTTCCCCACCTGAGTCTTTTCCTAGATGGAAGGATCCCAGTCCACCTAGTCAATGAGCACTGTGAAGCTGTTCCTTTGGCTGTCACTGTCTTTCTCTGAAACTGTTGTAGTTCTAATGCGTTTGGGCTCTTAGCTTATGAGACCAGAGCTGTGCAGAGTATTCAGGCTATGAACAGGTCATGGATTTATGCACTGGCATAATGATCATAATCCCTTTCTAGCTAGGACGGCTCTTCTCCAGGTCTGTGTGCCTTATTGTTACGCGTTTCTCAAGGCATGTCTTCTGTGCAGCACTGGGAGCAGCTGCACCTTCTCCATCCCTGTGCTGCCCCACGGTATGTAAACAACTTCTCACACTGTCTGAAGTCCACTCATTCATAGTGATGCAAGGTTTAACCCCACTTAGCTTTTTATTAATAGCTTTGTTCTGCCTCTGTCACATCTGTCTCCAAATGGAAGTATCTGGGGAGGCCATGATTCTGCATTTGAGATCTCTGACATGGCTTGGGTAGCTACCTAAGTGCAAGACAAGTATTTAAAAGTGGCATTAAGTGAAGTGTTCTCCTGTCACGTGTTAAGATGCTCTGTATCTTAAGACTGAGGCCTGCTATGAGTGAATACGTATCATAGAATCATGGGATGGTTTGGGTTGGAAGAGACCTTAAAGACCATCTAGTTCCACCCCCATCTGCCATGGGCAGGGATACCTTGCACCACACCAGGTTGCTCAAAGCCCCATCCAGCCTGGCCTTGAGCACCGCCAGGGATGGGGCATCCACAGCTTCTCCGGGCAGCCTGTGCCAGTGCCTCACCACCCTCACAGGAAAGAATTTCTTCCCGAGGAGACTTCTATGACGTGATGAAGAAATGAATTATATTATTTGCTCTTTATTTGTGTTGTCTTTCACTGTGTTCTGGCAGTTCAGACCTCTCAGCTGAGACAGAACTATTTCCACCTTTTTTTATTGCTTTCTTGGATCGGGGGCTTCTGTTTGCTTGGCTTACAGATCCCTTGTCTTTTCCTACCCATTAAAATGTAGAAGGCAGGCCTACCAACAGGCCTACCTACTTAACGATCTTTTATGATCCTCCTGGGAGGTAGACCGCAGACTTGCAGAGGTCCTAGGATCATCTCTTCACATGACTGAGACAGCATGTTTATGGTGTATGTAGGGGAGGCAGCACAGGAAACTTTCAAACAGTACGTATAGGTGTTCTACTCCATATCTTTGGAGTAGGATACAGAATGGGAATGTAATTTGAATATGTAGCAATAGCGAGTGTCTCTGACAACTGACCCTTCTTTCCTCGGTCAGGTAATAGTATTTTTCAGATCCAGGATGGTTGGTTTTAATACATTGTTGATTGAAGAGCAAACAGTGTAACTGCATGGCTGTACTAGGACAGAACACTAAAGGATTTAGGTTTACTTGAAAGGCTTCTTCCTTGGTGCTGCTCCCTTGATCTCTTCATCTGGATCATTGTGGGGGCATCTGATGAGGTACATGTATGACAGAATTGTATTGATGTGGTCTGCAGTGGTACCCTGAGTACATGTGGTCTGTCCAGGACATCTCTACCCATTCTCATTGTTGAAGAGCGAAGAAGCCTTTGGCGTGTGCTCTAGGGAAGGGAAGAAACCTTGATGAGGTGGCTAACCAGCAGACATGACAAGCAAAGAACTATAATTACCTTAATTGCCTCTGCTGTTTAAAAATTGTCATACTGTCTTAGCCTGAAGAAGAATATGCATGAAGTCACAAACTGAGGTGCACCTGACCATTTTTCTTAACCATATATAAGCAATTGCTTCTCACTTTTTCATGATTTTATAATTTTTGTGATTTCTCAAAACCAGCTAGAATAGTTTGGGTTTGCTTTAAGTTACCTTTTCAGCCTTAACTTTAAATGGCTTGGAAATAAGCTTGCCTAGCCTGCCTGGGTTTAGGGATATCCTGGTCAGTGTGTGAAGCCTTGCAAAACAGTTACCAGGATAGTTACAAAACAACAGGTTTTCCAGTTAAAGGAATACATGCCACTGATGCACAAGTCAAAAAGAAAACAGAGGGAGAAATGCTAAATTCCATTTATTTTTTAACATCCATTTAGACCAACCAAACTGATTTCATTCAGTGCTAAAGTCTAAACTGAGACAGCAAAATGGAAAGAAGTGCTAAATTAAGTATGTCTTTAAATACCCATTTAGCCCAACCAAACTGATTGTGTTCCGTGCCAAAGACTAAATGGAGAGAACTTTATACTAGTTCACCTCAGTTTGACTTTCTCAGTATGTGACTAGTCATCTTCAGTAGGTTATTTTATTTGAAAAAAACAAGATAAATGCGTTATAGAAGTGTGAGAGTAGAGGATTCTTGCTCCTGTGATGTGTGATCAAAACCCTCCCATGCAGAAAAAAATTCTGAATTGGGCATTTTGAGTTGAGGGGGAACTTGAACAGGATTCAAGACTTATCACTTCTGCAATGAGGTTCACTATATTAAAACCCAGAGCCTAAACAGTGGGTCTATTTGAATTTCTGTATGTAGAATTAAACATCAGCAGCAAAAGTAGAAAAGATCTGAATTATGGCTAAGTCTAGTCCTTTATGTACGTGTCAGAATTCTTTTAATCTGATAGCATCTGGGGTTTATTTCTCTCCTGAAGGAGGCAGGATCTTGCGTACCCTTTAGTACATAGTTAGAAGGCACCTTTTCCGTATTTTCTTATCTTAATTCTTCAGTGTGTAACCTTATTGCCTTGCTCTAGCTCATAGCTTAATGACTGCAGGGCTCAGCCACATACTGTATTTTCAGCTCTGCCTTTCTCTGTCCAGAGCTACTACAGTGCTAAATTAAACAGTAGGTTTAGGTTTAGGAATTGTAGGTTGCATTTCAGATCCCTGTTCTGCCAAGCTTTGTGTTCTGCAAGAGGGTTGTGCAGTCAGTGTTGCATTTCTTATTTACTGCATGTTATTCAGTTGCTGCTTGACTGGCAGTTCCTGATTTCTTCTGCTTTGACAGCTCTTGTCACTGCCCTATCTGAAGATGTCACGAGCTTTGCTTCATGTGAATTTTCACCTTACAGAAGCATCACAAAACTAAAGCTGTAGCTTTAATCTCTGATACTATAGGTGCATAAAACTGCTGGGCACAGGGCAAACATCTCCCTTGTATGGAAAGAATTTCTGTTCGGCAGCGAGGTCAGCACAGCGGAGACTGGCTCCCCAGGCTTTGAAAGAAGAGAGAAGCTCCACTTGCTCTGTGCTATTGTGCAGCTCCTGTCCAACACACCAGTGTCTGCAGGAGCCTGTTTAAAGTGTATCATCATAAAGCAGTATGAGCCTGGAGACCTGGCAGTTCAGCAGCCCAGACTTCGTGATATGTGTAAAATCACTGCAAAGTAAGCCCCAGTTTTGGAATACTGTGAGTCAGTGCAGATTACAGTGCTGTCTTATTCAGTGGTGTGGTTTGTTTGTGCTAGCTCTGAATCATATGGTTATGTTCATAGCACCACATCCATAGAAAGATTATAGTGGTCCATCATGCTTTGCTTTCAGATTTCTAGCATCTTCCACTGAAAGAAAACCTGTATTAATACTGGTAAGATGAATTTGAGAACACTGACATCTATACGAAATTATTGTTGCTCCTTCTCTCTTTGAGGAAGTAACTAGTACCCAAAAGTTGCCCAGTAAAACAAGTCTACAGAAATCTTTTATCACAGCCAAGAAGGGGAAGATTTGATAGTGTTTATTCTGCCACATTCACTGAAGTATAGCAAAAAGGGTAAAGGTTGCAATGTATCCTCTCGGGTGTCAAAAGGGTGTGTTCAAGTTGTACACGAAGATGGGATGAGTTAGGTTTTTCATCTCTCTAGTTCAAGTAACTGCCCTTTTCCCTTAAGACTCTTCCCCCCAAGACTGTGCATCAGTTTCTCGATGATTATTTAGAGTACAGGTTTGGGAAGCTGATTGGTGGTGCAGTGGCTCAGCTGCGCTGAAGGTCAGTGCCCAAATACCTTCTGCAGTTTCTCTCTTGCAGTGATCTGCAGAATGCTGCTGCAGGCTCCTTCGCCTCTGCCTTTGCCACCCTTGTCCTCTGTCCCACAGAGCTGGTCAAGTGCCGGCTGCAGGCCATGCATGAAATGCAGTTGTCAGGAAAGATAATCCAGGGACACAAGTAAGTATACACCCTGCCCAGTATTTCTGAAACCCTTTTATTTATTATTTTTTTTTATTATTTTTAATTCTGTGTTGGCTCAGTGTCACATTTGTAGTGCACTACTAACCAGAAAAGAGTTGTGGTTGGGAGGGTCACGGCCTGGAGATCTCTCAGGTATCAGTAAAGCTGGATGCTGGTGAAGGGCTCCCAGCAGGGTCTTGTTCTAAGTCTTGCTTGAATTCTGTTGTCTGCACAACGGGTCTAACCCTTAATTGTTGTTGCCGTTGCCTACTATTCTGTAACTTTCTCATTATCTGGCTATTAGGCATCACTAACTGGATTAACGTCTCTATCAGTACAGTTTGGTCAGTAGTGAAGGGTGTTATTCAAAAGGACGGTCCCCTTGGATTTTACCGTGGCCTGTCAAGCACTTTGCTGCGGGAGATCCCAGGCTATTTCTTCTTCTTTGGAGGGTATGAACTGAGCCGGACATTTTTTGCCTCTGGGAGATCAAAAGATGAATTAGGTATGGTGCCTCTTTTTCCAGGTTGATTTTAGCATGCTGTCATGGGGGATATAAGGGGGAGGGGGCATATCTTCCCTGAAGATATACAAATTATATACAGCAGTTGTAAAATGCATGTAAAATGAAGGGAATTGGTCATACGCAAAATGCAGACCTCTGTGTTTTGTATGTATATAGTAATGAATTATTGAAGTGACCGTCTTTCAATGGAGCAGGATGTATTACAAATGGAGAATGAATACAGTGAGCTAACAGTAATGCTACAAAACTACTTGAATATCTGATCCTACAAGTGTAATGCCACTCAACTTATTTCAGCTGCCGTTTAGAGTGATGTTGAAGTCCTTAGTTGTATTCCTGAACAGTGTTTTCAAGCGTATGCTGAAAAGTATACTGACTATTAGATGTAATTACAGTGATAGTAAGAGAACACTGAGATTGAAAATTAGACATGGAAAACACGAAGAGATGCCAGAATAAAGATTGCTTGTCCCCTGTTGAAAGATTGAACAGTAATACTTTGTCTTGCTGGGACTTAGGATTTCAGCTGCGTGCACTGTGGTCTCTGTTGCAAAATAAGTATATCATCATCTGATCTGAAACATGAAGTCGGGTTGCATCTTAAAAAATGATGGATCACAAAGTAACTTTACCAAATAAATAAATCTCTGTATAGGTAATTAGGGACACCATGTGATATCACTCTAAACCATTTCACAATTAGCCTTGGAAAGTGACTACAAGTGTGAAAGGAGTGGAGTTAATTTAGTTAAAGCAGTCAAAACAGATTTCAGAGTTAAGCGTTTTTAGCACATCCGCTAATCTGAGGCACTCCTTTGTAACCTTTGAGCTTCTGGTTACGCTTGCAACTTACCAGTGGCTTAAAATTAACTTAAAGGTTTTGCTGGGGTGGGGGGCGGTGCAGAAACTGCTCTTTTGTCATAAGCAGGTTTCTCTATGTTCTCTTTGACTTCTGTAGATGAAATAATGTGATATTTATGTTGGTGAATATTTTGTGGTGTGTATAAAAGCTTATTTCTTAACTTTAGGTCCTATTCCTTTGCTACTGAGTGGAGGTTTTGGAGGCAGCTGTCTGTGGATTGCTGTGTATCCTGTGGACTGTGTCAAATCTAGAATTCAGGTTCTTTCAATGGCTGGAAAACAGACAGGCTTTATGGGAACATTTGTAACTGTTGTGAGAACTGAAGGTGAGTATGCAGCACATTAACTGAATCTGTAGGGCTGCAGATTGAAGTCAGTACCCTCCAGTATTAAAAATTGCTTAAGAAGGCTAGTGCACTGATAATGTGTTGAAGACAGACAGTAACTGTTTCTAACAAATACTGATGCTTCATGTAGGCTGGAAAGCTTGGAATTTAGAAATCGAGACCTACTGCATCTGCCCTGCCTCTTGGTTCAGGAGACAATTCACATAACACTAACAGGAGCTCAGTATGCATTAAAAGCAGATAAAGGAAGGGTCTCCATCACCCTGTGACCAAACCTATAGATGAAAATTGAAGGAATCAGTGAAGTTCAGTACAGAATTTTTCTTTACCTCTAGAAGTTACTATATGGCTGACTGAGGGCTGTTTGATAAATCAGACCTATGTAGCCTGGCAGCTTGGGGCATCTACCTCTGTGTCTCATCTCTGGAAAAGGCCTGCACCAGGAACTTCAAAAGATGGTGTAAGAACATATGTGGCAGCAGATACGAATCCTGGCCCTGGTGCTAGGGAAGATACTCCAGAGCAGGAGTCTGGCTAGGATACAGCTTCACCATAGTCCTGCTGTTCTTTCTGTCCCCTTGCCAGCTGTGGCACAGCTACTATGAAGACCCTGTCATATCTGAGATAAGCTTCTAACAGAAGCACTTAAATGGCTACGCTCGTGTTCTAACTCTAGATGCTTACCTCTGTATCACTATCCAGTAACACTGCAGTTAGCAGCTCCGCTGAGTTTAGCTCTTTGTGTGCATGCCTCTGAGCAGAAGCGTTACTTTAGTATCCTTAGAAGGTAAAAGTACAGTGGTTGATGCAGATAGCAATTTATTAAATTGCCTAACTCGCTCTTATTTCATTTCCAGGTGTACTTGCCTTGTATTCTGGACTAAAGCCAACTATGATCCGCGCATTCCTGGCTAATGGGGCACTGTTCCTTGCCTATGAGTACAGCCGGAAACTTATGATGAAACAAGTAGATTCTTACTGATACAGTCTAGCAGATGGAGAACGAAAAGGTTGTTTAATGATCATTTAAATAAATGGTCAAAAACCTGTAGATCACACCATGGTCTGAGCAGGGCTAAATCAGTGACCTAACTTTAGGAACTCAACTCCTGTTTAGGATTTGTAATCTTTGAAATTCAGGTGATTTTTATAGATGTGTACATGCTGCTTGAGTTAGATCAGCAGAACTATCTCCATCTTGCAGATTCTGCACTAGGTACATGGCACATCATAAATGTATTTTCCTGACCGGTAATGGTGCTAAAAAAGTTTATGTTGACCTGTCGGGTTTCATGTAATATGCAGCAGTAGGCTGTGATTTGTTTACGGCAAAACACTGTCTTAAAATCTGTGCTGTGGTGGTGAGTTTTCCAAGTTGTTCCTGGCAAGTGTCTGACTTGAAATAACAGCAGTCCTGTCTGATCTTGCTGAGTATGGCTGGCTGATACATAGCCCTCAGCTAGATTCCTGCCCTTGTCTGGCTCCTTTCTGCTCTGTGACTTTCCAAGGTCATGGCAGTTGGTGCCTGACTTGTGTAGTCTGTCCCAGTAAATGGGCTTATAAAAGTAGGAAGTGTTCACCCCATACCTTGTACTTACATGACCTAGAGCCTGACATATGCTGGCATTTGAGGTAAAAATACATAGTTGATGGGTTTAAGGAGTCCTTGAAAGGATTTCAGAAAATAGTGAAATGCTGGAGTATATACTAAGCACCACTGAATTAAGTACTTAACATGAGGGAGACTACTGGAAATAGCTGCTGGCTCTGAGCACAGAATTGTAACTGCAGATTCCTGTCTGGGTCACCCTGATGTGAATGAGTCCATGTGCTCGAAGGACAGGACACTGAAGAGCAGCAGAATGCCAGAACCAAGTTCTTAAAGACAACTGACACCACAGTCTCTGTGGTGTAGCGCACACTTGGGCTGGAGCTCTGCCACTTGATGTGTCCTTCCAGCTGAGTGGAAAAAGCTCACATGACTGGATAGTTTGTATCATGTCCCCTTCAGGCCTGGAGGGCGTACCTGCTTGGCTGTGTTACTTGATCAAACATGCAGTTAGCATTACCCAAAATTATGCAAAACACCTGTTTCTAGATGCCACTTTAAGTAGGATGTTCTTTATACATGCGGTGTAAGCAGCTATTGCCATATCCTGGGCGAAGGTAAAGCAGGTCTCCGAGCTCCACAGTGCCTGACTTGGGCCTGGAGTTGTATGGAAGCATGTTGACTGTATGCTATAAGTGGCAGCTCACCTGGTGGGGGGCACAGGCAGACTCTTTGACCTACCAAGATCATCAGAGCTACACAGATTGGCAGCTACTCCTGGCAACCACAGTTTGTCAGTGACTGACAACACTTTCAGCTGAAACAGCTCAGTTTTGCCTATTAGAGCTTCCCTTCCAAATCCCAGAAAGGGGAGAAAGCTTCAGGCATAGATCAGGATAAAGCTTCAGGAAGCATCTCAGTACCTGCTGCCTCATGCAGTGGAGCCAGGGTGCACTGAAACCAGCTACACCTCTGCATTGTTACAGCCTGTTTGAGAGGTGGCCAGGGCAGCTCCCCCAACTCTTCTGGCTTCTCCCACCTCCCTGTGCAGTGAGAACTGTTCATCTCCCTTTCATACACCCCTGCAAAAGGGCAGTTAAAGCAGGGCAGGGCAGAAGAATCTTCAGTGTCTGTTGCACCAATTTACCTCAGCTGACTGGTAGACTAGGAGCAGTAATGCTGTGCATCATCTGGACTTTAAAAGGAGTTTATGCCAAATGTTTAAATAATCCAGGTAGGAGGGTAAGGCTTTAAGGGTTGTTACACTTCCCCTTCTTTTCAAAGGTGTCTAGCCAAGGGAATGATTATATTTGTACATGTTTCTCATAGGTATGGAAAAGCGATGACTGATTCCACATCAGTGGAATACTTCAATCTATTAAGATTTGTCTTTGCTTTCATTTTTTAAAGCTTATGGTTGCAGTTTTTAATACAAAAGTTGAAGCTTCAAGAGAAGCAGGATACTTAGCACTGAACCTACAGCAAGAAATAGACTTGTTTTGAGAGTTCACCTTCTGAAGTTGATGTAAGCAGTATTTTTGCTATTCACAGCTGCTTAAGCTGTACATATGTATCAGTTGTTCAGCAAAGAACTTCATAATGTTGGTATAAAAATTCATGGCAATAAAGTTTGATTTGATTAACTGGGTACCTGACAGTTGTTTATGCAACAACAATTAACAAGCTTGTCTAGCTGAGGAGCAAAGAGAGGTTGAAGTCTGTGTCACTGCCCCCACAGAATTAAAGGAAAAAGGGGTTTTGCAATCACTAAGCATATAAAGCCCTCAAAATTGAAGGGAAAGTGCCAGCTATAACAAAGTGCCGTAAAACAAATGCAAATTTTACATATCCTACTATGGAAAATAAAGGCCTATAGTTTCACCCTTGGCCTGTTGCTTTGATAGTACTAGAGTCAGTTCTACTATTAAGGTTCAACTCAACTTCCAAGATCATCAATTACTGTGATATATGCTATAAGGGCAAGTTTCCTGCCACAAGAATGCCAGGGGTCTAGCACAGGTGACCTGAATTCCACATGGGAAGGGGGGAAGCATCCACTACATTGAAGCCAGAAAAAAAAAATAAAATCAATGCTACAGGGAGTTTGAGAACTATTGTTACCATCTTGTGAGCAGCGGCGCTTGGATCTCTGAAGATAAATGTCGTATCTCCCTCATACAGCTATTTTGTTACTCATTCCTGCTTACACAATAGTTTTTGCTTAGCTGCATGCTTCAGCTAGAAAAAACCCTGACTCTCGCCATTACAGCCTTTGCTGTTGCTGCATGAGATTAGCTTAGTCCGTAAGCAGGAAGAAGGTTCACCTTAACAGCCCTGCAAGCTATGAGACAGGGCATCCCAGGAGAGTGATATCCAATTCCTGAGCTAAGACCCGAGGAACTTAGTCAATCAGCCACTTCTGGCTGCAGTAAACTGACCTCCTCTTCCACCTCCCGGTACGCTCGGTGTGGCGGCAGAGGCCTTGCTGCTGCCTTGCTCATCGCCCTCTAGCGCTGCGGCCCCGCTCCCACCCCGTGTAAGCGTGCACTCCTTTTCTGCAGGCAGAGACGCAGGGACTGCGGTAACTTGGGCAGCACCCCTTCACCTTGCGCACTTTGCTACATTTATGCACAGTAACACATGCAGCCTCTGAAGCGACACGACAGCTTGGGGACCAGCACTGCTGAATTGTACCATTCCAGCCCTCTGCTCGCTCTGTGCGCATCCGCCAGCACAGACATGGAATACCACATCCCATTTTGTATTAGTACAAGAAAGGCAGGGACATACTTGTGCAAGCCAGAGGGCGATGAGGACAGATGGTGGAAAAAGCAGAGCTCGCCCATAACAGAAAGCTGAGAAGAGATTGTAAGATCAGGTGTGCTTTCTACAGTTACCTCATTCATGAGAAGTGGCAGGGACAGGCTCTTCTCAGAGATACAGGGACAGGACAAGATGCAACAGCTACGACTTGTAATGTTAGCAATTCCAACAAGGAAGGAAAAGTAGAAAATTAAGTCTTCTGTGAAAACCCAAGCCACAGAGAATAGAACTAGGTTGTGTGAGCCAGCTCTAGTGGGCCTGTTTTGCACAGGAGCTTGAACTACATGTATCAGGGTGATCCAGGCTCACTGTACTGCACCTAAAACTGCAAACAATTGGTGCAACACTTGGGCATTCAAGACAGATTTTAGCCTCCACACGAAGTACAGCACTGACAGAAGCAGCTTCCAACACTGCGGGAGTTTCCAACAGCCCAGCTCTGAAGTACCAGGTCATTACACAGCAACAGCAAAAGTTGAGTGTATACACGTACTGCATAGTATACCGCTACCCTCGGGTGAGCGCAGGGAAGGTAGGCGATCTCCACTTACTCCAACAACTAGGCATTAGCCATGGAAAGCTGTATCACCCCCCTTTCCACTCCTGGTTCCTAACAACAAAAAGACAAAGGAAGCAACAGAACCAAGCAGCTGACCTCGACACATTCCACATCCAGACAGGCATGAAGAGTCCCCACAGAGGAGCTGCACTGATGAGAACGGCTGGAAGCAGAACAGACATCCTGGAATTTTGTGCTTTACGAGTCTTAGTATAGCTCAGAGGGGTCAGTGAGCATTTGCAGTATTAGCTCAGAGCAAGAGCACAGATCAAACCCACGACATGCAAGCATGAAGACAAGCCTGGCTTAACTGATCCCAGGCAGCTGGCATGCTCATGAGCTGATGAGATCCAGACTTAAGGAAGGGTTAGGGCACGTGGCTATGTCAGCCCTTTGGGGGAAGGTAGAGCAACAGACAAACAGCTGTGCAGTCTCCAGGCACCAGTCAGCTCCTAGGCTAGGTGTTGCTCAAAACCCTGTGTCCCTGGATTTCTGATGAAGAGGGGTTCAATACCAAGACTTCTACTCAAAAAGTGGTCTGCTGGTGCCAGATCACAATATTTCTCCCTCAAAATCCCCATTACTTTACTGACCTGTAGAAAACAGCGATGTTGAGAGAAGGTGTCTCAGATTTTTCCAGAAGTCTCCTGTAGATTGCTAATGTCCACCCACCATCAGGTTAATGCTCATTTAAGATAATTGCCTTAGATTGATAAAAACGGGGATTACCTGTATGTAGAAACATTAAACTCCAGAGGATCCAACAGCTCATTAACGTGACATGACTGTCAACTGACACTAACTCTTCAGACTATTATTGCTCTGCACAACAGAACTTCATGCAAGTTTATTTGGGAAGTTGTATCCTCACAGAAATACATTAATACATCAAAATGAGACCGCTTCACTTTACACTGAAGCAGAAAGACATTTTCCAGGAAAAGACAGATTTTTACATTTTTCCCTTCTTTCAGCTTTCCCTTATGGTTCAATAAAGTTCACCTCCACAGCAAATGTTTCACTATAGACTTTCCATGTTTTAGACTTGTGAGGGTTATCCAGCTCATTCCTGGGAAGGTAGAGTCTGAAAGACAAAATTCAGTAGCATATCTTACAGCCCAAGACACACTTTTTCTTTCAGCCAGCCAAGGGAACTTCAAATTCAGCCCTGGAATATATTAAATATAGCCCCAGACCATGAATTAAGAAAAGTGTCAGTCATGCCTGCACAGTGCTTTGACTGGATGTTTCTCAGACTAGTACAGATCAAATCTGATGGGTTTGTGGGTGTGTTAAAAAAAAACCACACCCAAAACCCAAAGAGCCCTACAATGCAAGATTGTTAAAGTTTGTGTTAGTAGCGGGAATAACTGACTTTCCTAGCGAAAGGATTTGATTCAGTATTCAGTCAAGTTCAGCAGGTGTGTTCTCCATTTTTGATGCTTACCAAATTCACATCACTTAATATCACTTGCACATCAGCTGTGGCTGAATTAGAAATACAGAGATAGAAGCACTGCCTTAACAGCTGTTTTGCTTCTGATCAGATCTAGTCCACCTCAGGTCTAGCAGAATTCTCTGGGAAGGAAGAGAGACAGTCTCTACTAAATTGTGTTTCAAAGACAGCCTGGGGGGGGGGGCATCCTCCCTAGCCCTGGAAGAAACAACACTTGGGTGAAAGTTTTGAGATGGCACTGTTGCAGGGCTGTCACACAACAGGTACATGTTTTCCCTGGCACTGGTTTGGTATAACCAGATGTCTGCACCTGGACTGCTCAGCATATTAAGTTTAGTTATGAACCTAGACTCATGGCTACCTGTCCTCATGCTCCGATGGGATCAATAGAATAAAAACTGTTTCCTTCCTATTCCACTCAAAGAATGCAGTAGTTTCCACACGTCAAGTTCACTGATCCTCTGTCTAAGTCTGTCAAGTTTGGCAGACAGGAAAGAAGGATCTCCTGTCTGCGTTTCTAGACCACTCTGATCCAGCCAAACAAGGCCAGCTTTCAGTGGCTGGAGCTGTCCCAAGACTTCTAGTCTAACAAGAAAAGCCACAGTAATTTTTAACTTAAAAGCATGAGAAGCAGTAAAAGCCTTTCTTTAGGATTCCAAGCATCAGTACCTCTAACTCTGGTCTTAATGTTTGCCTACAAAGCTGCTGAATGAGGTCCAGCCTCTTAGGCAGTCATGCTAGACGATAGCAGTTGCCTTTGGTTTGAACAGCATTACCTTTTTGAATTCAAGTTCATTAACAATACTTAGATGCTGAGAAGAGTCTAATGGATTAGGATAAAGAGCTCACCTATGTTTGCACAGTGTAAGGAAGCGTGTGCTAACTGCCTGCTTACAAGTTACAGTTGAACTGAGTCAGAGACCAGTACCCACACAGAAGCCAGAACAGGCTGATCACCAGCTCGCTCAGCTTTCAGTACTGTTTATCAACTTCCCACTCCATTCAGACACCAGAAGTTAGCAACTGCCTTCAGATCCTGTGATCACTTACCTGTTATTTTCAATAAAGGAAGTGTTGAACCAGAAGAAGAATGGGCAGTCATCATAGCCTTTTGGGAGATCCTAAACACAAAGATCTTGTTTAAGGACTCCATTAGACAACAGGATTTATTTTAAGCAGAGCAAGAATATCCACCTGTCCTCAGTAGTTTGGTTTACAAAGCTACAGCGTCAGAGTCAACACACTTGAAGAGCCCAGTATCCCACCCAAATCACCATCTTCACCAATATTATTTCAGGACTAGGTCACTCAGTGCAATTGAGCAAGAGACCCATGTCAGAAGCAGCAGGTACTCAACTAAGATGTCCAGGTTGTACTGTATGAACAGCCAGATGCCTCCCCTGCCTGCATAGGCACAAATTCTGCCCCACACGGCACAGCCAACCAGACCCCAGCTGCAGTTTGCACTGCAGCCTCTCCCCAGACTCAAGCAAACTTCTTCACACTGTTATACTTACAGAATGTGACTCAAATCTGACTTTCACATCACCGCTTATAACAGGGCTGTCTTCCAAGCCAATGACTACAGAGTCACTTTCAGAATCAAAGAAAAGCTATATAATAGAAGAAAATATTAGTTTTATGAAGAGTTACTATAGAGAGACAAAGGAGTAATTCATGACAGTACCTAGCTAATCATTCTAGCACTACTATTGTAGTATTTGTACACCATGAATAATGGCCAGAAATTTAAGCTTCTCAGGTCTGAGTGAACCATTTACATTTAAGTAACTTCTATGGAAATCTTTCACAATCTTACTAAAAAAAACAACTATGATTTAGCAAAGTTTAGCTTTTTCACCCTCTCAGAATTTATAGCATTTATTTAGTTAGCTGGGTTTTTTATCCAGTATTCAGCTTCTACAGGAGGACACTTGACCTATAAGTCAATATAAATTCAACTGACAAGACTCCATAGTACTCTCACCTTGCAGTTCCCTTGACTGGCACATATACATTCTAGTACAACTTGCTTCCTCACTATTATCTGCAATCTCATATCAGTTCCATTGCCTTTCCCAACTCCTAGGAAGAAAGAGTTGCATTATACCAAAGCATATACATTTAGCTGGAAACATAAGCTGTAATGAAAACCGAGTGCAACCCCATTCAAAAGTGCCTTCTTTCCAGAACACCTTGCAATAGACTTTAAAGAACTCAAATCCTAAAGGCAGCTCAAGATTCAGTGGTTGAAACCTTTATTTTGAGGTAGCAGTGAACCCTACTAGTGGAGCAGGCTAACGTAGAGTCTGGTTCCACTGTCTGAACAAGAAGAGCAGTTTGAAGTCCCCTAGAACAAGTAGTACTGAAGTTCCAGCCTTCTATCAAGGCTGCCAGTACATGTGTACAGAATCAGGTGTGCACATCAAGCTGAAAAACATTAGCGGATGTAGTTCCGTATGTGGAGTCAATCTCACTTTTCAAAAGTGATTCCCCTCCCAAAAGAGCAGGTTGTGTGTGAACCACCATTTGATCAGACACCCATAAAGTGACAGAACACACGGGGCAAGTGCACTTCAAAGTGCTCTTTGCTGTAGTTTAACTGTGCCATTTGAATTCTCAAATCCCAGTAGATCTACATTCCTATCATGGGTTTAGCAAGAGAGGCAGTAGAGATCAGCTGCTGTAATAGAAAGTCATTACCAAATACAGGAATGCCCAAATTCAAGAGTTCTTACCGTGTATAGAGTGGATTTTGAAGTTTTTTATTTTGAGTTGTCTCTCTGGTGGGAGTTTCAAGTTATACTTGTTCTTCAGGATCTCATAATACCCAACATACCTACTCTGTAATGCAAAAAAACCCAGACACATTATGCAGTTTCTGTACCACACACAAATTCTAAGCAGAAGGAGGATTAAATAGATCTTCTACCCCAAGTTCTTAGCTCTAACTTCAAAGCTAAGAAGAAAGTAGCCATTTGTTCTTCCCCTCCCCAGTTCAAACAGTTCTCTAGACAAATTCAACACCTATATTTTCAAGCGGTACTCAAGCTTATGTTCTAAGAGAAATTCTGTACTTCAGCTCAGCAAGAGGCAGGGAGCTTTGATGATGTAGCTTTTTAAAGGGCAGAATGTTTCAATGTACAAGATACCTTCATTTTACAGCAGCACATTCTGAAGGACAGCTATACTTCCATTTTAAACCAGCAACTGATGAACCTCTGTCACCAGCTTTATCTCACATACCCGAATTGCACAACACACAGCAAATCAAGATGAGCTAAGCCCCAAACTGTGGTCTGAGGCAATAACTTCTGTGTTTTCTTGCAAATGTAGTCTCTAGATGATGCATTCCTCTACTCAGCCACATCAGTGCCATAGTTCCTCCCCAGGCCAAGCTGTAGGCTTCAGTGCATCCCTGATAAACAGCTCAATTGTCTTACAGGGTCATGCTCCTGTGAGCGTGCCCAGAGAGGTTGTGGAGCCTCCATCTCTGAAGATATTTTTAGACCTGACTGGATATAGCCCTAGGCAACCTAGCTCACCCTGTTTGCACATTGGGGTTAGACTGAAAGCTCTCCCAATCTCAACAATTCCTTTATCATCAAATCTGAATTATGGCATCTAAGATTATGCAGAAAAAGGCATAGGAAATATGTGCTTGGACAAAGGGGAGGAAGATGCAGTGCAAACCTGCCATCTGATAGTTTCACAGTCCTTCGAGAAAGTGTTCAGGAGTTAAACGCATGGGAGAAACCTGGCAGGGGAGGTGGGGTAGTGTAGGAGCTCACAGGCTGCTGTTGGTTTGGCTGCTGTTACTGGACCTGCTTAACCTTACCTGGGATGGAGTTTCAACTCCTTGAAACTTGGTACTTGTGCTTCTATCAGTTCTTCTCTCCCCAAAGTAGGCCAAACTTTCCTACACAGGAAAATAATTTCAAGGATTAAGATACTCTTCCCACCACCATTCCCCTTCCTGAGAAGGGGACAGTAAACTACTGTTACACTAATCAATTCCAATAAAGGAATACAAGTGAAAATATGCAATAGTTGCTTTAGTACCTTCTAAAGGAGGCTATTAACTAGAATAAGAAAGTACTAATTAGGAAGTCAGATACATTAAGTCTGTCATCTATGACAGTGTGAAGGAGAGCAATATGATTTCAGTGATTGGTTTAGAACCGTCACTATTTCTCAGGTAGTCTGTGGCAAGACCAAGCTGAACACTAGTTCAGATCTTCACAAGTCAAACTCGGAAAAACAAGTTCAATAGATACAGTCTGCCCAGACTACCCTGAGTGACCTGGACCTTCTGCAACCCTGGTCTTCAGTTCTATATACCAGTCCTGGGATACTAAAGCAGCACATGCAGCCGTACTGGCTGGGACTTTGTGATCTTTCTTTCCCCAGAAGGGCTTACTGTAATGCTAGCAGTCAAGACAAGACAATCCCTGAATGCCTCACACTACTTGGAGGGAGGTTAGGCAAAAAAAATTGCTCAAGACCATGTAACTACAGTGACACCATCTTCAGCAGAGCATGCTCAGAAGCCACCTACAGTTTAAGAAACCTGTTGCTCAAGATCCCAGGTCTATCATAACTCAAAAAAAAAAGCGTGCTTCAAAGCTAGTACTCTTAAATTCTACTTTCCCAGTTCTTCCTGATCAAGAATAGTCTTGATCAGAAAGGAATTTACACAGTTGCACGATTCACAAGAAATTTTTTAGAACAGGTTGTTTACACTACCCTTTTTCCAACACAGACTTTTTGCAGAATATTAGTGAATTTCACCAGTTAAGCAGATTCTAAAGGGGCGTTTTGAATACTAAAAGAATCAAAAAATAAACGCTGGTTTTTACCTTCGCACTCTCAAACTGGTCACTGTCTATGAGCCAGGTACAGACCATCGTTCCAGTTCTACCTGTATTAGAAGCGAAAGACAGGTTGAACTACAGGAGTTCAAAGGTATTCAGGATTATTTTTGTGAATATGAAGTTATCTCCTGTTTTCCATTTCAAAAGTTGGAAGTGACAGTATAGTCGTCAAGTACCTGTATTCCTGGGAAGAATGAGTTAAAGACAAGATATCACAGTTTATTAGCTTGTTCCTGAAGGCAGTTCCCACATTTCTTTGCAGTATTACTGGAGACACTTTGTAAGTTGCCAGTATCCACCTACATCATTCATCAGGGAACAGCATCAAGCACACCCTATTAAATGAGGTTATAGACTGGCACTTGCCAATGTTGTACATCTTAAAAGTTGCTTCTCTGCCTCAACCTTTTCCCCCCAACCCAATCCTACTAAGAAGGCATCAAGACTTCCAGCAGAGACTCCAGTATAGTCTGTTTTGAATTTGAAGTCTGAGGTCTCAAAAAATACCCCTCTCTGCACTTGCTCAAGTTGGATTTGGCCTGCAGGTAGTTTCAATGTTCAGTTTTGCAAGACCTTTTAAGCTACAGTTCCAACTGGGAGAGACTTCTTTATGTTAAGTAACCACCTTGTTCAGCCAACTATTTGCAGTAGTAACAGCAGACAGCTAAAGATGTGGCAGATGTTTGCAGGGAAGTTTGGTTTATTTTCACAGCTATCTGTGCTCTTCAACAAATCCCACACTACTAGAGATTGTGCATAGCACCTACAGGTCAGCTCATATGCAGTAGCTTTGACAAGCCTGTTCCCATAAGACCACATTATGCTCTATCACATAATACCATGTGTAGCTTGATTTAAAATCCAGCAGTACCCAGAACATTCTAGCAGGGGAAAGTTATGGAGCAGATCATCTTGAATACTATTGCACAGCATGTGCAGGACAACCAGGTGATCAGGCCCAGCATGGGTTTATGAAAGGCAGGTCCTGCCTGAATAACCTGATCTCCTATGACAAGATGATCCACTCATGATGGATGAGGGAAAGTCTGTGAATGCTATTTACCTGGACTGTAGTAAAGCCTTTGACACCATTTTCCACAGCATTCTCCTGGAGAAACTGGCTGCTCGTGACTTGGATGGGTATACTCTTTTCTGGGTAAAAAAACCTGACTGGATGGCTGAGCCCAAAGAGTGGTAGTAAATTGAGTTACATCCAGTTAGCAGCTAGTCCCAAGTGGTGTTCCTCAGGGCTCGGTACTGGGATCAGTTTTTAGTATCTTTATCAATGATCTGGACAAGGGGATCAAGTGCACCCTCAGTAAGTTTGCAGATGACACCACGTTGGCCAGGAGTGTTGATCTGCTTGGGGGTAGGAAGGCTCTGGACAGCCTCGAGTTGTGCCAGTGAGGTTCAGATTGGATATTAGGAAGAATTCCTTCACCAAAAGGGTTGTCAAGCATTGGAATAGGCTGCCCAGGGACATTACCTTCCTTGGCGGTATTTAGAAAACATGTAGGTGTAGTGCATACAGACATGGTTTAGTGATGGACTTGGCAGTGTTAGGTTAATGGTTGGACATGATCTTAAAGGTCTTTTCCACCTAAAGAATTCTATTTCCCCCCTGCCAAGAAATTAAAGAGCTTGAGATATATTACAATGGAGGACATTCAGTGGGGGTGACTGGCTTCCAGGGAGCAAAAGCAGCAGCTTCACACTTTTGCTAGTAGCAGTGTCAGTAGCTCCCTATCCCCAACCTCTCCCAGGAAACTGCTGTCCCAGAAGCCAGGAGAGCAGGAAATTATTGAAGAACATTAAGAGATCAGATGCCAGCTTTGATTAAGAACTAGTAATTTGGGCTACCTAGAAAAGGGGTTGTGTAATACTAAAACACACAGTACTACACTGTTACTCATCATCACAGTAGCTGCAGAATTTGCCAAGTTGCACTCTAACCCATCTCACACTTACATCAAAGCAGCCATGGTAAGAATAAAGCACAATTTGTAGCATTCAGAGATTACACATGAGAGGTTCTACCTTTGCCTCCTTTGCAATGAATTGCTATGATGTTCTTTTCATCTTGGCTCATCCATTCACGGACACTGGCAGTGAATTTCAGCATGTCCCTAGATGACAGGAAGATTAGTGGATCAAAGCAAACTCCTACACGGTATGATTACATATGCATTTCTTGACAAGACTCACTGTAGTGCTGGGACATTGTGGTCATCAATAAAGATCCTTTCCACCCTGTAGTGGAAGTACTTGGGGTCATAGCCTTTTTCACCTGCAAGGAAAGATCTGAAGTTATGCCAGGAAGGAGAAGAGGACTGCAACAAAGTGGCTTGTGACACAATTGCTGGTCTAAGCATACACTAGTGTTTAAAGTGCAGTAGTATGAATAGACAGATTGAAGTGAAAAAAATGAGGTAATTTGGCTAGAACCACGCTTGCTTGAGTTTCACACCTTTCACTTCAGTGAGAGGTTATCTCCAGGCCCAATTGGCCATTCCTTTCCATGGGCATTATTTAGGGATCTGAAAGTTAGTGTTCTGATGTACTGTCAGGGTCAATCACAGCAACCACCACCTACAAAGTGGTCAAGAGCTGTTAATACCACACCTACCTGTGTCCCCTCATCTATCCCTTTGCTGGCCAGAGGGCAGGTTTACTTTTTCAAGTAGCAGTGCTTCTATATCACATCTTGCTTCCAGCTCTGATACTCTGCTATGAAACAGGGGCCACAGAATAATTGTTTCTGAAGTGGTTTGTTTTTTGGGGTTTTTTTGGGGGGTTTTTTTGGCCACCTTTAAACAGAAGAGCTTTTAACTATTCCTCACCTCGTTCTCCTAAGCCTCCATGAGAAAATTCTCCATCACCCCAAGTTTTAGCCCAGGTATAGTTTTCCACTTATTTTTTAGTAAGATTTTCAGAACATTGAAGAAATTGTTCAACATTAACAAAAAGACTAAACTGCGAGACAGATCGTATCTCCTTTGCAAGCTCTGGTAGTATTAGATGCTCAAAGTCAATAGCCATGTTCAGGACTGAAGGCAGTCAGAGATCGCCATCTACTTTTGACATACTGCACATTCCTGGAGATGTGTTATTGCCAGCAGCACACTTGAAGAAATGTTTCTCTTTAGCAGTTATTCAGTATAGTCAGCAGCTAAATATACTTACTGCAGAGATTGTAGACTTTATAGTGGTCGGCATGTTTGGTGTCCAAAAATCTTGCAACTTCCTAAAGTAATAACCAAGTAAGAGTTCAGAGTAGTTAGTGCTCTACTCCTTATTTCCACTGCCACCTCAACACCCATCCCTCAAGTGGGGTCAGCAACTGCATTAAACAGCCCTTGGACAGCAGGCCCTTCCAGCCCAACTACTCAGGTTCTTGTCTGGAATAAAAGTACTACTGCAACTGTCTTCCTTGCCCTATATATTTCTACAGTATCAAGCACAGCTCTGAAGAGGGCATTATACAGACCTTTTGAACATCTTTAGATGAATAGATAGTTCTTATTATCACTCACACTACCGCTAGCCTGGGACAGAACTGATTTGGTTCTCCAAAGCATTCCCAAAGAACAGGAGCAACAGAGCACCAGTGCATCCACACTGCAAGATACACCCCCCCCAAGCTTAGCTGAAAGACTACAACACAAGCAGTACAGCACAATGAAGACCATCATGCAGTCATTCCAACCAGCCAAGACAAAAGTCAATCCTAATCCTGCTGATCTGGTCCACACACAAATTAGTGAGAACCACCCCACCAGTGGGGTGAAACAGTATTCAGAAACTGAACTTGGTAGATTAGATTTTTACCTCTATAGGGTTCCTATAGAAAGACTGCTTCCCAGAAGATGGAAACGACATTGCAATAATGCGATCTGTGGAGAAGACAGCAATCAGAAGTAACAGTGGGAAGCCTCCCCACACGTAAGAACTACGTGACTGACAGCATCATGAAATTGCATATTCCTACCCTAACTATAAAACCAACCTACCTACCCATTTCTGAGAAGCTTTGCTCTACATTCAGCATAGCAAGACAATAATGCTTCTCAAGGCATCAGCTACTGTTGTGTTGGTCTTCACAGAATCATAACCAAAAATACTGTAAGTATTTTCAGTAGTTTCTCAGCTCTGGTTCCCTAGGTCTCAGGAGAATTTCTATCATTACTTACAGCATGTACAGCCTCTTCCCCAGGAGGCTAACCCTTGAGTACAGTGTCAGAGTCAGGAATCCTTATTTCAAAATCCCACAGAAAAGGAGTAGGCCTGGTTTGGCTTCATACTTACATTTCATTAGTCTAAAACATTGACTGTATTTTATGTCAAGCACTGAACTGAATAACTAGTCTTAGCAGGATATAACATGCTGCAAAGTGTTATCTACAAACCAGTAACATAAGTGAGATCCAGATCAAAGCCATCTTTCATATAACGCCTTTTGTTTTCAGAGACCTGCCAAAAAAAAAAAAAGAAAGAACAGTTAGTCTTCTAAAGGAATGCCAAAGATCAACAACTTACAAGGGGGGTGGGGGTGGGGAATCAACCATCTAGACTCTGAAGTTGTCATGAGTAGTAAAGCCTCATTTTGCTATAGCAAAGACCACAGCATTAGCCAAAAGTAACATTTGTTGTGTTAGCTTTTGGGTAGAAGTTCCCTACAGAATTTTTACCCTGAAGTATCAAAGTTTATTCTAGTAGAAAGAACACTGCAGACACTTTGCAGACAGAAACATGAATCTGTCCTTTCTATTTGAGTGTTTGGGGGCTAAGGGAAGGAAGAAGAAAGTTAAGGGCAGCATAACAAAGACTGCTTATTCCCAAGCAAGAAGACACACTTGAACCTTCAAGTACCACTTCAGCGCGCCTGATGAAAACAAGGGCTTCAAGAGCTAAGTTGTTTTGTTTTCACCTGGAATAAGCAGCAGAAACATTAAAATTCCTATTCTCCCCATGTGAAGGAAAACTATGTACCACAGAAACTAGAAACTATCCATTGAGACACATGGTGGTGTTGCAATCACTTTGCTGTGCTGGCCTTCCCGGTCAAGTTTCTGCTTACATGAACAAAGTTAAGAGTAATTAGCTATATGGAGGCTGGAGGCAAAGCTCCCGTGCCCCTGACAGGGTACCAAACAGATGTACTGCTCAGGCACTATCATCAGCTGCAGACCAATAGGCTGTGGGCAGTCTTGCTGCTTGCCATTGATGACTGCCTGGAGAAAGAGCTAGAGCAGGAAACGGTAACAGCAGCCTAAATACATTAAAAGGCCAACTTACCATTCTCCTGGTCACCACTTCAAGTTGCTTCTTTTGTGAAGCCAGGCGAAATATTCTTATTAAGATGACAATTCTTAGAACTCGGAGGAAAGTAACCATTCTAGATGAGGGTCAGATTCACCATGAATGAAAATGAACATGATTAGACTTAGATGCAAAGCTTAAAGCTATTTAAATACTGTTTCAGAGACAGTTTAAGGCTTTGTTTCATATACTGAACTAGTACTTCTCACACTGGTTTTGGGGAAAAAAAAAAAAAGTACTATGCTTAAAGAATACCATGGTTTTATTGTTGAGGTTTTTTGGGGAGTATGTTCCGAACAGCTAATGAAAGTAGGAAACCCCCTACTTGCTCAGGCTTTCACAGGCACCTCTGCCCAGCAAGCAAATCCCCTTAACGCTACCCATATTATTATCCCCAAATCCTTGTTCCTTGAAGCCTGTTCTCATATACATTTAAGTGTAAGTAGCCACCTGAAAAACAGCTGAAAAGAGAAGCCAGAGAGGCTGCATACATCATGCCTTCATTAAGAAGCCTGAGAACAGGTCAGTATAAACCCTGTGTTTAATCATTCAGCAACTTGATCAGATGATTTGGTTTGAGGAACTTTGAACTGCTGATGAACTTTGAAGCAGGCAAGATGCTTATGCAGTGGTTCTACCTAGACAACTGAACAGGGGCAGCTGCTTTTCATACCCTTAGGGACTAGGGCAAACTAACATTCATTCCTTAGGGAGGTATATGAGCATATACATTTAAGGAGCACATGCACATATTTCAGGTCCTCGTATACTCAGGTAAGAATCCCGGTGAATACCTTCATTAAGGTGGACAAGCCTCCAGCTGAAAACAGTCTGCTCTCCACTGATGTGAAGATTAAAGTCAGCAATACAAGGTTGTCCCAGACACCTGGAGGAAACTTTCAGTTTCCAACCCCTGAGCTCCTTCCTAGGCCAGGATCACTTGGCTGTTTTCAGAACAGACTTCCCTTGGAGCTATCAGCCAAGGAGATGAACCAGCAGTGGGGTGAAGAGGACTACATAGCCCCTCTCCCCAGCCTGAACCACCGTTGTGAGAAGCAGCTCTTCAAGATAAAAGCAGTTTGCATTCTGCCCTTTACAAAGTTAGCCAGTTAAGCATTAGCTCCCAGACCGATACCCAGCTCTCATTCCTCAATGTCCTTTTATAGGTCTGACTTCAAGGAAACAGGTAACATCCCAATGCACACCCAGACAGACCAGATTAGAAATAGAAACCATACCCCTCTATCAGGGGATGTTGCTTCCAAGGGCTGCCACCAAAATTTTACTTGTCACATATATGCTTTCATCCACATAAAAGCTGCTCAGATTCTAATTATTCTGAGAAGTATCAGGTGCTTTAAGACTATTGTTCACTTCTTGAAGAAGGGCTGGGTAAATAAGTGATAAACCCCAGGTAGGCTACTGGGAATTAGTTGGATTGTGTGAATATAGTTAGGTGGGAAGACCATCTCACCAAGATTTGATATTTGGCCAAGTCTGAGGTATCATCTAATATAATATTTTGGTCAGAACACGACTGAAGATCCCTTAACAAGGTAAGCCTTAAAGAAGGCCTCAAAAATTGAATGGGTGAGACAATAGACCCCAGCTGAGGATCTTCCAAGAACAGTGTTATCTTCTGTGACCCCAAAGCCTATATTAAATCTACATCAACTTCAGCAAGTCAATAGAAGGGTCTTGCACACACCAATCTACAATAGGATGGGTCAGTGCAGGATTAAGCCTACTAACACAGCCTAGTAAAGACAACAGCACAAGTTACCTGTCACAGTGTTATTTCTCCTACCTTTAACTGAACGCTGCTATAAGAAGAGAGCTGCATTAGAAAAACGTGGCCAGAGAAATTGGAAGTAATCATTAAACTCAGATTAGTGTTCAGAAAGACCTGAAAGGAAACACCCTTTTATGATACTGAGGCTGCACAAACTACCCCTTTGACAATTCTACTTTTTGAAACCCGAGTTTAGCTGGTATTTAAAGAGACAAGTAGTACTTCCAGAGGTTTGTCCAACTCTGGATCTTCTTCAATAGCTACACTTTGAGTTTGTTTCTTCTAGAAGAATGTTTCCCCACTTGTACCCAGTAGCCAGCTGAATCAGGGGCATAATTTTTTTTTTTTCCTTTTTTAAAAAAAAGAGCTCAACTTCTTTCCCTGGCTGATGCAAGCAAGTTTATTAATTCAAACCTATAGTTGTAGTTCTACCTGCA
Organism: Falco peregrinus; assembly: GCF_023634155.1. NCBI lineage: Eukaryota > Metazoa > Chordata > Aves > Falconiformes > Falconidae > Falco > Falco peregrinus. The sequence goes on along the minus strand of NC_073724.1, from coordinate 93,135,781 downwards.
CTAAGATTAGTTTGTTTCCATCAGGAATGGATTCCTCTCATCTGATCAAGCTACAGAAATAAGATTGAAATGCGACTTGAGTTACTTATGCACGTGAACAGCATGTTTCCCCTCCCCAAGGCATGGCTGAAATATCCAATATGTATTACCATGGGGCTTCTGGGAAAACAAGACAGTGTGGCAACTCTTTCTCTTTCAAAATTCATTAAGTGGAGACCCTCCCCCAGTTGTCTATGCCATTTGCTATTAGAATCCAAATCTTCTGTCTGACCTTCAGACTCTTACCTCTATCAGGGCTGCTGCACACCTTCCCCCAAGAAATGTTTGACTCAGTATTTGATGGTCTTACTATTCACTTTCAGTTACCTCAACTGATATATTTAGATCATCTCTGCCTTCAAGACAGGGACAGCCTACAGTATAACTGTAGATCAAAGTTAGGTGTCTTTGTTAGCCTGTATCATGAAATATGGTTACAACCACATCCGTTATCTGAGCTAGATGTGTGCATACTAGAGGTGCCCAAGAAAATCCTTAGAAAGCTATCAAGAGAAGAGAGTTCACATTTAACAGCTGCCATACCATTCTTACCTTGGTATCTGATCTGCTGCAGCAAGGTCTGAGAAGGAGTATGTCATGTTAATTAGCAGAGTGCCCACCACAATGCATGCATCCAAAATATTCAGTTTAGACCGGAAATAGTTCCTGAAGCTGAAACAAGAGTTTTAGACAGATGCCCATAGGGGCAGCAAAGATTGAAATACATTTTCCGGAACAGAATTACCTATACAGAGCTACTGCTAGAGACAAGCTCTCCTGAAGCAGTTCTTAACACTGAAGACTCATTAAGAAAATAATCTTACACCTTGTCTACACCCATAAGTCACAGCAAAGCTGATGCCGTTTCCAAGTGCTCACTTATACCAAAAAACACTCTACAGATTATTCTATAGAGGGATAACAGCAATTTACAGCGCCAAGACTACAATGGTCACATCTCTATGACCAGAAAGTTCGCCTACAGGGCATCCATGTTCATAGTCCAAGTTTGAAGTATTGCTTCCTTGCTGGCTTGCCACACTGACTTAGTTTTTGTCCACATCTTACCCTTCAACAAACACTCTTAGGAGAACATCGATGAGAAAGAAGATTGCTATTGCCAAGGAAACACCTTCAAGAATCTCTCTAACACCCTTCTTCTCACTGATAGCCAGATCCACAATCACAATTAAAATGTCCACAATGATAAGTACAACTCCAAATACTCTGTAAAAAAAAGAAAAAAAGTCAACAAATGCCATCAATTCATTTCTGCCTTTCAGGTTGACTGAAGCACACAAGCCCAGAATTTTGCTTTAACCTGTTCCAGCAAGAGTGTGTTCTCTTACATACAGATAGGCGCCTGCTTGTATCAGCAGCTGAAGGATTCCAGTTGCATTTTAAGTCATCTGCACAGAGTACACCATCCATGTTGAATTGTACATTTACTTCAGACTCAGCTGTAGTTCTTAACCTATAAACCCACAGCTACCTAGAAGTGGTGCAAACCCAAAAAAAGCTTTAAGGCACTCAAGTGTCTGTCAGTGCTGCCTTTCAGCTTACTCCCCTCCCACTTTGACTTAGTGTAGTCCCTTGAAAATAACTGTTTTTAGTGGCTTACCTTGTTCCAGCACATAGACTGCATAGAACCGACCAACTGGTTGTTCAAAGGCTGCCACAGCCTGAAGTAAGCCATTAAAGAGCTTTTATCCAAATCAACAGCATTTAAAACCATGGCTTTCAGCTATCCTTGAAGAATGTAGTTGTATCTGTTTAAGACTTCTTTCTCAATCAAAGTACTTTCCTCAAGTCACCCTTTCTAGGGGTGATAAAGGATTCAGTACTTTCCAGACAGAGCAGGCTGGAGTTCAAAGAGCTCTCCAAGTTTTTACACCAGAAATAAGGACCACCTTACCCAAATCATTACAAGCATGAGCTTTTACCTGAATCCAAATGACATCACAAATGGGGAAATTTTTCTCCTAATTGCACTGCAAGAGAGGAGAACTGCCATCAAGACAAGTAACTTTTTGCTACTGATATTAGCCACAAGAGTACCGTTACATTCTTATGTTCATATTCTTTTGGTTTTAGAATTCTGTATAGTAGTAATTCCTTTAAGAGAAGATTATTCTGTTGCACTCACACTGTATATAGGTTAAAACAGTAAAGCAATGCTTTGACCACTTGTTAGAAATATTCACCAGTTACAGACCCTAAAAGTACAGCAGTACGTACTTTACACATAACACTTCAATATCACAATTTCAGTTACACTAGAAGACTGCCTTAATGCCCAGTTACAAGCTATAAGAAGTGGGCTTATACAATAACAGTTTGTCAAGAGGAATATTAAAGGATAAACATCTCTTAAGGTATCTTTTTCAAGATATTAGCTTATTGTATCAGACAATTTTTGTCTGTGCCTGGAAAAAGCTACACTTAATAGTTCCACTGCTGCTTCTGTGCCCTTGGAATAAAGGAAGGCAAATCCTCTTCTACCTTTAAGAGGTAACATTCGGCTTTCAGGTTGAAGACTCAAGTACCTATTAAGAAAATCAGTTACTGATGCTAAGTTCTTTCAATTCTGAGAGTTATCTCCAACCCTAGCAAGGCTCCAGCTCCTGTTTTCAGTTATGGAAGATTATTTGTTGCCTCTTCGGTATACTTTAAGCTTCTGATTTAAAGCTAGGCCTTTGTGTAACTACCTCACCAGCTGAAATTCTCTTTAGGCTATACCAAGTGTAGTAGGTAGAATAAATTATCTGTAAGCCCCAAGTTCTGGCAATTTGAAAAACAGATTGCCAGCCTGTTAAGTAATTTTGGGATTACTTAGCTACTGTAAGTACTAAGTCTTTACTTAGACTCTTAAGGAAAACACCTTTTCCAAGTGTATCACTAACAGTAGTACCTACCAAAAGGTTCTGACATGCTGACAGAAACTACTGGTAAATTCCTTTCATATTGTTCACATATCTACCCTACCTTTCCTGTTATATATACTTACTACACTTCCTTTCCGCATCACCATTAAAGATACCACTGTTACAGGAAGCCTGCCAGCTCAGTCATGCATATTGCACCCCAGTGAGCCTGTTCAAGCTACTTGTTTGCTCTAGGGTAACTTTGGCATCACATTTGGTGTGTACCCTTAACACCTCAGTAACTCAGTTTAAGACAAGGGTAGATATCTTTGAAGTGATGAGGAAGCATCTTGCCAGGCTTAATGAGTTAACCCACACTTACTAGTAGGTGCATACTTTAAACTAAGGAACAAGGTCCACCCAGCAAACATCTGCATCCATAAGCAGGAAGGAGTTGCTGAGGTTTAGTACCCACTTTTTCCATGGCTTTCCTTACATTTATGTGTATCTAATATAGAAGGAAACACTGTGATAATTACACTAACAGTTCGATGACCTATGTCTTTACCTCATCAATCCTACAATGCAAATATAGTAGGTACACCAAGACTTCATCTCCCACAGTCTAACAACAAGCACCTTTATTAGGTGCACTAAAGACTGAAATATACACACCACTCCAATTTGGCCTGCCAACACCTTACATCACTTGAAGAGAACATGGCATATCTGTTCACATACTTAGCTTAAAGCTTTTGTGAAATGCATTTGTACATGCAAACTTCTGAATTCAAGAAAGACATGTCACATAAAAGAACTAAGATAACAGGCTTCGTCTTACTATCCTTGAGCAGCAAGAACAGAGAAACAAGTCTATTGACTTGTCACCGACATGACTAAGTACACTATAAGAGTGAGTAAGCTGGTGACAAGAACTAAACAACATTAGAAAATAACTACTTCAAGAACAGAGTTAATCACTAGCAAGTTCAGACAGTTTAGTCTTGATGAGGGCCTGATCCCTATTTGCTCCAGAAACTCAATCAGCTCATTTTTTTTTCCCCCACCAGCATTTGTTCTTCTGTGCTCTCCCAAACCCATTCCTTCAGGAAAATTTAATCAATGCAGTTTGGACTACCCATTCTTCATAATTTGATGGACTTGTAGCTAGTTCTTGGGTTGGGCTTTAATCTCTACAGACATAAAGAAGCTTCCTGAACTTGTCTTTACTATGCACTAAAAATAAATGTCAGTATCAAGTGATTTACTGGGCTTATCCCTACTTCAGCAAGCCACCTGCCTTCTTATTTTATCTCAACATTTTCCAATTTGGGGGGTAAGCAAGGCATTTAGTATATCATTAGCTTACTTGGAACAGCTGTCTGGTTCATTATCCTCATCACGCCCATCATCAATCTTTACTGTGGGCTCTTCTGCTGCTGGAGAGCTGTCAAAGCAATAACGCAAGTCACATTCTCATACAGATGTCAACTTTATACATTGCTACTCTTTGTTGTTCCACAGAAAACAGTATTAACTGTCAGCTGAGCAGCAAGCAGCAGCCTGGGACAGAGCACAGGCATAGTACCATGGGAAGACAGGCTTCCCATGTGCTGGCACAGCAGAACCCCTCTGCTTGTACCAATCTAGTTACTGTTAGCAATTTCTTGAAAGTTCCTCTTTCAGGGAGGAAGGGAACAGATGTGTTCAGCAATAGGATAAGTGGCTTTCAAGTAAGGTATCCAAGAGTCTGCTGAGGGCTTAACAGCCCTGTTCAGACTCTGGAAGTGCTGTAAATATGCATATGCAAAATTGTTTCAGAGAGTCCAAATGACATTAATACTATTACAGTAAACTACTTGTTCAGAGAATGAATGTTTTCACCAGGAAAAGCCATAGCACAGAGATGTTTTTGTGCAGAGCAGGATGCCAGACAGGAAACTGGAAGACCAGAGCAGCAGCAGCTGAGCTAGTGCTAGAACAGCATTTTTGGGGGACAGTGGCTGCTTGCCATAGCTTCCTTAAAAGGGTCTCTTCAGATCATGTTTTTGTTCAGCCACCCGAGAAGCTTTGAAGACCACATGATAACTTCAGAGAAAATAAAGTTTAACATCCAGATCCAGGAGTTTCTAATTCAGCCTTCTCCACAGAAATACTGCCATGCATAATAGCACAGCCAATGTTTGCCATGGCTCTGCCTCTGGCATCATTGCCTCAGAACAGCATGGAAACATCAATATTGAACATGTGCATATAAGTCACTCCTGGCCAAGAAGCAATCTAGCATGTTTAAAGCATTACTGGAACAACTCAGAGGATACAAGTACTCTTCATGCTCCACAATAGACCCAATGCACCAGCACTGCTTCTGTAGTGTGGGCTAACCTGCTTTTAAGCAAGGAACTAAGTGATGCATTTCCTACAGTGTCAGCAACCAGTACTGGTGGTTCACCACCTGTACTTAGTATCAGGCTGAGTAGAGGAATGATTCCCCCCCCAACAGTTTTGTTATTTAATGCTAATTTTCCAGCTCCAGTGTCTCCAGACATTTTGTATCCTCATTTTGTTCCTAGAACTGAAGCAAAGCTCCAGCAATGTATTACCATTCAGCTTTGCTTCCCAGCTACTCCTATGGAATATTCACTTGGGAGTTTCCACTTTATGTACAGCTGAAATGTTTCGCTCAAAGCAGGTTGCTGCTGCTACAGCAGAAGTTTTGCTGAAGGTCACTTGCTTTTATTTGTAGACACATGAAGTGCACCAAAGGCTACTTCTTATCCTCCACTGTGATTAGAATAAGCCAAAATAAGAATGAGCAACAAAGTGTTTTGCGTTAGGAAGTCAATCTTTAACACAAAAGGAAAACAGAAGCCAAGTTCAAGTACATTGTTTCCACTGTGCACTCACAAGTATTCAGTTCCAGATAATGCTTTCCTCAGAGGGAGTCTGTTTTGTTGAGCACTCCACATCTGCTTGTTGTCCAAGATGGAACAAGCTCTCTGCCACAAGCTACTACATCTATTTTTTCACTACTGGGGTGAAAGAGAAGAAAATAAGGATATACTAGAACTTATTTCCTTTACACGCACTTTCCATACAGAGCATAAGCTTTTCTGACCGCTCACAGCTAAAGGGAACCTCAAATTTGAGGTTTTTAAGGAGAGCAGAACATAAGCATCTTGCTTTACAAGAGACCTTGACAGAGTTTCTGGATGATAGAACAGAGCAGGCTTTAATGTCATGAGCTTACACCAGGGCTGAAGGCTCTGTACTTCCTAGCTAGTTCTTAACTGCTTCAAGAAGTCAATCACAACAGCATTTTTCCTTTAAATCATATTTTCTTCAAAGACATTACTCCTTTCAGACAACAGCATTTCAAGGGGGAAAGAATACAAAGACTATATACTACATAAACTTCAAGCACTATCTTTGTTATATTTAGAGCACTAAGCAACTCTAGACAGGGGACGACACACTGCACACTTCAACCTCAGAGACATATCCTGGTGTAGTTCATTTCACTCACCTGGACTCTTCTGCCAGCCCTGCTCCTTGTTCATACTTCACAGCTGTCATTTTGCCTGTTGTTGCTCTGCTGGTCTTAAGAGAAGCACATCTGCTTAAAGAGATATCAGTAGAAAAGCAGTGAATAACCAGCATCCCGTAGCAGCCTTACACTCAGTTACCAGCAGACAGACTTCTGCTTCTTTTTCATGAGTTCAGAGAGCACAACCTTTACCTGGAAGATCACTGAGAGACATTAAGGCCAGCAGCGGGATACTCTTTGACTATACCCAATACACCACAGTGACAACAACTTTAAAGCAGCATCTTTACCTCACGATGAAGCCTCTTCCCCTGCTTCAAGCTACGAAACGCAGCAGACCCGCAGGCGGCACCCCCGGGAGCGGTGCCGCCCAGGCTGCTGCCCCAAGCGCGGGCTAGAAGCCCCGGGCAGCGGGCCCGTCCCCGCGGGCACACACCGGCCCCGCGGGCGGCAGCTCCACGGCCGGCCCCGCTCCCTCGGAGCCGCCTCGCCGGGCGGCAGCCGCCGCTCGGGCACGGCATCGCGGTGCGGCGCGGGCAGCGGCTCCCGCAGCGGCGGGCACGGCCCCGCCAGCAGCCTTCCGCACGCCCGGCGCCGAGCCGGCCCCGGCAAGCCGCCGGCACCCCCGCAGGCCAAGCCCCGGCGGGGCGGCCCGGTGACCGCGGCCCCCCGGGAGCCCTCTCTCCCCCAGCCACCCTCACCTCACCGCGGCCGGCGGGCTCAAAGTCGAGCCCGGACGCCCGCCCCCCGCGCTCCGCGAGCTCAGCGGAAAGTTGCGTTAAACTTCCTGAGGGCCGTTCTCCGGCCCCCGCCTTCCCTCACGCCGGCCGGGCCGGGCCGCGCAGCCCCACTCACCCGCCGGGGAGAGGCCGAGCCGCGGGCACCGACGGACCTCAGCCCCCCGCCGCGCCGCGGCTAAATGCCCCGGCGGCGCCTCACGGCTGCACCTGGGCCGGGGCCGGGCTGGGCGGATCCGCCCGCTGCCACCGCGACGGCCCCGCCGCCGCTCCCGGCACCGCCCGGCACCGCCCGGCACCTCCCGGCACCTCGCACTCAGCAGCGGCGGGTCCGCAGCGGCCGCCGGCGCCTCCCGGGACCCGGGGGTCCCGCAGCCGGGCCGGGCCTGCCTGCCCCGCCGGGTCCCGCAGCAGGGCCTGCCGCCCTCTGCCGATCCTCAGCCATTCGGGCCGTGTACACCCGCTGCTGGGCTTTGCCGCCTCTTCACGCACCTCCCGGGCACGGCGGCTGCTGGGGGTCGCGGTCGGGACCGGGCTGGTGCGGACGGGCCGCGGGACCGTGGCAGCGACTGCGCCCCCGCAGGGCAGCGCCGCGTTCACCGTGCGAGCGCTTCGTGCTCTCCACGTAACGCTGAGCACTCGCGCCCGTGCAGCCGGGAGCCCGCGGGGCAGAGCGCGGCCCGTTCCCTGCGGCGGCCCCGCGCACCGGCCGGCAGCCCCCGGGAGACCCCCGTGCGGTGGAGCGGAGCGGCCGGGGGGTCCTGCGTGGCGGGGGGGGGGGGATCTTGCGGGGCGGGGCGGGAGGGGGTCCTGCGTGGCGGGGGGGGGTCCTGCGGGGCGGGGAGGGTCCTGCGGGGCGGGGCGGGGGGGTCCTGCGTGGCGGGGAGGGTCCTGCTGGGCGGCCGACAGCAGGGGGCGCTCAAGGAGAGCTTGTGAGGCTGCTCGCGGCGGCTGTGGCTGGAGCAGGGCTGCGTGCGGGTCAGCCGTGGCAGGAGCCTTGCGGGATGCCCCTTGCCCAAAAGAAGGAAAATCCTTAGGATGAACGCTGAGAACAAGGAGCATGCCTGGGCAGCAAGCTACATGGACAGTTTCCCTTTCAAGCCTGTCAGATATATATAAATATATGGGTGAGTAGCTAGTACAGACAGTGATAGCGAGCAACGAGCTAAAGGTGTTTGCTGTGCTCAGATAATTCTGTATTTTAGAAGCGGCTAAACATGGATGGAAACTAAGCTGGATGATGAGAAGAAACATTCGATTAATTTTCTCTTAATTCTGAAAAAAAAAATGTACATGTGCATGTACAGCCTTTATCCTGTGGACTGTGTGGGTATCCTGTGAGTCACTGTCAGAAGCAGCTGTTGCCTGTGCAGCACCTGCACGGGGACGACCATATCAGAGAATAGTATAGAAACACAGAGGTCTGGTTTCCCCTGTCCTGGGCTCTGCAAGCACCAGACTGTAAAGGCGGTTTGGGTATTGAAGTGGACTTTTCACAGGACAACCTGTAATGACCAGTCAAAGGAGAGCTGGAGGCGGGAGGCTTCCAGTTTGGCATACAGGCTGAACGCCAGGGCCCTAAATGAACCAGCTTGCTAGAGGCTGCAGATGCACTTAGAAAGTAAAAACAGTTCTTCCCTTTTTTCATGAAATAGGTAGACATCCCAGTGGTAACACCATCACTGTTCCTTTCAGTGTTGCTAATCTTACAGCATTGGTGATGCTGTAGAAGATCTGCCAGCTCTCATGCGTCATCATGAGTTTCCTAGTGGTTGATCTATTTTCTTCAAAGCCTAACTTCTGGACTCAGATGACTAAAATAAAAAACCCCACCTTTTTTTATTAATAAAATTAAATTTCTAGTTCTCAGCTGGTAGAGAAAAGCATATGAACAAGACCCCAGGTTGATAAGCCTAAAAATAAAAAGGAAGCACTGCAAATATTTTGCTGGTTAATTCATGATACTGACATTTTAAAGCCCCTCAGATCCAGTTCTGATCCCTTGACAATTATTCATCATGTAAAATAGAGGATTTGTCAACAAAATACAGAAAAGATTGAAATATTTTAGTAAATAATCCAGTCTCATACTGGCTAGAGAGCAGGATGAAGTATGCATATCTCAGAGGGGTGATGACATACTTTACATTCCAAAAATAACAGAGAGGGTAGTAAACAGAATCTCTTAACTTGAAAGATTTTAAAATTGGCATGTATGTCTCATTTACATCTGATACTTTTAAGAGAGATGGTCAAGAATGATTATATTTTTATTAAGTCTTAGGATAGAAGAAATATGGAGCGAAGTGGGGAAAAAATTGGTCCTCTGACAATATTAAAAGCAGGTAGATCATAAGACCTGATGATGATAGATCTGTCAGCTTGGCTTTGGTCCCAGATGAAATGAGAGCAGACCAAACAGAGGTTTCAACTAATAAAATATTAAAGAAGATTAGCAGTGATGGTGATGATGATTATGGTGGTAATAATAATAATAATAATGATGATGATGATGATGATGATGATGATAATATGCAAATTATTAATGCCAACATGGGATGAGGGAAAATAGTTCCTGTCAAGAAAATTTGTATTTCTAAAACAAGATGACAAGTTTTACTGTTAAAATAAAAGTATTTTTTTACTTCTGTAAGCAACTGTCTGGCTAGAAAATCACTTTGATTAGAGAGGCAAAAGAATATAAACTCAATCTGGTTCACATTGGCGAAAACCCAGCACACTTGTCTTAACTAAAAGGGGGACCATCCATAAGTAGTTCCTTTCCAGAGAGGTTCTGCAGGGATTGGGTGTTGTCTTATGCTGTTTAATGTTGTGTTGTTTTGTTTTAAACCATACACGGAATAAAATCTCGAATGATGAAGTTTGCAGCTGACACAGAGGTTGGAAAAGTGGTCGTAATTGAAGAACAGCTGCCTAGCACTGAGTAAATTGTAACATCTGTTAAGTTCAGATGAGTGAGCAACGTGCTTTTCCATACGTCCACTGTCAATCTCAGAACAAAAGACTCACGATGGTGCTTTTCAGCCTTTGGTACCTGAAGGACCATTCAACACCTTTAAAAAAAAAAATCCTTGGTCTACTTATAATCCCACCAACTGTCACTGCAAGGCACCTTCCACCTGCATGGCATATATGTGTACATGTCAAAAAGCTTGCAAGCATTTCTTGACTTACTTCTCATGTTGCGAGTCACAGTCATCCTCACTGTGGGGAGAAAGACCATGGCAGGTCAGACTCAGAGAATCAGCAACTATTATGAAAACAGGTAACTAAAAAATCCTGGGGTAGCGGTAGGGAGTAGCCAGCCATAGGTGATTATGGCATGTGGCTCTGTGGCAAAAGGAATAACAAGATCCCTGGATCCACAAACATGCGTTGGAAATATTGCTTGAGCTCTTTACTTGGCTCCAGAGCTCTCAGGTCTCCAGTGCTGGTAACAACTCCAGAAGAAAGAGACATGACATGAGTAAAAGGCTGTGAAGTGCACCTCATAACACCTGGGTTGAGTAGCTCAAAGCTGTCCATCTTCTGAAAGGAAAGATAAGGAGTGACTTGATTACAGTTAGTCAGGGCTGGATCTGGAAAAAGGTCTAGGTGTTCAAAAAGGGGTGTAAGCAGACTTAAAGCTTTGAAATTTAGATCTAGAAAGGTACTTGTTCAGCAGCTGCCTAACCTTAGAGGCAATTAAACTGCTTGGACATCTCTCTGCGAGGCTGCAGAGATCCCCCAGAACCCATAGTTCTGCTCCTGTGCTTGCCCTGGATTGTTCTGGCTATTTCTCTCTGCTGCTTGCCTCTGGCTGTGGAGGATGAGGATCCCAAATCTAGGCAGAGGAGTACTGCAGTCCCTGGAGCCCTCAACAAGCCCAGTGAGACCCCCTCTGCCACACACTGCCATACACCACCCACAGCTCTTCTCACCTTTATGTACGCGCTCTGCATTGAACAACCATGAATGAAATCACTGCAGGAGCAGAACTTATTCTTGTCCTTCCTCCTTCCCCATGCCAGCCAAGTGCCCGGCCCACTAGCACTCTTCCATACACTTGTGCTCTGGTGCCCAGCCTTGCCTTGGACAAGCTCCACACAACTCCTCACCCCATGAACCCCCAGCACGCACGCCTGCAGCCAAAGTAGGGTTCCCAGCCAAGGGCAGACACACAGCTTCTCTGTACTTGGACCTAGCCTTAAGCAGAGAAAAAGACATTTGGCAGGAGAGTGCTCTTCCCCTTTGCAGAGTAAGGCATTATGAGATTAACAGCCTGCAGGATGACACTTGGCAAATTCAGAGTCAGAGCAAGAAACAATAATAATTAACAATGCAGGTAATTAAGCAGTGGAAAAGCATGCTAAGGTCTGTGGCTGGTTCTTCAGCCCTGGTTATTTTACACCAAAATATCTTTTCTCAAAGAGATGCTCCCATTCAAATGGGAGTGAATTAGGTCAGGAGAGTTCCCTGACCTGAGGTAGGTAGAAGATCACACAGATAATGCACATACTCCCTCTGGCTTTGTGACTAATTCCCTCTGGTACAGCTATTCCTCATGTATGTGGGACTGCTTGGACCTGTGCTTGCCCTCAGGAACTTATAAACTAATTACATTTGTTGTGTCAACCCATTAGATGGTTACAGGCTGCATGCAGACTCATTAGTTAGGCTGTATTATGTTTTTGCTCTTTGAACGTTATCAAAACATTCAAGTCTAGCATGTTTAACGTCTGCTACCATTCTTTGTACACAGATTTCTGTGGTTCCTCCTTGCTAGCAAACCACAGGTGCTAAATGCGCATATGCTGGTTTTGGTTATTTAGTAGATTGAAACTATGGTGGCTGATGTCATCCTGACCTTTTAAGTTTATCCTACTTTTGATGAAACCCTTTATTGTTAGATTTAAAAAAAAAGTTTCAGATCTCATACCATAATTTTATTTTTAAAAAATCGGCAGCCCATACTCCTCCAGAAGAGGTATAGTAGCTCACAAATCAAGAACCTGCAGGCCCCTGGTACCTCCACACTTGCAGTGCCTGCAGAGGACCCAGGTCCGCAGTCTCTCCCAGTGAGCAGCATGTCCGTTCGTAGAAGGTGGGATGTGACAGAGAAGTATAAAAGTAATGGCAAATGCATAAAGCACCTGGATTCAGTGCAAATGAGCTGTTTTTCTTGGAGCCAACTCCAGACTGCTCTGAATTTTCCTAGGGCACAGGTAGGCAGGCAGACTCTTGCTGGGAAAACCTCAGGTCTCTGCACCTCCTTCGGAGTCTGAAGCCGTCTGCCTCATTTCTTCCCTTCCCTCTTTAACAACAAACAAACCACGAGGAACTGGTCTTGGAAGAGTTTTGAGATACCACCACTGTCTTCCAGCTGCAGTGATGTCCCACGGGGCACTGGGGGAGTGAATGTTCATCAGGTGTCATCTTCGTGTCTTCATCCCAAGCTATTCTTTCTGGGAGAGCCCAGTGCCCTGCGACTGTAGGAGTATTAAGAGCTGCCCCACAGCTGCCCTCTTCATTCACATTTATCCAGCAGTTTGCATTCTTCCTGTGCTGGCTGTGCATTTAATGTGTGAATAATAGGCGTTTTATGACTGTTATTCAGCACCTACATACTTTTGCTGGAAGGAGGGTGGACGAGAGCAGGGCGGGGAGGTTTTTAGTTACTGAAACTGCTATTATTTGTTGACAAGATCACCGAGTATCTTAAGAAGAGGGAATTTGATCTCCTTCCAAGTAACTAAAAAGAAATTTGCACTGCAGAATATGTGTGAAGCGTATGTATTCCAGGGTAAAAAAAGAAGACCATTTACAGTCACATTGCCTAGGGATTTCAACATCTGTGAGGAAACAACAACAGGGGTCACACAGTGTCCACATTCTTTACAATGACTTGATTATTTTAGCTCTGGGCCAGTGGAGCAGTACATGAATGCACCCTCCTGCTAGACCCACCTCACGTGAACTCAGCCTCATGACAATCCCTCTCTTGTACTTCAGGTATTCCTAAAACTTCATCTAGCCTGGGAAAATAAATTAATTGAGAAGCAGGTATGCAAGAAACATGTTCTAGCTGACTGACTTTTTCACATGCAGACTTTGGTGAGGCTAACACTGACGGAGTCCTAGAGACAGTGTGCGAGTGCCCCAGATGTCTTGCCCCTGAGAGGTGTTTGCTCCTGAAGGAGGGTGGGAGTTTGTGTCCTGCTCCTGCAAAGCTGCAGTCACATAACAGACATGTGAGTCCCGCGGAGACTGCAGCTCCACTGCCTCTTCCCACCCAGGGACCAGCAGGACTTAGAGACGTGGGGCCCGATGCTCCTGGCCTTACAGCCCTGCAGATGGCTGTGAGGGCTGCTCACGCTGCCCGTACTGAGACTCCAACACTGCCACCACGGACCTGGGCCCGTCACCAATCCCATCTGGGACCTGGAGGTGCTCGCAGGCCGAGGAGGATGTTGGCCATCTAGGCAAGAGCACAAACTGGTGTGCAGCATCTCAAGCCCTGGCTGGCTGGCTCCAGCTGAGAAAGAGATGCTGCTGTGGATGAAGGTGCCGGGGGATGGTGTGCAGCCCCCTGTGCTCAGGTGTGTGGTACCCCAGCACCCTGCTGTTGGCTGTAGTCCCTGGCTGAAGTAGTGGGAGAAAGAGCTGAGTACCCACTAAGGAGGAGAGGAGACGTTTCACTCATTTCACAGCTGCCAAAACCAGCCTAAAACTAGGGGTAGAGAGCAAGTGAGAAGAAGAGCGCTGTTTACGTAATCCTTTGGCAGTGAAATGGGTCAGTGTTCTTGTGGGAGAGGAAGAATGTAGTTTTTAAGAAATAAACAGCATCACTGTAGTTGATAAAAGCTGGACTGTCCTGCTTTCCTGAAGGGTAACACAGAAGTTTACTGTGGGCTTATATGCCTTGTCTTTCGTCCTCACAGTTTCTCCTCTGAACACAGCACACTGAAATGGAACATTCCTGCTGTTTTCTTTAAAATAATCTGTAATTCCTTGGCTATAATGCAAAGGGAGGCACCCATCAGTTTGTTTGGGTTATTTTTTCTCTCTTCCACGAATGTCCTTGTTTATGTTAACTAGCAAATCTAATCAACCAGCTCAGAGGAGAGTTACACAACTGCAAACCTCCTGAGATTTCAGTGGAATAGCAAATCTTGCTTAATACCGCCCCCACCCCCCCCGCCCCCACCCCCATTCTCTTCTCACTTCAGATTTGCAGCTCCTTTGGCGTTACAGCTGTGCTGTGCCTTTACATATAAACCAGATTAAACAGCAAAGGGAATGCTGAATGGAAAAGCTGTGTTATTTCCACCTTGCAGGACTTACTGAAATAAGCCTGGCTGTATCAAACATGAGATGAAACTCCCACAGGGAGCATTAGTCTGAGTGATTCATGTAAATGCTTAAAGAAGTCTGTCTTGTTTGAGCTTCCTAGTCAAATAAGGTGGGTAATGGTACGCAACCAGCAGAGCCCCTCTGCTTTGGAGAGCACTGCTGACAGAGACCTGTTGTTTATTCTTACTGGGAAGCAAGAGGATGAGTATTGGGTACCAACAGATACCCCGAGTTATGGGTAACTTTCACACGAGGAGCTGTGAGCGTCTTCTGTGGAACTGTCTAGTGCTGTGAAACGTTCTTCGTCTGCACCCTTGATGTGAGCCATCTGGAGGGGAAAAATCTCATCAACCTCTAGAAATGCAGCCAGGTTTATGATCACTTTCTTTTGCAGTTGACTTTTTAAGGGAGATAATCTCATCAGGAGGAGGTCTGAAGGAAAGGTGACTTACAGGTATGTGCATTTCATGTGTGTTGATTAAGGCATAGATGAAGTTGCTTGCTTTCCCTCCCGTCTGCACTGTCTGGTTGTCAGGAGCTGTGGCTCAAACCCATCCTTCCTGCTAACTTTTTGACTCCACCACATGCACCGCATGGGGCCTGATTCTGACCTCGGCACCAGTGCTGCAGCCCCAGCATGGCTGTGGGGCGGTGTGGGTGAACAGCACCAGCAATCACAGATAGGGGAGTCCCCTGCTGCAACACTGAACTCCTCTCTATGAGCTGAAAGAATGCTGTGTGCTGGGGCACCCACCTGCACGACACCTTTTATGGGTGACTTCCATGGGGCACTTCTTCTCTTGGCTTGCTTTGGGCACTACCTGCCTGGCTTGGGGGATGGCTCCCCCGTCACAGCAGCTTCGCTGGCTCTGGAAGCAGCCCCAGCATCAGCTGCTGCAGGGATGCTAATAGAGCTGTAGCTGAAACAAAGCTTGTTGCTCAGAGTGGAAAGCTGGGTAGCCAAGTTTCTGCAGCACTTCCAGATGTGAAGCGGGGGAGCCGATTTTAGCTGATTTTTCAGATTTTTTTAATTCTGATTTCTTTGATGTATTTTTTCTAAAGCACCGTGCAACCACACTGCAAACAATTTGTACTGTTCACTCACGTTCAGCTGCATGTTCCCAGTGTCATTTGCTTAGCACTTTTTCTAGCCGAGGCTCTCCAACTGAAGCCATCTGTGTGCTCAGGCAGGTCAGCAGCAGAGATCTCTTCCACCGAAATCCAAGCAAAAACTATCCCATGCCCACTCAGTCCCATGTGTGACTTCTGATGTCGGCCTCTAAGGTAATCCCATCCTGACAGACTGCTCCATGGACTGAGGGGGGGCAATGCCTACAGTCACTCAAGAGGCAAAATTCCTCTTAGCTTTGTGGAGTTTGGACTGAGCAAGGACTGTGTGGTTTTGGCCAACCAGTTTGGCAAGGAGTGCTCCAAGGAGGTGTAATTGCTGAGTAACTTCCCGTCTGCGTGGGCACTCAGGAGAAGGGGCAGAGGCTGCCGGGGAGTTACGCTAGGTATTTATTTCTCCAGGGAAGCAGGAGCTTGGACCTAAACCTCAATATCCCTCTCAGCACACTGCACTGGTGCTTCAGCTTTCCCCCTAACACGCATCTTTTACCTGTTTTTCTCCTTCCTGTAGTTTCAAGCAACCTCCTTAAATCCTGCAACATTTTTCTGGGGAATTAAACGTGATTGTGAGGGGGGACTAAGTTGTGAGAGGAACTAAAGAAACCTCCAGTGCAGCCTGTCAATGCTTCTTTTCAGGTCAAAAGAAATGAGTGTGATGATGCGTTTGCTGCTGCTGCTCCTTCTGGTCAGCTTCGGCTCGCCTGCACCCAGGTTTTCAGTGCGTATCTTTTACTGGTGTCTGTACAACCTCTCAGTGGTTTATGATTCCCAGCCATGTAGAGATAGGTGCATCCACAGAAGAGGGATGGAGACCTGCAAGAGCAGAGCAAAAAGGCATCTGCCTGCAGCTAAAGGAGGGTCACTCTTGTCCTGATAATAGAATAGTTTGCACACAAGGGGCTGTGCAGCTCTCTGGGTGACTAGACTGATATTGCCAAGAGTTATGAACAACAATAACAAAAGCCCTTCAAAAAAAGAAAGTAATTTTATGGCCAGTGAAGAAATATTCTACTCCATTCCCTCAGGGAAAACTGCCTTCATTTATTCAATGTGATTTAAAAAGCAGTAAGGGGAAGATGAGGTAGGCATGATCTGAGGCAACCTGTACTCTTCTGATGAGTAAATTTCTCTTGGGCCATCCCAACAAGGTACAGAACTTGGCAAGGAGAGTCCAGTGAGATAAGGGCTGTCTGCAGCAGGTCCCTGTGTGCCTCCAGCCTGGAAATGCTCCTCTGTGGAGGAAAACCAACAGGCCTAGGAAAAGGAAGAGGCAGCTGGATGGCCATGTTTGATCACACTCAGCAGTCTGCTGTCATGGGCAACTGCTTGTTTTGCTTGTACCTAGTACCGGTTCTGACCTGGTATCACTCAAGCCAGCTTGCTCAGGGTTAAAATAGCCAATTATTCTTATTGCACAGGTTTCCTTGGTTGTCTTGGAAGAGATTTTGCTCTGTTTTGTTGTGTTTTTAATGGAATAACACCAGCTGCACACTAGACTGCGGCTGAAAATGTTTATCCCAGCCAGTGTGTGTCAGATTCTTGGTTATGGTAACGTAGCTTTGAAGTTATACCACTGTAGGCTCACTGCTTTCAGCTCATTTGTGTCAAATATCAGCCTTTTATCTTCCAGTTTTACATAAAGATGATTCTGGAACCTTGCTGGTTTGGCCTGGCTGCAGTGCAAGAACTGAGTTTCCCCCCTCTTATTACCCTGAGCATTTTCACAACTTCCAAACACTCCCCTTGAGTTCATTAAATGGGAGTCAAAATGAATGACTTTTTGTCCAGAGTAATTTTCTACATATCTGACCATATTCTGGGATGCTCTGAGCAGTGGCAAGATCATTGTAGAAAACTCATTTCCACTGGGTTCAACTCAACAGCCCACAACAGCATGGTTTGTGTATCTTAGGAAGGAACCGCCATGGAATGGTCTTGATCTGCAGAGGCAGTGGGACATGTTAGGGTCAAGAGGAGGCAGATACTCCTTCTCTCTGCCTCTCTGATTTCACCAGTGACTTAAGTGTGGGGATTTTTGTTTTATTTTCTCCACAGGAAAAAGATATCTGCCTCCTAGACAATAATAAATTAAGAAAAAGGTTAAACCAGCTTCAAGACTTGCTTTACTTATATGAACTGCAACTGAAGGACATCCTGGAGAACACTTACCACAGAACAAAAAGCGGGCTGTTCTCAGGCAACAGGAGCGTGCAGCATGAGATGCTCTTACCCACGACCAGTGGAAATTTGATAGTCTATGACCAAGGTACAGTTTGCAGTGGTGTGTGTGGAAATTTCAGCTTGCCATAATGTTTGTTTCTCCCTGCAGTGTCCCATGTGTCATATTTTATTTCTGCTTAAAGTTATAGAATGTGTAAAGGTGGATTGTGTTTTTAAATGCAGTCAGATACATGAGAAGGAGGGGGGCAGACTGGCTGCCCTGGTACCAGCAGACATCCCCCAGAGCCAGTCAGCTGGGCCAGCTTTAGGCAGCTACTGCCCAGGTACAACGCAGACACCTGCAGATGGGCTTCTCACCTGGGACTCTGGTGCACAGAGGAACAGGCTCCTCTCAGATGTTTTCCATCAGGCCTACTTTAGACATCTCCTTTAGGAAGAGATGGGTCTTGCTCTTGAAAAGCTCATTTTCCCCGAGTGACTTATGGGAGCCCAGAGTGCCTAGCTCAGCTGTGGGCACTGAAACCTGTTTTGAAGAGCGCAGCCTCCTTGCTCCTCAGCTACTCCACCACCTCTGCAGCACAGCAGTGGGCATGCATACCCGCTTCCCTGGTGTCAGTTTAAGAACATGGTCATAACTGGAATCGTGGCCTGTGGCCAAGATTTTACCCTTCCTGGGCATTGCATTGAAAGTGTGAGGCATTCTCCTGATACAGCCCTGATGGAGCTGGTCACAGGAGCTTAGCCCCTTCCAGTAGAGATTTCAGGCCCCAATCCAACCTGAAGTACAGCTGAGATTACCTTCCACACGGAAATCAGTTTCCCTGCAACTGATCTTGCTGACAGAGCCAATCCCTGTCCAGCGCTGCTCCCATGCTATGGCCCCAGCCTAAGCTGCAGCCACCCCGTACCTCACCAAAGATTTGGGAGTGACTCCCTCAGAGGGCATGGCTGTAAAGGCTCTCAAGCTTTGCTACCCTATGTCAAGCCCAGCAGTTGGCAAACCAGCGTTGCTACTACCTTACTGAGCCATTTGCTTTGGCTTTGCAGGGCTTGCAGGGCTATCCACAGGCTGGCCAAGTGTCCTTGTCCCATACAGCCCCTCAGTGATGCCTTCCCTTGGCTGCACGTACCCCTTTGCTTTCCCCCCTCCCCATATAACAAACCCATACTGTTCTGCCCTAGATTGCTCCGCAGTGTATAATCGTCAGAAGGCCAAAACCGGCTACTACCGGATAAGGCCCAGAGCAGACCGAGAGCCTTTCCTGGCATACTGTGACATGTCTGATGGGGGGGGGTGGACCGTCATTCAGCGGCGGAGTAACGGCAAGGAGAATTTCAACAGGTGGGTGCATTGTGGTTGCATCAACAGGGCTTGCAGCCAGGTCTCCAGCTCCCAGCCCCGGTCCCACTGCCTGGCAAAACCCTGCGTTTGAGAAGCAGGGTATGCTACGCTATACTTTAGCAATGATAATTCTGCATTAGGACAACCTGGTGCTACAGATTTGTAGCAGGAGGCCATTTTCAAAATGGACCTACAAAGGCTTTTCCATGGCTTCTCTGCATTTGAGTAAGTGTGTACGTGTGTACATACTTGTTTTATCATTATTGGAGATAGCCGAAGGCTCCGAATTGGCAGGTATCTGCTGTCAGTTCATAGACTGAGATCTGTTGAACCTATTACCTGTTCTCGTATCAGGAATTCCATTCAGCATGGTGTAACATTTATTCATCAACATATTTCAAAAAGATGTTCAAACCACTGGTCCAGATTGTCCTTTCTCTGTGCAAAATCCCAGAGAGGTGACTTTCACTTGGAGACCTCCAGGAGGAGAGACGCCCTGGTAGCACAGTAAAGAAGGAACATCCCCATGCAGATCACAGCACACACAATTTCAGGGCATGTCCAGTGCCTCCTACAGTGAGTGCAGTCCATTGCAAAGCTACCTCAACTGACTCTCAGGCTTGCTCAGAGAGTGGTAGCCATCTAGCCATGGTACTTCAGGTCTCAGCATCAGTGAACGAAAAACATACTGAAGAGGAGCATTGACTAGTGTGTACATTAATATCCCTAATAACATGAGGGAGGGAATAAACATGGGATTACTAAAACTGGAAATGATGGTACACAGGTTGTATAGGTAGTATAGAAGTATCAAAGATAATACATAAATAACAGAGCAGATTTTAAGAGAATGAAATTATGAGAAGAATGTAACAGCAGGAGATTTCTCTCAGGAAGATGAAGCCAGAGAATGGTGATGAAAAGTGAGTATATATCTTTGAAGGACAAGTTGCCACATTGAAACAGTAATCCTGGAAAAAAAACAGAGGTGAGAGTCAATGAATAAAAAATACATTTAAATGGAACAGGAGCTCAAAACAAACACAGATATTTTCCTTTAAACTTCCTCTGCAAGCTTCTACTTGCAGCTTCTATGCAATTTCTGATTCTTCACCATACCACATCATACATTTTAGATTGCCACGTATTTTAGACTGCAATATTTGTTCCCAGCCAGGAGTGCATTTGAATTATGACTTGCTGAAGAACAGTATCAGATGCTTTGCTGAAGACCAGTATGACAGCTGCTGCTTTCCCTTTCCATCTAACTGACACCCTCAACCTGTGAGCACTGCATCTGGCAGTTGGAAGGTTTGATCCCAGTATATGTGTGTGCACAGGTTTAGCAGGAGAAGCAGCTGTGAGCTGTATTTACTTCTAAGGTGGAGTGACAAATCTCAGCTCAGCTTGCTATGGATCAGGTACTTTTAGAAAACAATGTCTAGAGATACAGATGAAGTTTTACTTGTTACCATAGCCAAGTGTCACAAACTGTCTAATTCCCTCATGCGCTGAAATTGGTATTTGTATCTCACTGCAGGAAATGGGATGATTACAAACTGGGATTTGGGAAATTCCAGGGCAAGAATGATGAATACTGGCTGGGCAATGACCACATCCATGACCTGCTCGCTAGAGGTGCAAGTATTTTCCCTCCACAGATTTCTTTCCAATTTGCGTGAGATAGCTCATCCATCTAACAAGACACCACTTTGTGTTTAGGAGAGTGCTCATTAAAGATTGACCTGATGGACTGGCAAGGGGAAAGACGTTATGCAGTTTATGAAAATTTCCAGCTTGCAAATGAGCAGGTAAGAAATTGAGAGTGGTGATCTGCTTGGTTTGTCTGTGAGGTTGGGGCATCTGCATATGCAGCATCAGACTTCAGTATCAGGGTTGTAATTACAGTGCTGCAAAACTTACCTGCTCTGGTTCCCTGGGATTCCAGGTTTGGCTGTTTGACAAACAGCCCTGGGAGCAGGGACCTAAGCCTGGGACTGCTTCCTCACAACCACTGAGTGCCCAAGCCAGCAGGTCACCTCTGTGTGTGCTCTTTTGCTAACTCAGCTGCTGCACGGAGGGCAGCTCTCCGCCACAGGGCGCAGGGATTCCCACATGCATTTGCCTCCAGCCCCATGGTCTTCTGTGAGGTAAGAGACAAGGGTCTGAACCTCTGCAATGAAACTGAACCCTGTTTTCCTGCTTCCTAGGAGAGTGTTTCAGGCTGTCACATAAAAGGCAATTGCCAGAACAAACTCTACTTTGTTTTAAAAGAAAACAGTGAACTGTAATCCAAGCTTTGGAAGAGCAGTTATAAGTTCCTATCTTGAAGAAAGGTACCTGTACTACTACACTTGGTGCTACGGACACAGAAGACCCAAAGACAGACACATCCCTGTATTTTCATGTTTGCTTCTAGCTTTAGACGGTGTCATGCTCAGTATTAGTGCTGTTCTTTGCAGGCTTGCCTGTCTGAACATGCCTAAGTGGCCCAAATACCCAGGGACATGAGTTCCATTGCATGGACCAGTCCTAGTTCCAACTCCATGACCACTCCAGAAATTTATGCATTACATTCAGTTTGCCATTAGTTTTCTTATGAAAAGTTTGAACAGCTTCATTTTAATACCTTACTGCTATTTTTCATAAACAAAAGTGGAATATGATGACAGGAAAAAGCCCACACCACAAAAGTAATCATCCATCTTACATCAAACATCTCTTAGATCTGTTAGCCGTGCACAATGGAACTATTCTTCTAAGTATTCCTACCAGGACTAGACCATTTAGCTAGAAATCAGATGGCTTCTAGTTCCTGGAAGAGCAAAATTCCTAAGGAGTTATTCTAGCTGAACAACTGACCAGTTTATGAAGGCAACTACTTGGCACAGTTTTCTGCCAGGTTGTTCTTGATGAGCTAGGAAGAGCCTTCCAGCTTGTTGTATAGTGCATCAAATGTTTATTGAAAGACAACAAAGCCTGAAGCCTGTTGTAGCAGCAGCTACTAGCAATCCCTTCTGGAAGTTTAAACCCGGCATTGATCTACACTAGGATCATTAAAGCACGGGGCCAAAACTCACCCTTGACTTCAACAGTCTTGCCTTTGACAGTGGATACAATGGCCAGAGAAAAGTTGATCTCAAAAGTGGGAGGAAGGGCAGAAAGAGCTGATAACAAAGACGTTTCACATGTTCTTGCAGGACAATTACAGGTTATGGTTTGGCACCTACTCTGGTAACGCTGGCGACGCTCTGTCTGGTGGGAGCAATTTTGAAGATCAGTGGTCAGCCTCTCACAGAGGGATGCAGTTCACCACATCTGACAAGGACCACGATCGATTCCTGGCAGGCAACTGTGCATCAGAGAACAAGGGCGGTTGGTGGTTTAACAGGTATGGAAAACAGTTGATTCCTCTTGGATGCATAGGGTGTGGGTGGCTGTACAGCCGAGAGCACTTGCCTGCCTTACAGCAGCTGGAGGTTGCTGTGTGCATTTGCCACCTCACACAGTCAAATCTAAGATGTTCAGACCTACAGATCCTCAAAGGAAAGCAATCTCCTTCTTTCACTATGAAGCAAAGCAGGTCAGTTGCATTCATTTTAAGAAAATGGGTCATAATAAATGCACAGGGGGGAATGACCTGGAAGGAAAAGAGCTCAAATAAAATTCCTTTAAGTGCTTTGGGTTATATCCCAGGAAAGAAAACAATGGTAGCCACTGCAAGGTGAAGTGTGTATGAAGGACATTTCTCTGTTGTGGAGCATGTCTAGGGGGTGAGTCACCCCTTGTTAGTCCTGATGGTATGTTTGCTAGTTGGGCATACCTCACACATCAACAGATAGGGGCTCAGGTTCACCAGCCCTGGACACACCGCTCTCAGGTTTTTTCAGCTTTAGTGCAGAATGAGCCCCTTCTTTGACCAGGCCCTCATCACATACAAACTGAAATCACTAGAGCTACAAGAATGTACATCAATAGTGGGATTTACCTTGATTAAAAGACATCTGCATTTTTAGGTGCCAATACGTAGCCGCCTACACTTGAGCTGCAGCCTACTAAGTGGCACTACACCGCTCTGTTTAGGCAACTGAACTGAGTCCCTAGTTAATACACTTGGAGGAGTCAACAGGTTGAATTATCTGACCAGCATAGGTGTCTACGTTAGGATGACCCACATACTTCTCTGGGTTCCACTAAATGCATTAACCAGATTCCCACAGGCTAATGCAGGACTTTAGATAACCAGTTCAGTACAGACAGATACATCTAGGTGTCTGAATTTGTCAGTGAATCCCGCCCTGGTATTTCTAAATGTATGATGTGTGAAAACTGTACTTCACTGTAATGATGCAATATCTTCCCACACTAAACCTAATTTCCCTTTTTTCCCTTTCCTACATTGTTACAAGGTGCCACGCCGTAAACCTCAATGGAAGATACTACAGAACAGGGAAGTACAATGGATCCCATGACAATGGCGTGGTTTGGTCTACATGGCATGGGATGTGGTACTCGCTAAAATACTCGGCCATGAAAATCAGGGCTCCGTTCTTTGTTGACAGCGGGAGTGGAGATGGTGAGAACGGTCAGGGCAGCTGAAACCTGCTGCTTTGGAAAGAAAAAAGTACAGGCTGAAAAGAATTGTGTAAATTAATAGCCAGCCCTCTGCTGCTGCCAATTGACAAACCTGCACTGTGATAACTGGAGTTGCACCTGTTTGTATGAGCTGAAGCTAATGCTGCAAGTTATTTGAGCACAGCCAGCCAACAATTTAATGGAAAACATATGGATCTTAGTCATGGAAGAGTCACAGTTTTCTTTTTCAGTGATTTTCAGGACTTCATTGCTAAGCGTTTTTGAAAAGCATTCTGGACCTTGAATGATCAAGAATGTTCTTTTAGCTATTTGTACTCTTCAAGATCTTTCTCATCTTGATTTTAACTGTCCGCAGCTCAGTTACCAGAACTTAAGAACAGAAACAACAAGTTGATGGGGAATTGGAATTAATCTGGTGTGTCTTCGCTAGTGCTTTGATCTGAATCAGCAGAGTTTTTTTAAGCAGCTCTCCCTATGGTTCCCAATTGCCACACTTCAGTTGCAAAATGCTTCTGGAGTGTGTGAAACCGAACCAGTGGATGCACATGCTCCAGTTGCTAACGTGCATCCAGGCTAAGGCTATGTCAGAGTAAACCCCCACAACGTGGACAGTGTGGACACTGGGTTTCCTTGCCAACAGCTTCCCACTGCAGATACGCTTCTATAGCACACCGTGATACATTAAAGCAGACAGAGACAGCGCTGCCAACCAGGCTTAAGCCCCAGGTGAAAATTAGGCAGATTTTACTACATTTAAGACAAGCACAAATATTCTTAGGAGTTCATATAATGCAGTCATGATTCATTTGTACATTCTCGTGGAGTGAGGGGAATCAGTAAGTGGAAAGTGGTTGAACTGTAAGGCACACTGACTTCATTGTCTCATTGGAGTGAAAGAAAGAGCAACACAAATGACTGACAGAAGTGGAATACTGAAAATTTATTTTCCACAAGTTTTTAATAACAACTATTAAAAATGAACAGTAATATTAGCTTGATGTAAATCATTTAACTACCATGTTGCAGAATGAGCCTTTTTTTAAAAAAATAATATTTACAATCATGTATTAAACTGGTAGTTATTTTCCATTTACTTGCTTTCAGATCCATACATATTGTAATTTGTATTATATATCCATAAAGGGTGAAATAAAACCATCTGAGTAGGATTTAACACTTTGTATTTGGTTTTCAACAGTACAAACTTGAACAGAAATTTGGATGAAAATCTTGGTAAAGCTCATAATGTGAGAAATGCATTCTTTTGGCATTGACTCTAGTGCTTTTGCACCTGCTGTTCTGGATAGTTGAGTGGGTCTGCAAGGTAAGTTTAATTTCCATGGCTCAAGCTGTCCTGGACAAATGCAGAAACATGTGCAGGTTCAGTGTGAAACTTGGTTTGGTTCCTCTGCTTTGTCAAGAGGTAAACCCTGCTCTCACTTCTTCCTAAACATCCCAGTGACTGCAAAGGTGAACACTGGAGCACAATGGGCCAGCGCTCCAGGGAACCATGCTCCTGAAGCCTGTGCCCTGGCAAGGCTGCACTGCTGCTCTCTTCCCAAGCATTGGCATGTACCCACATGGAACGAAACTTGCACTATGCCCCTGAAATGAGGTTGCCCTTGTGAAGAAACCACTGCAAACAGCCAGCACTTACTATTTCCTTTCTGATCCCTAATTCTCTATTTTGCTATGGTAAAATCTTAGTGCCAGGTTGTAACTGCATGTTGGGAACGTAAGGAATCACTTTGCACATGTTGTAACCGTGGGGCCACAGATGCAGTGCTGAGGGCAGTAAGGACAATTTTTGTCTAGGCAGAAGACACAGAGAAACACGAGTGAAATAAGTTAATGCCTTCTGGCAGATGATGCTCAATCCCATTCTTCAGTAGAGGGCTAGGGAAGCAAGATAAAGATTACAGACTGGTGATGCTTGACTCTGTATGCTGGAAATCAACTACAGCACCAAAGAGACAGCATTAGTGGTTTGCCAGTTCACTGAGCAGGCAATAAGACATCTGATAATAGAGCATCAAGCTGGAAATAAAAGTCCACAAGGCTTGGTCAGACAACTGTTACCCAGTCCAGCTCCCCAGTGAGTGATGTAAAGCCCAGAGTACAGAGCCTCTTCCCCCTTCTATGTTAATATGGAGAGGCAGGCATTATATTTGGACTGCCTTCAGCCAGCATGAATATGTGAAGGTGCTTTTTTTTCTCTTTCTCTGAGAGAGAAAGGGACCAAGATCTGACAGGCTGGGAGGGAAGGGGTCTGCCTTGCTGCCTTAGATGCAAGATGTACCTAAGTACATGTAGTGCATTACAGTAGCTGTTCTGAACACAGTTCGACCCCGAGACAAGGTTTCAGGAAGCAGCATCTGGCTTAAGAGTGAGGGTCCCCCTCCTCTGCCACGCAGGGAACCCCCTTGGAGATGCAGAGGTCACAGGGCTTTGTGTAGTACCCTGCAACTCCCACAGCAAACCCCAGGAAGTGTTTCAGAAGTCTCTTTACCTTAATAAACAGGGTAAAATGCCACTAGCTAAGAACTTATTTGATCTGAAGGCTACTGCCAAGCTCAGATCACTCCCACTGAGGGTTAGGAGACTGCTTGCTGAATGTTGCTGTGCTGTACATTTGATCTCCTGTTTCTCCAGGGCCTCCCGTGCTGAGAGGCTCATGGAAGCTGTAAATATTGTAGCCCTGTAGCTCCAGCGCTGACAGATCACTGCTTCAGGGCAAATGTTCTTGACACTGTGGAGTTTACCTTAGTACAGGGGTGGTAAGTAACCTGAGCAGCAATTGCTTCAGAGCTCTGATTTCCAGCTCATTTAAGTCAATTTAAAGACTCATCACATTTGATTAGCTTTGGATCACTCTTCAAGTGTGGACATGTTCTCAAATGCTTTAAACAGCATTTCAAGTTGATGGTTTATGGGAATGCATAGCTGGTACTAAAGCCACGCTGGGCCAAAGGGCTGAATGCCGACAATGCAGTGTGCTGGCACAGCTCCTGGGAAAGAGGGAGTTCGCATCACCCTGCGAGTCAGATCTGGCGCTCCAGCAGCAGCTGCGAAATGTTACCCATCAAAAAAAGGCCATTCAAATGGCGGGGTTTCGTTCTGGCAGCCAAATGCCGAGTGTCTTGCTCCTCCTAGGCTGTCACAGCAAGTCCTGTTGCTGTGTGCCTGTCAAGTTACCTGTGCATATGCTTTGGATACTTCAGTGGGGTGCCACTGGTAACTGGCTAATGCACAGTGATGCTGCTCTTCCTTCAAAATAGTTGGTTTGGAGGGAAAAAAAAGTGTGGCCCTGTGAAATCTATCTTTCTGGTCAGAAAGCCAGTGTTGAGAGATAGCCAGAGAACTGAGCACATGCTAGTTTTTCCCTCACACCCACAAGGCAGGCTATAGGGCATGTAGGGTTGGGCTCCTTATGGCGGAGTTGTTTTAAGACTGACAGTCCTTTGCCTGAAGCTATCTCCTTTCACTCCATCCTCCATGGGCAGCACCTCCTCTTTTCTTGTTTTTGCCCAATAGTATTCCCTTGGTCTTTGCAAACTCCCTGAAGAGACGGTTATCCTAACAAATGGCAAGCAAAGTCTCTGAGTCATTCTCACTGGCCTGAGCTCTGTCTCGGTTGTTAATTGGGGTTTCAACCCAGCTCTGAATACTTGCAGCAGTGTGTAATCACCAAACTGTGATCTCTGGTTTTAAAGCACAACAAAAAAAACCAAAACAATGTAACTTTTGTACTTCACCATGATTCTCCAGGAATCACCAGATGTCAAGCCACTTTATTTTTTCTTTTTGTCCGCAAAACAGGTATTCATCAAATAAATCTGTTGTTCACTGATTTTGTTCATAATTTATTTTGAGCTTGCTGTAGTAGTATTATTGTCAGTTATTTACATTTTTTAAAAGTTTAATAAAGGCAAAGATGATTACAGAAAAGATGGGTGATTCAAAAATTCTCTCACTGTCTTTTACCGATGCTTCAATGCTGCCTTAACATTTCTGTGAGGACTAAAATTTGATGATCAATTTTCTCTGCCCTCCCAGCATCATGCCTTTTCTACTAATCTCCCGCAAATATTTGCACATTACTGTTTTCTTAACATAAATATTGGCAGACAGAAAATATCAAAGTCTTGAATGATGAAAAACACCTCCTCAATTTTAAGTTCAGTCCAAGTATTCAGCATCAATTGTTTGCACTTTCATGCAACCAGCTAAAAAAAACACCACCATATGACTTATTTGAGCAACTACAAATGACGAATCAACACAGTTCAATAACAACTACCAGAAAAACAATGAAAACTGCTCGCAACTTGACGTTTATGTTTTCTAAATGGCCAATGATCCACTAATTAGGACAGATGGTCTAGGATACTGGACAATAGATGCTTTAGGATATCATAATCTACTAGTACATGGTCCACAAGGTGAGAAAGGCTAGATCAGTGGCATTCATCATGCATGACGCACCAAACGTGACTGCTTTACACAATAAAATCTGTTGGCTATTCCTGCGTCACACCTTCACTAACATGTGCTTTCCCAGGGTATTCTGTGTGTATTGTACACACATACATACAAAAAATAATTACACGGAAGCACTTTCCAGTAATTAGAAAGGAATGTGTTCCCAGAAGCCAGACTTGGGGCATTATTCCCTCCTGCTCTGTGCAGAGGTAATGCAGTTCCTGCTGCCCCTTCCACCAGAAGCCAACCGACCCTGCAGACCCTCTCCTGTGCACGCCCCTCCTGCAGGGCTGCAATGAGTCACTCAGATCACCAGCTTCTCGATGCTTAAAGTACTTGTTTCATCCTCTTCATTTGAGCCGAAATACCCGGGGAGGTCGATCATCTGCTGCTCTGCCTCCGTTAAGCCAAAAGTAGTATTGTCATAAAAGGCAAACTCAGGGTCCAAGGGGAAGCTCTGGCACTTGTCCCTTCGGTACTGGGCAGGGCTCACGCCTGGGCCTCTCTGGGAATTATCCTTGCCAGTCGAGCCCGCTTCCTTCCGCCACGCACCTCTGGGGTTAGGTGAAGGGCCCCTCTTACTACGGCTGAGCTCGGGCTTATCAGCTGCCTTCTCCTGACCAGCAGGCTGGCGGTCAGTGATCAGGTCCAGCTTCTTCACCGGGGGACCTGCCCTGTGGTGGCCCTTTGTGCCGTGGCCCTGTGGTTCGCACCCCAGCACAGTGCTGTGGGGCTGATCCAGCTTTTCACACGTGTGATTGGTGTTCCTCGATTTTGGCCGCGTCCTGTCCTCCAAACCCTGGTCCCACGTTCTGGTCCTGGAGTTGTAGAGGGGAGTCTGTCGGGGGGTGAGGGTGGACATACTTCTCTCTCTGAAAGGCCTGGCCTTTTTGGTTTCATGGAAACTGGCTGTTCTTCTAAACTGTGGGTTTCTGTGACAGCCCCTCTCGGGTAAGTCCCCTCTGTTATCCTGGTGCTTGAAATGAGCTCTTCTTACTAAGGTCTGAGTAGGGCTCATGGCAGGATTGGCCTGTGAGAACGGAAAATCCAGCCTAGGGTGAGAGCTTTCCCCCAGGAATTTGGGCTGACTGGCTGGCTGGTCCAGAAATGGAGATTTGATCCTAAATTTGTTCGCCACTGCCTCCTCTTGGTTCTCCCCACTCAGGGGAAGCATCGTGGTAGCACCAACAACCGTGTCCGTGAGGGGATTCTGAGAGACATGGTACACCTTGGTGGTCTCAGTCAACCCTTTCTTCTTCATCTCTTTCAGCTGCTGCTGTGCCAGGCGGTAGCTGAAAATCGGAGGGATTATTTTTTGTGCGTTTGGCTGAAAGTTTTCGCTTCCAGAGGCATCATCTTCTTGGGCAAATTGGAGGCTTCGCCTGTAAGTCAGAGGAATGTTAACAGGGGCATCCCCTCCTTCGGCAAAACTGTCCCGCTGCTTGTTGCCTTGGCAAATGTTCTCCTCATCAGAGTTTTTCCGGAAGCTGGGGGAATGGACGGAGTTTCGGCGGACAGCAGTGCTGCACTTCTGAGCTCTACAGAGCTTCCTCCAGAGGGTGATGAGAACAGTGGCAAAGATGATGAACAAGCATAGGGAGATACCTGTGACGGTGACTATATTATTTGCTTTCTGGTCCTCTCCTGGCTGGACAGAAGGTGGAGTGGGAGGCCTGATAGCTGTAACAAAGAGCACACATGTCTGTCAGAGTTGCACTGCCATCAGCACTTTGGTATTTTAGGATGGATACGTTACTGCAAAGAAAAAATAACCAATTAATACAGTACAGGAAGCTGTCCAACTGCCATTAAAATTTGCTCATTGGAGATGACTTACTACCAATGACTTCAAACTGGCAGGAACAGATCTACTTACTTTACACCAAGGCTCCCCATGGACCTTTTCAATGTAATCTTTACTTTTTCCTGTTCCGCCATTTCCTTAAGGCACTCCTAAATACGTGTAAAATGGGATAACACTATTTGTCCTCCTTTATGAAGTACATTAAGATCCTCTGGTGAAAGGTGCCGTAAAAGGGGAAAAAAATAACCCGACCCACATTAGTACTTCAGGTACCACTTTAGACTTACTTTTAGGATAGCTTAAGCGGGCGTGAGATTTGCAGTGAGTCTGAAGAGCAGAGAGACAGCACTAGCATGGGCAGTGTATCTTTTCTAAGGAGTCCTCTGAGGATGGTTCTTCCACTGCTGCCTGATGTCACAGCCCCAGACGCTGAAACCTTCCCCCTCTACAGCAGGCTCCCAACTGAGAAGGCCACTGCTCTCATGCCCCTGGCATTCTAGTATTGACACTCTTCTGTCGTGGACTGGAGATGGGCCTTCAAAGAGGGAAGAATATCCTGCAGCCCTCCTTCACTAAGGTAGTGGTCAGTCACTGGAACAGGCTCCCCAGGGAAGCAGTCACTGCACCAAACCTGTCAGAGTTCAAGGAGCATCTGGAAGATTGTCTTAGTCATGTGGTTTAATTTTAGGTAGCCCTGCGAGGAACAGGGAGCTGGACTCTATGATCCTTACGGGTCCCTTCCAACTTGAGATATTATATGATTCTAATCTGGAATTTGAACATCTCAGAGCTTTCCACATCCCTATTTAAACCTCCACCTGCCCATTGCACCTCATTACAGAAGGCTGAACCAATGAGAGATTAATAATTCTTTTTGTGGATGAGGTCTCTAGCATTTCAGATGCAACCCTGAGCAGAACATAGCACGGTGGAAAGTGGATGATTTGGTGCAGCAGATAATTTTAGTGTGTGTTAGCACTCCCCAGTTTCTTGTGGCCAAACGTCAGCTGTCAGGCCACAAAAATGCCGTCGGAGGATGAAGCTGCTCAGTTGTAGTTGACAAGAGCTGGCCACAAAGCTGTGAGCTCAGACTGAACCACTTAACAACCCTGTCCCAGTCTCTAGCTTTATCCGGAACCCAAAGCCTTCCATCAGAGTGATAGACAGTCTGTTGTAAAACTTGGCAGGTGCTCCTGCCAGCACCACAGTGACTGTCCAGGCATAGGAAATGCGTCTGCAGAATAACAAGAAGGAGACACCATGTACTTCCCATAATTCAGAATAATACTCATTCCACAGCAAGCTGGTAGCACGGCGATTAGTTGTGCAGGATGCACAAATGCACTGATGAACACAGACCAGAAGGTCTCAGGCTGCTATGACAACAGACATGCAGGGTGCTGCGCTGGGCAGGAGATCTGTTTCTTTGACTCAGGACCACCCGACAGTCCCAAGCCCTTTGAAAAATCCTGCCATTGGGTTAACTCTGACCTTCATGTCACTCTGAGAGCTTGACATCAGCTTAAAGAACAAGACCACCGCCTGCTGAGTCCTTTTTGGAGGATGTCTAAAACTTGCATTCAGCCCAATGCCACCACGCCAGAGCATGGAACACTGCTGTTGTGGGGCCTGAGCAGGGAGTGAACATGCTGACCTCAGGGAAGAAGGCAGGACCAGCATTTGCTCTGTTCAGTACCACCACAGCGGAGCAATCCCTTCATTGCTCATCCTTCCCTCAGTCCAGTTATTTTCTAAAGACTCCGTTTTCTATCTGTAATGCAGATACTGTGCTGTATTGTTTGGAGTAGAAAGCTAACAGCTAGGGAATGGCGAGGTTTGAAACAGGACTTAGTTGCATAGATTTGCCACTCTCTCCTTCTCATCTACCTCTGCCCCTAGGCTGTGTGCTGGTTTCATTTATTCAGCCATTTGCTCCATCTGCTGGACTAATGACTGCAAACACAGTTATGCTGAAAAAAAAGCTTGCCTGCTTCAGAAAGGTGCAGACAGTCAGGGGGTGGGGAAGAGTGACACTCCCAGCTTGAGATCAGGCAGCAGATGAACACTGTAATATCACGGTGTCAAGTCACTTCTCAAGCACCCTAGGATTCAATGAGATGAAATCATGTAGGTGATTCTGTAAAGAAAGCTGCCTGACATGGGAGCAGGAGTATTAGAAACCACGTGCAAGAGAGAAGCGAGGCAATTCCTCCAGATGATCCCAGGGCAATGGGTGCAGATGTAGGCCTCCTGTGCATCTGTGTTTTCTATATATAAACCCTCTTTATCAACCCATAGACCTCGCTAGAATCTGAGGGTTGTCCAGACCTGCTGAGTACTGTTAGGCTGTATCTCTAACCAGGCTGGCACAGGACGGCTGATATCTCTGGAAACCACCATATGCATTATACAGTTGTGCACCTGCAGAGAAAGAGTGACACCTCTGAGAAGCACCAGAGTCCTGTCACTTCTGTGCAGGTAAAGCAGGGTGCATGCACAAACCCCGTGTCCAGCACATGCTCCACATGCATGGACCATCCTCTGGGGAGCTCTCTGCACTGGGACTGCCCTCAGAGCTCCAGAGGAGTGGGGTGAAATTGCCCAGCAAGGAGCCAAGCCAAATACTGTCCTTACAGACATACCCCTCCGGCAGGTAACAGGAGGCGCGGAATAGCACAGCTCAGTATCAGCTTTAGAAAAATACCAACAACCCCACTGCATTTTGCTGGTGGCATTACTGCCCACAGCATTCTGACTGCTCGGCATAGAGAAGACAACCAGACCTAGAGCAGGGAATCAGTTTTAAGCTGGGGCCCTAAACATTTGACTTGTTCCTCCCTGCTTACACTTGCAGCGTTACAATATAAGCAAACCCACATGGCCAGCATTTTCTAGTCATTAAAAACATCAGACAGTTTAACAACAAGCTGTTTAAACATCCCAAGTGCTGCACAAACACTGACAAAGTGCACTATCTGACTTGATAGAATACAATTTTTAATATTTTCCCTTCGCCTGACCTGTTGTTCAACACAACCCACTTCTTAGAGTGCTCCCGATACATTTCAGCCCTGCCTGTATACTTCTGAGGTCTTCATTCAACAAACACCCTAAAGCTGGTTCAAGCCAACATCTCCATTTAAAAAGTCGTCCTGTGGTCTTCCTGCTCCAGCTACACATTCTCCCCCTCTCCTGTCCTTCTCTTTTCAGTGGCCGTGTGAGAAACAACCTCCCTACTTTCCTAAACTGTCAGTTCTTTAGGTGGCTGCATTCCAGTTCTCCACACAGCACTTTTGCCAGCACAAGAAAGTTCACAGAAGCAGCCAAAACAAGGGGTGAGGCATTGCTCACTTTGCAATAGCTTAAAATATCTGCTAAATTACATCCTGAGAGCTTAGGAGCTTGCACAGTCCCTGGGCACCTTCCCCTCCCCATCCTTGTCCCCTGTGGCACCTGTGGGACAGAAGGCATTGATTGGAGCTTGTAGATGAGCCCGTTTCTGAGCAGATGGACCTCTAGGGCCCCTTGGCCCTGCTGTAGCAGCTCTCCAGTTCCAGAGACAGCACCCTCCTTTCCAGCAGGGAGTTTGCAAGAAGCGAAAGTTTAGCATGGACTAAGCACCAGCGCCCTGTTAAAAGGGGCCACTTCTGCCCCTTATGATGGCTGCAAACACTCAGCTATGGGGCTGGCACAGCCTCATCCAGCCTCACCACGGCCATGTGGCTACTGTAACCCCCTCTCACCTTACAGGACACTTAAGTCTCTTGTATCCGTACCCACTAGCCACCCACCGGCACTGGCCAGTCTGCCCTGTCACTGGCCCACAGTAGTGGCAGGCTGGAGCAGGGGGAGACCTGGCACTGCCACCTCAAAACTCCCAGAATGGGAACCTCACTGTGGGTCTCAGCTGGAACCAGCCCTCTTTTAATAGGTTTCCGCTGCCTGGGGTCTTTGGCTTTCAGTACTGAACATGTTCTGCTAGCCCCAGGATCTCTCCTTCAGCCCTTCTCTGCTCCCTGGCCATGCTGGAGATTTTAAACCCCTTCCATAGCACCCACAGGTTTCAGAAATCTTCTTACACCTTGGAGCCCTATCTCCAGCTGTCCTACAAACACATGTAGGCTCCCACCCTACTCCATCAACTGCAGGAACGTGACACCCCCCCACAATCAATATGACTGAAGGAGAAATCAGATACTTCCATTTTACAAAGCCCTTCTGGTAACAGGCCCTTTGCTTTTTCCAGGGGAGACATGCAACCACAGGGAAGAGGACAGCAGAGCTACGTACACAAACACTCCTCCAGTGAACACAAGGAAGTCTCCCTCGGTGATCCAGCACAGCCTGGTTTTGCCGGCGAGGAGGTGAGGCACTCTCTGGAGCGCTCCCGGACGCCGTCCCCACAGGTGACACTGCAGGGGCTCCAGGGCTGCCATGGGCTCCACGTTTCTGCAAATACATAAACTCACAGCAATAAGGAATGCATCTGCCTCCTTACCTTTAAAGACACAGCCATTTGCCTTCTCTTATTTGAGAAAACCAGCAATAAATAGCCTAACAATCCAAACAGCAACCCCAAAAGAGCAAGCAGCATCCAGGGACCTGCTCCTGTTCCCATCAAGAGTCTGGGGCAAAGCTTCCACTGTTTTCCTTTTCTCACTCCAGTGCCAACCAGCAACACAGCAGTCGGTCAACTGGCAGGCAGGTTCTGCCTGGAACAGCAAATGGAAATTAATCCACAGATCTTTGGAATGGGTTAGTAATTTATATATTCATCTAATTCCTGCCTGACAAATAGTGCTTTTACAGCAGGATAACTAAAGTGTAGTTACTCCTGATTTATATGATTGTGAAAGGAGGATGAGCCTACAAGGTCTAATGAAACGGCAATACTGGGGTTTTTCTTTATTATCTTCTCAGCCACACAAACATGTTATTGAATCACTCATTTGACAGCTTACAGGCCCCTATTGCTTATGGTTAGACAATTAACTCAAGATATAATTTTGCAGGTTCATTTATTTATTTTAAGTGGAGGCAGACTCAAGTTCTAATACTACCTCAAACATTATCATTTTTTAATGTTTAATGAAATCCCCCTTTTGCTTAGACAACATCCTCATCCGGTGTT
This sequence comes from Falco peregrinus, assembly GCF_023634155.1. Classification (NCBI taxonomy): domain Eukaryota; kingdom Metazoa; phylum Chordata; class Aves; order Falconiformes; family Falconidae; genus Falco; species Falco peregrinus. The sequence goes on along the minus strand of NC_073724.1, from coordinate 93,100,577 downwards.
CAACACTCAAACTTTACAGCAGCAAAAACCCAAGAGGGATAAAGGGACCGTTCCTGCCCACATCTGGCAGCTGTGACGCTGAAGCAGGACCACAACTTTAAATTCCAAACTAACGCATGAGTCCAGGTGTAATCTTAAAGGACAAAACCCTGGGGACTCTCCTATGGGTCAGTTGACTTGGTGGCCTGGTTTTGAAATCTGCCAGAAAGAAAAACAATACACCACTTAACTCAATTTCACCACTCACAGCTAAAGTGGAAAAACAACTAATTTTAAAAAAAAAAAAAAAAAAAAAAGAGAAGTAGATTAGGTTTGTTAAAGTTTGCTCTTTTAAATAATTTATGGTGCTGCCACTGCCAACACAGGTCATGATCTTTAATTTTATGACACAGTTGCTTTGCTGCTAGCATGCCCCTGAGCCCTGAGCTCCTGGACAGTGACCAAGTTACCATATCAAAGGACTAGACAGTGTTGCATGACTGGCTTTATGATTTCATGTTATCTTCGTTGCTCTATTGTTACTATTTTTGAAAATAACTTTTAATTTTTGTCTAACAAAAATTAAATACAGCTGTGTTTCAATGAACATGAAATTTTAACTGGTTTGGGCCCTGTCCTATGAATTTTTGTGCGCACGCCAGCAGGAATAACGTTAACACAAGCAGCGTAACAGAACCAGCGGGGCTGGTCTCCTGCGTGCAGGTACTCACCTGCATTGCAGGATGGGGCCCAGAGGGTTTGAGCTTACACTTGTGCTGTCAGCCAAGGCTGTAAAGCGTGTGTGGGCACATACTCACGCACATCTGTGTGCATGCACGTTTGAGTATGTCTGCCTTGCCTAATGCAGAGTAGAAATGGGCATGGCAAGACGCCCTGGTGGTGCTGCGGTTGTAAAGCCCACACAACACCAAGTGACCTCTCCGGCTATTTGCCACTGACTCCACAATACTGTGACATCCATGATCCCAGGCTGTCTTTCACTTTGTGCTCTTCGTGCACCTCTCTGCTTTCGCCCCTCTGTTTCTGGTGCTGGAGAGCTGCTACAGCTGGGGTGAGGAGCCCAGAGGCAGGCTGAGCTTTTGCACTCCTCCTCCAGTTTGCAGTTATGTCAGTTCCCAGTAAAGCGCAAAATGGAGCAAGATTGGATGGTGCGTGGTCTCAGGAGGAAAAGGAGTCAGAGGATGCCAAGGGGAGGGGAAATGAGGAAGCTTGTTGGGGTAAGGATCTCTCAAAGGTACGACCCTGGACAGTTGCAACGTCACATCAGCTAGCGAGCAGAGCTATTAGCAAGGGCAGGAAGGAAAAAAGGCCATAATTTAGTCAGGGCTCACTGATCCATCCTCCAAAATTACTCAAAAATTACTTCACGGTATCACAGTATTTGGGGATCTCACAACACTTTTCTTCATATCAGTATCATGAAAGACTCCAGCAGCATCCCTCATCACTGGCAGAAGGAGGTAGCTCAGCTGGAGAAGCACCTACCTCCTCACAGACTACTTTATGTGAGCAGCTTGATGAGTCTCTACCATATTTTCAGTGTGTGAGCTAGCTCGTTTCCTTCTCTCCACACTCCCTGTTCATTTAAAATTCTGTTAACTACAGTGAGATATAGACCCAGATCCTGAAAGGTTCCAGTTGCCTCCGGTATTAACACTGGTGATAGTGAAGGGTGCTCGGCAGCCTCTGCATTGATGCCTGTGGGCTTCAACGTACAAGAACATTTAGGATGAGTAATTTTCTAACTTTGACGTCAAACGTATGATGTGCCCATTGCTCCAGGGCACTTTTCACTGACTTCAGCTTCAGCTGAGGGCACAGAGTTCCTTAGCAAAAACACTTGGCAACCATAGCTTTGGGGCTAAGAATATGCACCTTAGGCAGCAGGAGAGCAGGAAATGCTCCAGCTCCCACGAACGAACGACGGGAGATTTAAACTCCTGCAACTTGTTCTGCAACCTCCTGCAATTACCAGAATGTAAAAGAAAATGAAGCATAGTTTATTCTCCCCCAAGGAAATTAAATGATTAACCTTCATTTAAGACAAAACAGATCCAAAGCGCTAGGGGAAAACCCAGAAGGTACGCACCGCAAACTAGCTCTAATAAGTGTGAATTTTTTCACATACAATTGAGGAATCAATTATCAACGTGAAGACATCTAACTGATGAGTTAGTCTGAAATAGCTGACAGTTGGCAGATCTGCCAGCATGAAAGATAAATGCAATTAACTGTGTTAATTGTTGCTCTGCATAAATATCTCCCCTCAAATTTCTGTGTTCGTAAGACTTTGAGCATGTAGTGCTATCCAACGGCACAGCCAGCAAGGGTTGCTGAGAGCATCATCCTTACAGCACATGATAGTCCTAAGCACTTCAACAAGACCAGTGATACAGGACAAAATCACTAATTACTTACAGGCTCATGTAAATGCCTACACTAGCCTGGGGGACTGCAGGATATTTGTGGAAACTGAGATAGTTTTTAGGTCCTGAGCCTGGGCGCACACACATTGTATTGGTCTTTGGATAAGGCCTGGGCAAACACTCTTCTCAGCTATTCCGTGTTTCTCTCTTCCCATGGAAATGAAGCCTGGGTGCACCGAAACAGTGGCATGCTCCAACAGGTTACTAATTTGGACAACGAAATGACGAGGATCTCTTTAAAAGACAAAAACCTAGACTCCACCTGGGCAAATTACAGACATCTTTAAGAATCATGGCGGCACAGCCTAAAAATTTTTTTCAGAAGCCAAGAGCTATCCCAGTGAGTCCACAACACTTGATTTATTCCTAAAACGCTGAGGGTGTGGAGATGAAGTATTCACTGACACAGGAGAAGCTGATGGGGTACAAACCAGCCCTAGCATACCCACATCCCCTGCATCTGCCTGTTTCTAAATAAATGCAAACCAGATACAGATTCAGGCAATAGAGCTAATTAGTTCCCAGAGTTTCCTACAGATAGGCAGGTCTGATTCATACAATCTTATCCAGGGAGTGAGAATTTGATGGAAGCCTGACCCCTAGATACTCCACTTACTCTCCTCCTCCCTTACTGACCACTTTTCCCTTCAGAAGGTCTTCTCCTGCCTTCCTCTTTGCTGGCAACAGCCGCGCCTCTTACATCTTGCTGACCCCTCAATAGCTTTTTTTGACAGTTAGCAAAAGACAGATGAAAAAAATTAATCTCTGCTGTCGACAAGTGCAAGAAACTACTGGGAGTCACACCGAAGTTGAAACTGGTCTCAGGAGTGTAACTAAGAACTGTAAAAGAAAGTTAATTAACACCGGAAATATGAATAAAAATTTCTATGGGCATATTACTGATTCATTTTATCAGTCTCATCCCTAATGTTTCACGAGGGATACAGGCTAGGACATGGAACATCCTTCTAAGGAGTGCGTAAGTCTCACTGCTGGGGACACTTAAATTCCAGATGAACAAAGCACAGGATAAAGCATTGAAAAGAATGAGCCTGCAATGCGTCTGTTGCTGGGTAAGATGATCTAACAGAGTTTCCTACCTCAGACATTCAAATAATCCAGTGAAACAGGGAAAAAATTAGCTACATGAATCTCTAAGTCACCTGTGTGAAACAATTAACATCCCACTGAGACGAATGAAATGATTCACATCTCACTGTTATTTTTTCACAGGTTCTCCAATCGGAGTCTAAAGAAAGCTGCACAAGTGCTAGCTCACAGATGTATTCCCCACCTTTAAGAGACATAGTCACAGTCTTAGGTAGCACAAGGTTGTTGCAACTCATTTTGAAGCTGCTGCCCTGGCCTGTTCAAGGCCACTGGGAGCCTTCTCCTTCCTACCCTAGACACAAGCCAGATTCCTGTTCCACAGGCTGTACTAAACCTGGCTGGGATGAGGAGTAAAGGGCACGACTGACAAAAGGTCAGGAATACAACTGATGCCTGACCCATGGAAAATGGGTGTGACAAAATAATCATATTTTATCTCATCCTCTGTGGTTTGGATAAAGATAATTTTAATGATTTAGGAGCTTTGATCTTTTACAAGACAATATCTCTGCTTCATAACAATAGAGCATACGCTAAGTGAAGTAAGAACTGGCTGAGTGACAGATTTGATACGCAATTGTCAACAGAAAATCATCACCGAGTGGGAATGCATTTGGAGACATTCCAAAGGGATTAGTATAAGGCTCAGTGCTGTACAGTGCTCGCCTAGTTGACATCAAAATAAATATAAAACCATTACTGAGAAAATATGTCACTCCTGTGATGACAAAAATAGACAGTGCAGTTGTATGGAGCAATGTGGGGTACTTGCTAAGTTAGAATAACTCAAGCAAAGTAGATCATAAATCGGCAAAATGCAAAAGAAGGAATTCTAATTGTACCTGCGGGAGGGTAGATTACATACTGAAAGGTCATACACAAAAACAGCTCAAGATGAGTTTACAGGGTAACATTTATGGCAAAATTAGCTAATGCAATTGGTGGAATGAAAGCAGAGGTAGGGATAAGGAGAGTGCTACTGCTCAAACAGCATCAGTGAGGAGGGCATCTGAATACAGCACCCAAAGCTGGTACTCCTGTTAAGTAAAAAGGTTTAAAATAATGGAAATGGAGCCAAAGAGAGACAGAAAATTAATCAAATCCTGAAGAAAACGCCTTCCAATTAAAGACTCAATCTTTTCAGTTTATTAGGAAGAACACTGAGATAATCTGGAAGGACTGAGATGATCTGGGTGTGCAAATGCCTTTGAGGGGGGTGGGAGACTGGATAGGAAACAGCTGTCTCCTCTAGCAGAGAGCAGCAGAGTAAGAGCCAGTCGCTAGAGGATGAAGCTAGGTCAGCTTTAGTTATGAAACACACAGCTTCCTTTTTTTAAAAAAAATAAGTCAGAACGCAGTATTAAAAGAAATTATCGGAAAGGTCTCTGTTTTGTGCCGCCTTCAACAGAAGACTAGATAACTCTCTGGAGGATAAGCAGCAGACAAATGCAAAGACTAGCTGTGGGGCTCAGCACCAGGGTAACTGGATGACAAGTGATGGCCCATGCTGCACAGGAGCCCAGGCGAGAGGCTTATCAGCTCTCCTCCCCTTAAACTGAGTGAGTTCAGGAAGCCCAAAGCAGAAAATCAGTGACTTGAGAAGAGGTGTCTGTTGTGCAGCAGCCGCGCATTTTGCACTAACAGCTATCGGGGTCTGGGTCCACGCAGGCCATCTCGCAGTGCCCTGCAGCAGGGTGAGAGGGCTCAGGAGAGCTTTCCCAAGCAGCCAGGAGGCGGATGGCCATCACAGGCGGTTCAGCTCTCTCTGCCTGTCGTGGCTTCAGGCTGATGCGCCCCTCCCAGCACGCCCCGCTCCTTTCAAACGCTGCCTGCGGGCTTTGAAGTCTCGCAGATACAGGCACAAAGTCAGATGTGCTGCAGTCTAATTAATTTCAGGTTGACATTTTATTTACGGCTACGCGGTGTGGTTTCGCTTTCATCGGCTTTGTAGATTTGACACTTCTAACTTGGCAGCTATTGACTTAACTCTGTTCTTCGCAGGCATAGCCTGATTCTTTCGACTGTGGTTGTAAGGGTGGTGCAACTGGGGAGCCCAAGGAAACAAAGCAGATTGCAGGGATTCATTGCTTAAGGTGGATCTCATCAATTAAAACAGTTAAATATTGGGCACCGAAACATATCTATGTCATATCCTAGGTATTCATCTGTCAGGGTAATTATCTAGATCATATCAGTGTAACATACCACCCAAGCACAGAGAAAGAGTTAGAATTCTATCTTCCTTTTTCCTTGAGAATTATCTCCGTTACGAAAACAATATGCTTTCATTTTTAGATAGACTTTCTTATGCCAAAGGAAGAAAGAGAGTGCCAACAGAGAACGCAGATGGGAAGTTAAGATGAAGAGAAGAACTATGTACCCAGGTTGGCATGTGGTGAAAATAGAGGTCATTTTTAGTACAGAGTATTAATTAAACAGCTAACAGTTTTAGAATTTATGAAATAGTGCAAAGCTAGACCAAGCAATCCTAGGAACCTAATTAAGGTAGGCTGTGTCTGGACTGTGTGCTATGGAGCATGTCCTACAGTCCTGGTCTCCTGATGATCCCACTTAGCTGCCCATGAAGCGCAATGACCGTTTTTTGGCTTGAGTTCCTGCACTTCCTTTTCAGGGAGACCAGGGCGGGGAGGTGTTGAAAACTGTGCACACCTCAAACCTTTCAACCCAAGCTCTTTGAAGTGTGCAGATGGGAAAGACTAATTCATGACCTATAGACACAAGCCTGCTCCAAATGACAGAACTTACTTTTCCATTCCAGGATGTAGGCAACACAGGCTAACCCAACCCAACCCCAATCCCCTCGTGCACATACTGCCCATCCTGCACTGTGGTTGCCTTCCACAAATGAGGGATGAGGACATTTGGCTCATCTGCTTCTTCTGCCATGCTACTGTGATTTGTAGACTCTGTCAAACCAAGGACTGCCACCTCTGGAGCTAGAGCTGCATAAGATTTATAGATATAAACGGAATGTATAGATACTCCTTAAGCAGGGCTGAGGAATGGGCTCAGGTTCTGTCTTGTTATCGTACTTAACTGTGACCACTCCTTAACCATGATCATTCATACTCCTGGACATGGTTTTGGCTTCTGCTAACTAGCACTCTCCCAGACTATGCCTGGTCATGGCCCAAAAGACAATATGGACCATGGACTGGTCGTTTGTATGATTCTAATCTTTCCTGGAAGAAAAAGTTTAGCTATATGAATGTGACCCATGATCTGCCAGGTGGTCTCATGGGTCAGAAAATGCATGCTGGCCTATTTTAAGCAGCAGAGACATGTCTTGAAAGGCTGGCTGAAAAAACAGCAAGCTGTCCAAGTGACACGGTGTCTTTTGGTATGGCCAAACCCTGATTCATCTCACCAAAATTTTGTGTATCTAACAGGTAGGACTCTAAACAGCAAATGGGCTAGAGAAAAAGACACGCAAGTGAGGATTCAGCCCATATATCTTTTATACCCATGAATCACCCTTGTAAGATCCCCATCTCTCTTGACTAAAAAGCCAGACAACTACTTAATGTTGGACTTTTGGCTTTTAGACACCTAGATGCAGGTAGGACTAATGCTACCTTTAGTGTCTCAAATGGGCCAGGTCTACTGCAGTATCTTCTTACCTCACTGAGCAGGCCAAGTTTCAGTTTTACCCAGACTAGATAGGTACATCAGTCAGAAAGCCCCAGATGGTTTTGGTTGGTACTTCATGTTAACTTAGCGCAGTTTTAAGCCACCAAGTGGCATTTGTTACCAAATGTCCTTATGTATGCCTCTATGTAACAGTCTACTCCACCTTGTTCCCAACTGCATATGACATCACAACTATTTTGTCTGGTGTAGGAGACCCAAAAAGTAGCTATTCAATAGGGGACACCACAATCAAACCTATTTATCATTACCCACATTGGCTGGAAAGAGTGCTGAAAGAGGACAAACGTCTGTACAAACCCATATTCCTTTGGATCATCATACACTCCTTAACTCTTGTTGGGAAATGGCTTCGGTTTGAGAAATTAAAGAGGTCAAAGCAGTACTTGTTCTTCCCCACATCAAACAAAGTGCAGTTAAATTCTGTCCTGTTGTCTCCTGGGTGAAGGGCATTTTCATACAGCCAAGTTGTTCGTTGGCTGGGATGCTTGACAGCCTCTTTATAGACGACAATTTTTCCACTGATAGAAGTGCACGGTGGAGAGACTATGAAGACCTGAACCAAAGTCTTGCATGTTGTTTCTGGTGCCACAACCAGTCTGTATCCAAATTTGTGGAGGAGATCTATGGGTCCTATGGAGGAAATGATGGAACGTGTTTCTAACGATTTCAGTAACACCGTGATATATGTTTCTTGACCAACAGGTGGGCAATCAAACTCTATCCACTGGGACCTGGAGAGCAGGATTCTTTTGCTAGTTCTAATGCCCAGAGTGTCGTCAGAGCTTACTCTTCTGAATTCATAAAGGGTGCTAGTAAATATCACATCCAGTGAAACCACTGTCTCGTTTATGGCACACAACTGCTCATTCGTAAAAATTCCAACCTGAATGGAGCTCCCAAGCACCTCTGAACTCCTGTTCAAATCAATGTGAAATACAGGCCATTCCACATGGAGGGCAGACATGCTTCTTCTGCTCCACTGGGCAGCACTGCTGTTGTTGCTGGGAGAGACCATTCTGAACAAGAAGTCCCCGGCACTCTTAAAATGGAAACACTCAAATTCTACCCTCCCATGGGACTGATTTGCTGGAAGTTGTTTTCTTGCAATTATCTCGTTGGTGCTGGCATCCAGCAAAAGCACAGACAGATGCTCTGCTGTCACATTACCATCACTATAGTACTGATATTCCACAGATACTGTGTCATTGCTGAAGGCTACATGACCTGGGCGCTCCAACAGGAGATACTCCACTTCGCCGAGAACTGCAAGGAAAACAGTTTCACAACAGTATTAAGAGCCAAAGAGACGAGTGATTGTTTATCTACCTTATGGAAGAATCCAAGGATTTATAAAGTGGATATTTAAGAAGTGGATCTCAAGCTTTTTAAAGTGAATCAGTTCACAAAAAATAGGTCCTAGCTATAGCAATTAAAGCTCACAACCTCCCCTTTGCACAGGGACATGGTTTGCAGCAGCAAAAAGCCCACTGCAGTAACATGTTCAGGAAGGTCAAAAACAAGGTTTAAAAAAAAACCCCACACAAATGACCCAAAACATTCACAGAAAATCTCAAACTTCTCAACTTCTTTCACTTACAGTTTCTTTAAATCCACTTCACAGTGGCCAGCTGATGTTCCACTTACTTTAGCTATAATTGAGTAAAAAAAGCACAGTAGTTTCTTAATAGAGAAACATGAAAAATGTCCCCCAAATTAAATAAAATAGGAAGTCTGCATGATGCTTTTTGAAGCCTCTTCTCTTGCTCTGTCTTATGAATCTTTCATTTTGCTCATTTGCATCGCAGAGACACTTGAGTGAAAGAGCTGAAAATAACAGTGATGGTGACTGCAGCACTTTTCTTGTCTCAGATGTGGTGCAACATGTCTAAATGACATCATTTCATTACAAATGGCCCAGTCTTTTTAAATGTACTTCTTGCATGACCATGTTTGTGCAAGTTGCCAAATTATCCTGAGACGTGCTATAACTAGCGGGGATAGATGATATCTAAAGCAATGGATTGGGAAGTTCACATTTCCGTTCTCAGCTCAGCTAGCTTTTCTGCATTGCTTGAAACTTAAGAATTGAAAACATAGAAAGGTTATCTAAAAAATGGGAGCTACATGCATCTATTCCAGACACAGAATGCACTGTGAGACGTCTTTATGTAATTAATTGTCTGGGAAAAGGCTTCTGAGTCTTGGATGATGCTACGGAAGCATAAAACTTCAGTTAAAGCAATCCTTTCATAGGTAGTATCAACTAACAATACTTTGACTTGTTAAATCTGTTACATATGTCTTAAGATTACCTCAAAGAACGCTTTGCTGGAAAAACACTGCAACTGCCAAGAAGCACTCAGCAGTCAGGAGTAGCAGGACTCATCTCACATAATATTAGACGCCTACCACTCTAAGCTTCTATTTGAGTTAGTCACCTTGGATTCACTTTCTTGTCAGCGGGGAAAATTTTAGGGAAGAAATTCATCTGACCAGCTACAGACATTTACACCAGTGAGGTGCAGTGTGCACTAGAAGAGCCTATTACCCTCCACCAGCTATAACACATCCTCAAAAAAAACCAGCTCCAACCACATCCATGCAGTCCGAATGAAGGTGGCACGCACAGCCTTACACATACAAATCATGCATATACTCTTACATGTATGTACTGTAACTTTCATTTGCATTTCCAAAAGACACTGCTTTATTTGGCAGATGGATGGTGCTCATTACCAGAGGGCTCTTTTCTTCTCATTCCTCTATGGGTGGTGCCAAGCATTACTGACTGCACACCATCCAAAATCCACGCTGATAACACAGATATATTCATTTCCCACATGTACTCTTCTATTGTGCTCTTACCGCAGTATATTAGCACATTAGAAATATTAGCAAGTTTATCCTCCCAATAACCCTGGAAGATGAGAGGATGACTCTATTTGTGTTTACTGTCTTTGGAACAAAGCACAGGCACAGAGGAAAAGTGTCAAGTATCAACTAACTGCAGGTGCCCCTAAGAAACCCAAGACCTGATTTTAAATACAATGGTCCTTCAGACATCCAAAGCAGGATCCCATTGATCCCAGCTGTGGTGAGCACAGGGCACTCCAGGAAACCTGATCTCAACTCGGACACTCAGAGAGCAGGAAACAGATCCTGCATGCCTGTTAAAAATGGCTCTCCATGAACTGTCCAGCAACACATTCTCCTTGCTCTTCATGTTTTGGTTCTGTCCTCTGTGCCTGCCTGTGCCTGCCCATATTTTCCAGGCCTGTTCCTACCATCAGCTACTGCCAATATCTCTTGGGTACTATCCTAACTCCGTTACCATTGTTTTCCAAACTCCTGCCTTTGTCTCTTTGCCTTTATAGCTCTTGTACCTTCTCCTGCTCCTTGGGCCTGCAATTAACTCCAGCAAGTTCCTACTTTTCTCACTCACTGCTAGCATGACAGCAGAGAGCACAGGACAAGAACTCTAGTCCCCAGTATCACAAACGTGGAACGTGGGGGAACTCTGCTGCCTTGGGCTGGAGCATGCACAATATTGCGTGGGGCTGGCAAGAAGAACCAGCGGGAGCTGGGGCATGCTTAACCCTTCAGAGAACTTCATTACCATCATCTGCAAGGACTTAGATCTGAACCAAGTCTGGGCAATTCTTCACAACGACAGCAGAAAGCACGTCCCAGGCCACCGCGAGCACTCCAACATGAAGTTCCCACAGCTGTGTGAAGAGTTTCCCAGGGAAATGGTTGCAAGTTGCTGAGCTTTTGTTTCTTTGAACATGGGCAAAATGATGTATTTCTCTACAAAGGAATTGGCTAGATTCAACTTAGCTGAAACATTATAAAGGAAAAAGGAATCAGACCACGGCAAAAGTCCAGCACGAAAAATTTCAGCTTCAAGCTTTGAACTTACAGCAAAAACATTAAAGTGACAGTAATGAAAAACATTGATGTTTGTACCTACTGCTCTACTATCTTTGCTCTGTCTTGACTCTTGCACTATTTTTTATTTGGAATGGCTCAGACAAGAAGAAGTACCACTGTGTATGTGTGGGGGAGGACTGGAGAGAGGCCAGGGGACTGCCATCTAGCTCCCATCAACCTTAATGCAGATCATTTGGGAAGTGAGGAAAGTGGGAATTACTGGAGGATGCTGTTATAGCACTGCAGAGCTCTGGCTGGTACACCCCAGTTCACAGCATCCTTTCCCCCATCTTTGGTTAATAACACAAGAACTTTGCACTCACGGACAGCCCACACAGCAGCTTTTTACGATGCTCCAAAAGGCTCCAGTCAGAAGTGGCCAGCTTCTGCCACAAGCTCCTTCAGCCGCCCTCCAGCTTACTGTGTGTGCATGACTGTGTCCATACACCAAAACTTGGACCCAAGTTGTTTGGACAGCCAGTCAGGGCAGCTTTCAATGCATTCGTATATTTTTGGTTGCCATTACAATGGTCTCCCATTGAAAGAAGCCTGGCTGTGGCATCAACAACCTGCCAGAGGAGTCTTTGCAAGAAGTCACTCTTAGAAAGATCAAAAGAAAAATCCTTGTTTTCAATGAAGAGCGAGAAGAATTATTTGAGGCTGCTGTTCTGATATTTATTTGTTTCTTGCTGTGTTTAAGCCAACTTGGGTTGTGTTGTTGGCTTGTCAGCCACCAGTAACACAGAGCTAAGAAAAACAAACACATCAGAAAAAACTAATAAGAAACAAGAATAATGTTTTGTTGTATGTTAGGGCATTTTTTTAGCATTACAATAATTTTCCAGATCATACTGGATGATTAAAAAAATTAGTCTTGGTCTGAAACAGAGAAGTATATGAGTAAAATAATCATCTAAAAACTAGGTACACATAGGATACTCAAAGATGTGTATACGCAGAATTGCTTGGAAGTAATCTTCTGAATTATGGTCCGCCTTTTAACTGGAAATAAGGCAAAAGATGATGCACCTAAAGTTTGCAGAAGGGATTTAGCTCTCTAACTGCACCTTGTAATTACTTACTGTGCCACACTATAAAGTTCAGGAATAATAGCTTTTACCTCTGAGTCAACTAGTTGTGAATGCCTGCAGGACTAGCTCACCAAGAACCGGTGGACAATGCACTCACTCACCTCACTTCGTGGGTTAAGCAAATTTAATACTTACCTTCACTGTGTTCTCCGCTCAGTGCAGTGTTCCTAACTTGGCTAATTAACTTTGTCTTATTAAAAGAAGAAACAGTACTAAAAGCCATAGCCAAGTATTGCTACCCCTACTGGAATTAAATTAATCTAAAAGATGGCAATTCTAGGTTCTTTACACATTCTAGAACATGTCCCTTGTTCTAGAGCGGAGACAGAGCAAGCACAGAGGCACGAGTAGCATCCTTAAGTATTCAGTCATTACCCATGATCAGATTGTTCTCACTTACACAAGGAGAGAAAACCGCATACACTTTTGGTCCACTTCTCTCCTTTGTAAGACATCTTCAGCTGTTTGGTGTGTAAACTACGTGCTACCACAGCCCGTTCTGTAAAGGGGGACTAAACAATCCTTTATCTATTTTTTCTGTGCTGTAGACATTTCAGCAGTGTGGGGCTTAATCCTTTAGCGTGGTTTGACAATATACTGCAGCTGTCAGAACACCACCTACTTTTATATTAGGAACATAATTTTCAAAAACAATTTAGGAATTAGGAGTCCCATTTTCAAAATTTCTAATTCACTGTGCAATAAGGAATTAATACCCTTTGTGAACCTGCTTCCTACTTAGTACATTCTTGGAAGAGAGAAGACAACATGTATAGGATGCCCCTCAGCTTGTAAACATCTTACAGTTGTCTCACTTGAACTTAAGATGTCTAACCTCCCTCCTTGGCAGCTGATAGTGAGAAGGCGGCACCTTTTCACTCCACCCATTTCAGACTTCAGATGGGTTAGAGCTGCTTTCAGTATGTGCTGATTTGTGTGTGAACTACTCGAACAAGACAGATTGCCTCTGACTAGATGCCTAATTTTACATTACTAAAATTGAGTGAGTATGAATACCATCCTTTGGCTTCTTATACATTCAGAGAAAAGAACACCTCTGTTCTTAAAGGTTCTCTAAGTGGCAGCTTAGGTCCATCAGATGGGGGCTCACTCAGTCAGAGGAGAGGAGGTTGCCTATACTGTAGATGCTTACATCACAGCCAACCATCATAGGTTCCTTTTATAGTTAATGGAAAGAAACAGGTAGTTAGTTGTACGGCACATACATCCTGGTACGGATACCTAAAACAGGACTGTCTTCCAAGATGCTCATTAAATATTATGAAATACGAGTCTTACAAGACAGCAGAGTTCCAGTCACTGCTTCAAACACAACTGGAAAGGATCCTGGCACTCTGATCTAAAGGGACAGTTTATGCAAGCTGTATTTTCCACCTAAATATCGCATAAGATCTGAACTGTCTTCTATGTTTATCAGTGGTGTCTTCCATGGCACCTGATTTCAACAGATCATCTGGAAACGGCACCATCCAAAATCACCTTGTGAATACACATTTCACAGTTTTCCCTTGATAGCTCTAATACTCACCGTAGTCACAGAGCACTACGAGCAATAGATTTGAAAAATCTTTCAACATCTGTTTCATTCTGACCAGTGAGATCCCAGGTTCTTTTACTCCTCATGTCCTTCTTCAGCTCCACAGTGCAGGCACGTTTTCCCAAGAACGCCTGAAAGTTAAAAAGTTACAGCTGTGTTGACTTTGCTTCATAAAATATGAGAAGGAAGACATCCCACTAATTAAGTAAAAAAAATCCCACCCCAAACACTATTAATCAACACTTTTCTCCAATTTACTTAAAAATTACTAATACTGTATCAATGGACCTGAATAAACACAACTACAATTCACTGGACAATAAATTTTCCCTCCTGAAATGTCAGCTCCTGAACCAGAACAAAGAAGACAGGCCACAACAATTTACCTTTGCACTGCAGCAACTGCTGCTGTGCACATCTTATATTAAGATAAAGACTCGTGATAGCAAAATTACAAGTATTTTATACAAAATGTAACTCTGATCCAGCACATACTGATAGTGGAGATGTATTGCTGCTGCAAAATTCATATCACTTACTGTCAAATACTTTCAAGCATGAAACTGACTCAGCAGAAAACTACCATTTTGGTTCTCAAACTGCCCTGTTTTTCAGGTCTAGTAATATATTCAGTTACCTTACTAGATTTATAAAAGATCTATAACTGCCTTTTTTTGTCATTCCAACTGATCAGATCAAGGAAAAAGTGGAAGTTAGCACTCTCTCCATCATTTTTAAGTTTACATACTCTGCAGCCTCAGTTAAGCCAACAAAAAATAGAGCTCCTTTTGGCAACTTTCACAATTTTATGTCCATGTGTTTTAAACTAGTCTTTATGAGGCTTGTAACAATCACATAAAACAGGTTGGAAGCACAACGATAGCAAAACCAACAGTTTGCTTCAGAAACAGAAGTAGGGGAGAATCTCTAAAAAGATACAACCTAGCTCAAGGGAACCATTCTTAAAATATAAGGACTGCTCTTTCATATTGCATAGGAGTGCCAGCAAGTCAGTCTTACTGTGCTCACCATCACACAAACATGCAAGAAAATTCTTGTTCCATAAAGTTTACAACCTAATTTTATGTGAGAAATCTGGCACTGGTGCAGGCAGAAGCTAGAAGCAAACAGAACTGCAGAGCATAGAGGTGAAACACAAGGACCAGGTACAGCAAAGATCAGGTACGTCTTTAGGAATCACAAATGAGGTATTTCAACAATTACATTGCTAGGCTTGTTGAACGAAGACACAGCAGACGTGTTATTTGAAAGCTTTTTAAACTGGTCTCTGTGCCAAGTGGCTGGAGAGAATGATTTCTAAGAAAAGACTAGCAGCACGGCTTTGCTCGGTAAAAGCCCATTACACCGATAGCTGTACGCATCTGACAGGAATAATCACCACCCGGCCCACAAACTTGACAAGGCTCCAGACAGAATTAGACAGGGACAGTGATACCACCACCCCTCATGATTTCACTTGATATGCCGTAAATTACAGCAAGACAAACCTTACGGCTCAAGACAGGGCGGGCTGCTGGCAGAGGGCGGTGCAGAGCCCAGCCTGCCCCCTGGGGGGCGCTCTGTAACTGCCCCTGCCTACCGACAGCAGCATCGCGCCAGGGACGTCGCTCCTTCCCTGGGCTGTTACTGATCATGAATCAGTTAATCGAAACAAAGAATCAAAGTGGTCCAAAGAAGAAAAAGCAGGTTTTGGTTACAAAAAAAATAATAATAAAAAAATTGTGATAGATGCCTTGGCCTCTAACGTTAACTGCTCAAGGAATACAGCAGAAGTTACACTGTGTTGCTGTAAGCTGCTCCGAAAAGGAGGGGGGAAATGCTCTGTGAGGCACAGCCGTGACTGTGCTGGATGATCTAACAGTTCCTTTCCACTTCGAGCTTTCCTAGCTGTGTATTTTTCAAATGGCTTTTACAAATACTTCTTTCGGAGAGACAGTCACACACTGACAGGTGAAATTCAAATAATCCTAATCTCAGTCTAATGAGTGACACACTGCAGAAAGGAAACGAAGGTATGGAAGGGAGAATAAATCCTCGGGAAGAAAAAAAAAAAAAGCCTGCGTGGGAGAGTACTTTTGAGACAGTGGCCTTACATCTTCATTTGCACATCAGCCCGACTGAGGGAAAAGCGACATGGTTCACGAGACAGGGCACTGGCAGGAGGTAGGGGAGACGGAACTTCTGTCCCTATCCCTGCCATCACCAGACACACAATATCAAACCGCAGCATTAATCTGCTCCCCTCTTCCCCATCCCATCTCTCCTGCTCTGTATTTATAGCACAGATTTGTCAGGACAGGGTCTCCTAACCTAGCCTGCGGACGGAGCGCAGCACCAGAGCCCTCGGCTGTTTCAGTAACACCGATCGTTTGTCAGACCAAACCCTCCTGCCCTCTCACCCATCCCTCCGCGTTATCTTGGCTCGCTTGGGAAAAGGCTCGGGCATGCAGCGCAGGCAACACCCAGGCTGGATGGAACTGGAGTACTTGAAACGGGACCAAAACTAACTTCCAGCCGGTGAGATCAGGTACCTCTGGAAGCCTAGCCTGCGGCTACTTCACCCTCCGCAAGCCTCTGCCACCACCACTCTGCAGCCGGAGCCTCCCACCTCACGCACAGCTACTTCAGCCGCCATACAGCCCTGCCTTCCAACGGAGCTCCTGTTAAAGGGCCTCCATGAAGCCTCCCGGAGTGTTTGCACCTTTGCTAGCTCAATTCTAATAGCAGCTTTGAATGAGAGAACTGCTGGTCCCGTTCTGGTGTGGTGTTGCCCCTCTCCTCCTCCTTCCCCACAGGTTTCTTCCTCTCCTTTCCTTCCGTTTTCCATCCGTTTGCCTCGCCCCAGTTTTGGACAGCCCTTACGCTGACCTCTACACTTGGTTCAGACTTCTCCCCTCTCCTCTCAGCCTTCCCTAAGCCAACTTCTGTCTAGATTTCTTCTCATTTTTAGGTCTTCTTCAAAACTCTTCACATCTTTTCCCCCTGCCCCCACTCTATTATTTTTTCCACTTTTCATACTTACATAAAATTAGTACTTTTCAAGGCAGACAGTACATCTTAAGCGGTTTCAACACTATTTAGATCTTCTACCTCAAGTTCATCAACTTAATGAGATGAAAAATGATCGAACAGAGAAGGCTATCAGACTTTGAATAATTTGCTTTTTTAATTTATTGCTCTCATGGACAAGCATGGACTAAGGCTCTATTGTGTGACATGCCGCAGAAGCACAGCAACATAAAAAGATGATTTCTTCTTCCAAGAGACAGCATAATGGGCCGACTGGAAGTGGAAGACTTCCTCTCCAAAGGGAATTAGAAATGACGGTTGAGGAGGGGATAAGCCATAAAGCGCCTCGGAGATGCAAATCAATAGGTTTGTGTGTAACACAAATGATACTGAAACATTTCAAGTCCCTGCTCTGCAACAGATCTCCTGTGTGATCTTGGTCACATCACTTAGTTTTCCTGTGCCACAGCTCTCCATTGGAAATAGTACCTCACTATCTGGTACAGGAACTACAAGAATAAATCTACCATGAACTTCAAGACTAACAGGCACCACAGTGTCAGAACCTGTGTAAGAACCAAACATAAAATTTACAGTTTTATTTACAATAGGGTTTTTTTGCAAATAAAGAAAAAAAGAACAGGTTATATATACTGACTACTAGAGTCACATACGTTAACCTATTCATATGATGTCCCTATTTCTCTACATCATTAATATCATAAAGTATTTTGTGATCATTTTGGTTTTACAAACAACAACAACAAAAAAAAACCCCAAAACAACAACAAACCACAAGCCAAGTGGATTTACAACTCCCATTACTTTTTGCGGCAATATCCAGGGTCACAGAACAAACATTTCACAAACCAGCCATCTCTTCTGAGTGCTGTCACTTGCTAATTTAGCACAGCTAACCAGTTACCAGCTTCATCAGCTGCAACAGTATAGCGCTCAGCAGCTACTCCCCCTTCATGTAGGAGGATGAGAGGCAAATGAGCCCTGCAGTTAAGAAAGGGCCATCAGGAATTAATCAGCTATTCCATGACCAAGCACTGAGCTTAATGAGAATGCGGACTCACAGCACTTGAAACCTCTGCACTCTGGAGCCTCATTCTCACGAAGAGCGCCATGCATGGATCCTGTATTTCACCCCAGCCACGGGTACCCTCAGGCCCTTTGCAAATCCCCCTCCCCTGCTCCAGCCTCCTTCAGGAATCGGGAAGAGGCCTGTCCTCGCTCACCTCTCCTCTGAGCACAGCCCTGCTCCCTCCTCTCCCCCCAGGCCCCCCAGCTCCAGGTGAAGCTGGATCCAGCCATGGCACAGGTCCCCCATGACTTGGGGCACACATGAGCTCGAGGCAGGAGAAGGGCTTGGAAAAGGAGTAAGCTGGGGGTCAGGCTGAGGACTGCCCCTCTCGGAGGCAGCCTTCCCCCGGACCCCAAGCACTGCCCCAAGCAGCAGCACCCTACCCCAGCTACCCCAACGGATCCAGCAAGTAGCTGAGGTCTGGAGTGATGCTGTCTGGAAAATAAAGTTATTTATTGGAATTTAAAGCAAGCAAAATGTTGCCAGAATGTAAAGGGGGAAAAAAATCCCAGATGAAAACCAGTTTCCTTAATAGCTGCCCATTAGTAAACATTTTTCAGCTGTATTTGCAAACTGAAATTTGCACAATTCTCGTTATGCATGAGAGGCTGACAGTAAAATAGGCTAGAGACGGAAAAGCCTGAAAGTCCCCAAATCCTCCCTACATTCCACTTGAGGGACACCAAGCAGCACAGACAGCAAAAAGAAACGTGTATCTGCAACATTTCAACAAATTTAAGGTATTTTATCTGTATGGCAGGAAAGAGATTAATTATTTTCAACCAGTATTTGCTTATTGCAATGGGATTAGGCAGCTATTGAAGTGTTACCACCTGCTGGGAATTTCAGAACTTCCCAAATAATCCTCCTCCTTTGACATTAAAGAGGGAGCACCTTAGGTGTGCATCACATTTTATCAAAATCTAATCACTGCTGACCAGTCTGAGTGGTCGGGGCCAAAAATATGCCACTTCTCAGAAGACACCGAGTTTAGCAAAGAAAGTATATGTATGATGTCTGCCACAGCAGGGGGCTAGAGCTGACATCCTCAAAGGCATCTTTCATTCTTATTTACACATCAGACAATTTTACATTGTTATCAGATAATGGCTTTATTAAAATTATGCATCTAAATTCACTGGGCTGAAACTGACAGCACCAGACTCTCTGTGTGCAAGAAAAAAACCCAATAATTAGATGGTAAAGCCTATTTTCATCAACATTTGGGGTCATATCTCACAAAATGCTAGGATTTCTCAGCTCCTTTTGATATCGACTCAGCAATTCAAGAGCTAGCTGGCCGGCAACATCTGTCCTTTGAAACCTAAGGGCTACAGCAGACTGAATAGATGGATGAGATTTACTTTGGAAAATGTACAGTGAAAATAAGTTTATTAAGCACAAGGAGATTTGAGAAGGTGTCCAAGCAATAATAAATAATAAATGCAAAGAATTAAATACAATAGACCATCCCTTACAGCATAAAGGATGTAATGCAGTCATCCATTCTTCCCCTTTAGCTTTTTTCTTAAAATAGATGGGTATTGTTCACCGTTTCTAAGATAAACTCCACTAAAAGGGGAATTCTAAAGATCGTAGTACGGGGAGTATGTATTGCACAGCTGAAATAATTGGAAATACGCTGGAGAAGCAGGTCCGAAATACCATGAAGTACCAGCACTGCAAAGAGAACGGAGAAGCAGTCTCCTACGCTTCAACACTGGTTTCGTCGGATACCCACACGGCTTGATCCGGTCTAGCGCCCAACGTAAAGCAGAAGTCACTAACCGTGCTGTGAAACACTAAGGGTAACCCCACTTGTCGCCGACCCGGAGTGACACCCGCACTCGGGTGCTCCAGGTCCCGGCGCTGCCCGCGCCCCGGCGGTGCCACAGCGGCGGCGCTCCCCGGCGGGACGGTCCCTGCCCCACGGCGAGGGGCGGCCGCCGCCAGAGCCCCGGCCGGGGACAGGCACCAAACCAGACGCCACACGGGTGTTTTTAAGAGCCCCGGTAACCCGGCGTTACGGCAAACACCGCGCGGTGCTGCCAGCCCCCCTCGCAGGCGACCTACGGGCCGCCCCCCGCCTGCGCCGGCCGCGCTCCGCGCCGCTACACGCCGCCCAGCCCGCTGCCAGCCCGCGGCTGCCGCACGGCTCCGGCCCCTCGTCACCCGCGGCGACGCGGCGACCGCCGCCGCCGGGTGACCCACCCACGCCCCGCGGACGGCGCCCAGCCAGGCCCGGGACCCCCCGGCCCCCGCCCCGCCGCCCAGGGAGCTGCGTCCGGCCCGCGGGCAGGGGCTCGGCTCCCGCCCCGCGCTCACCTCCGCGCCGCTGCCCGCGGCTCTGCGCGGGAGGAGCGGCCGCCGCACCGGCGCCACCGGCGGGACGGGCGCGCAGGGACGGGGCCGAAGCGGGATCCTTCCCGCGGAGGAAATGCCGCCGGGGCTGCCCTGCGGACGGGCGGGCGCTCACTCACCTCCGGCGGCGGCGGCGGGAGCGCCCGGCCCGGCCAGCGGCGGGGGGAGGGTTAAATGGCGGCGCGGCGCGGCGCGGCTGTCAGGGCGGCTGTCAGCGGGGCGCGGGGCGGCGGCGGGCGCCGTACGAGGGGAGTCCGCGCCCCTGGCGGCGAGGCGCGGCGCGGCGAGGCGCTGCCCTGCCCGGTCCGGCCCGCCGGGGCCGCGCCGCCCGCACACGCCCTCCCGCCCGCCGCCGGGGTGAGGCGGCCCCGCGGGCGAGGGGCCGCCGGGGGGGAGGGGGCCACGAGCCGCCCGCCGCGGGGCGGGGGGATGGGGGGTGCGCCGGGACCCGGCGGCGTGTGCGCCCGGGGCCGGCCGGTGCCGGGGCGGGCTGTGCCGTGCCCCGGCCGCCAGCGGCGCGCAGTGCGGTGCGGTGCGGTTTGCGTGGCCCCGGGGGTAACGACCGCGGCCTTCCCGCCGGCCACGAAGAGCCCGAGGGCCGCGGTGCGAGCCGCGGGGGGCCGGCGGGCCCTCAGACCTGCCCGCGCCGCTGTTTCGCCACAGGTGCGTGGCCCCCACCTCCTGCCTGGCTCCGGAGGTGCCTTCCCGCCAGCGGCGAGCGCGCACCCCGGAACGGGCCGCCTCCGCGGGCGCTGGGGAGGGCATCCAGGCATCCGTGCGCAAGCCCGCACCTCGGCGCCGGGTGCGGGTGTCCGCTGGTTCCGCTGCCATCTCCTGAAGGGAGCAGCGGGCAGGCAGGAGGCCGCTCTGCAGAGCCGGCAGTGAAGACGGGCACCAAACGATCTCACCAACGGTGAGGAGCGGTGCCGGCTCCTTAACGTGCCCGTCTGCAGCCGAAGGTCCTGTTTGTGCGGGTGTTTGTCATGTCCAGTGTTCATGGATAGTGTTCAGGGACTGTTGTGACAGGATGAAACTATCCTCTCACCAGAGGCTTCTTCAAAAAAAGAAACAACTTCCCATCTGTTTTTGTGCAACAGACTCATCCATTTGTCTCAAACCACAGTTAAATTTGTTTCCCGGACATGGAATTTGTGATTTAAATACAGACTGATGGATGCCCACACACCTGCAGAGCTACAAAAGGATTGCAAGGGGCGTTTAAATCAGCCAGTGTTACGTGTAACAAATCTTCCTGCTTTCCCTAATTCATCTGCAACAAGCATAAGGCATGACATAAAGGCCTGAAAGAAGTAATTGTCAACTTTTGGTGTCCAAAACTAAAAACAAGCCAAAATGTTGCTCCCAGTGAACTTACATCATCGATACGACCAAGAAAATACAACTTCCACACGACACAAGCATCCCTGCCCCATGTGACCCTGAGCCTGAGGAGACAGTTAGGGTTGCCACCTGCCCAAGCCCCCTGTTGTCCCCGGCCTGCCTTCCCGCTGTCACTCGGCTCTGATCAACCTGCACTAAAACCCTTTTCCATATGCTAGCTGGGGTCTGCGGTGGTTAACACTTTACAGGCACACTGCCATCTGGAGTACCATCAAAAATCTTCGGGAAAGCAAGATAAACACTTGCTGAGGAACTGGGGCTCTATTCTGGACAGCAAAAAGTGAAGTATTCATGTATCATAAAGATTTTCTAGGCTGTTTGTGAACATTTTAATTTGAACAATCCAAATTCCTAATACTCTTCTGTTTTGTTTCAGTCAAGGTGTGTGCGTTTTTTTTTAACTTGGCTGACTTTTTGCTGTCTGTAAGATTTTGTTTGAGGTTTCAGAGAAGCGATACACACGTGCGTGTGTCCAGTCTAATAAGTGAAGGTCACTGCATTTTGCCATCAGACACTTGCAGCTACATGGTCTGTCCCATGTCTCGTGGTGATGTGGCTCAACCCTTTCTCTGCATGCTGAGGAGCTTCCTGTGCCCGGTCCTGGCCTGTGTGACACGTCTGGCAGCCAGCATTCAGCTCCAGCTCCAGCATTCAGCTCCAGTGCTGCTGTGGGGGTGCTGAGGCACAGAGGTGCACGGTCATGCCAGGAGCTCCTTTCACATTGATCACATAAGTTACCAGCTGACAGAAGTGGGTACGCCGTGGTACTGGGTTCATTCAAACAGATGATAAGTCACGTGGTAAATAAGGAAAATAATACTGTAAGGAGATTACAGATGATGGGGAATTTCAGAGGAGAGGAAGTGTGTGATGAATGGCTCCCTGCTCCAAAACGTCTGCTGAAGTCCCACAGCTGAAACTCCAGTCTTGCTTGCTACCTACATTTAACGTCTGAAAAATCTTACATCGGTGAGTGCATTGCCAGGCTTTTTTCCTCTATGAACAAAACTTTTTAAGGATTTAATCACTAAGAAAAAAATATCATTCCTCAGTTGTAGTGCAGAGGAGAAAGTAAAGAAATCCGCACAGCAGGAAAGAGCCTGGAACATGTGGCAGGGTGTTTTACTCGTACTGCAGTATTTTGCACTTATTATAGTGTCTTTGATCCAATGGCCTTAGAGTATTTTATGAGCTATGAGTGATCCTTGGTCTTTTTGTTTCCCACTCCTGATGAAAAACACTTTGTCTTAATTTTTCTGCCAGAGTAAACTGATTTGCTGAGATTATGCTTAAATTGTAAAGCCAGAAACAAAGCAAAGACTGCAGCTCGGGTCCCTGTGCTTCCCCCCCATGCCTTCTCTTAGACCCATTTTTGGGTCTTTGCCTTTGCGTTAACATGTCCAAAAGGGGACAGAGTCCAAAAACTAGTGATTAAAACCCACAAGTCACCCATATCGTTACGTGATAGAATTGACAAAGACCCCAGATAACAGGAGGATGAGCATGGGATAAATACACAGGCTACTTTATTAAACCCTTTGAAGCACACTGGATTATGTTTGCACATAACACACCTGCTGTGATGCTAGGGACTAAGATCTGTCTTTGTTAACGTGCCATCCAAATTTCATCAGGAACATATTTTTCATTAAAATACTTCAGCGGAGCTCTTCTCTGAGGCATCTGGCTAGCGGCGGATAAAATGCTGGGTTCCTTGCCATTAAAGTTGGTCTCCCTGGAGAGTGAGAAACTAATAACAGAAGGGACAGGAGGAAGAGGGAGCAGATGAATACTCATTTAGCCCACGATCGTAACATTGAGAACAAAATTAATTTAGGCACTGAAGGATACAAAGAGAGAGTGAACTTTAATTGCTGATCTGCAGCACCAGCCGCCAGTGCGATAAACAAGTAGGGAGTGCGCAGATGGAGCCACTTGGGTGCAGGCCCCAGCTAGCTGCTCTGCTGAGGTGGCCTGTGTGGCTGAAACGTTAGAAGCAGCCATGACAGGAAAGTCAGGCAGGGAAAAGCATCCTGGCCTGGAAAAACGGGATTACCTGTTTTCCAGCTGCTGGCAGCTGTGCAGAAAACACTTGCATGTGTCGTGATAGGCAGTGTCAGAGGCTATGGACCCCCTGCTTGGCCAGGCCAGAGCAGCCACATTGACTCCAGCCACGACCTGAAACCAATCTGCCTGATTTTACCCAAGCCAAATTAAGGTTATTTGTATAAAGGGCACCACTACCAGATCGGCTGTGTTGGTGGTTTTCAGTGGGCATAAGGTGGCGTGTTGGTGTGTGGCTCCCTCCCCATTGCCAGCGCAGTTGGGTTGGGAAGAAAATGTCTTTTTTTTTCCCTTGGCATAAACCCAGGATCGTGTAGTTGCACATATTGTGTACAGACCACCAGGTGTGAAAACAGAACGGTTGGCTACCAAATTCCCTCTCTGCTCTGTGTAGTGGGGAGAGATGCAACACTGTGTGCGATTTCTATCTGTGCAAAATATGCTAAAAGTCTCCTCTTGCTGATATTAAAATGACCTCAAGCTCCCTAAAGGGAGCAGTAATAATATGCTGAATCGGAAAGAGAAACGTGCAAGCCAAAGAAGTCTCTATTTGCCCTCATCCACACTGGCAAAGAAGAATGAACAGTGAAACCCCCAGAGCAGTGCTGGCTGCAATACAAGCTAGTCATCTGTTATGGATGAACAAGGTAAGTGCCAAAATAGTAATATAAATATTTGGTGGTTTAGGGGGGAACTTTAGAAAGCTGGAAACAGGAAGAAACTTAAACATGTCCTTTTGGAAATGATACCTCTGCATTGTTTAAGAAATTTTCTCAAGCTATCAAAAGAAAAAAAGGTGCTGAAAAAACTACGGTCTTGACTGGAGAACTGAAAAGAATACTAACAATTTAACTACAGAAGGCATGTAAATGAACAATAATAACTAGAAAAAAGGTAAAATTGTCAGGAATTGATAGAAATCAGAAGCATAAAACTGGTAAAGAACTTAAAAGAAGATGAGATCCGCAGCCAGTAGTGTCAAACAATAAAGATTTGTCTGATTTTAATATAAATTTGAAACCAAAGAATGGCAGCTCTTCTACTCATCTACTGCTATGTGAAAAATTTGCCTTGTCAATTGGAATGCAAAAGAAATACAGACGTTCAATAAATACTTCTGGTCTGGTCTGGGGTGGAAAACCCATGACAGAGCCATATTCCAGGCTGGTAACAAAATACTTTCTGTTCCAATGCAAGCTTCAGAATGTAAAATAAGAGCAGCTCCAGTTAAACAACTTAAAGTCAGCAGCTCTGGATAAACCTGCATCTGACAATTCGTAATATTATTTTTCCAATCAGTTAGTTTGGAAATGCTGTGGAGGTTTCAGACCACTGGATGAATACTCCTGTATGGGATTTTGTTGGTTTGTGAAGTGAGAGCAGCCCCAGCTGAAACAGACCCATCAGCCTTACCCTGATTCCAGGCACAGGGATGGAAAAGCTGATAATAAAAAGGGAGAGTACCATCACCAATGCCATTTGACAAAGGTTGGTGGAAAATGTGTTTTAGATAATGTCACAAGTTTAGTGAGTAAAGGTAGCAATGCTATAATGTAATAATACTTCACATTTCCATAGAACATTTGGTTTGGTAACCCCTGACATTTCCACCAAGGACACTTCTGCAAAATCAGCGCAGCATGCATCAAAAGGATTAAATGTTAACTAATTGGTCTCAAAATGTCCTTTTAACATGTCATCTTCATGCAAGATGTATTTACCTAAAGATTTAAGTATGGATTAGGCTTTAGCAATTTAAAACTTTTATCAGAGACCTAGAAGAAGATGTAACATCATCACCGCTCAAGTTTTCAGATAACACACCAATTGGGAGAATGGTAAGTCCTGAAGACAGGTCACTACTGCTGAGCAATCTCCAAGCAAGCTGGGCTTTAACAAACGTAGCTCCCACAACGTCACATACCTAGGAACAAAGACTGCAGGACATGCTTTATGGGATGTGCCGCTCCCTCCTGGATCCTCATTACTTTACAAAGATCTGAAGATCATACTGAGTTGTTAGCTAATCTTGAGCCCTCACTGTCGTATTAGTTCATGCTGCTGCCCACAGGTTTTGAGCAGAGAAAGATGTCACCTTACTTTTACAAGTGTTTTGCCTGAAAGTATTATGACCAAGCGCAAGAAATATGACCTGGATGAAATTGCTGTAAGGAAACACAAAACTTATAGGAAAATGGGGGAATGAGTAGTTAGTATTGATATCTTATAAAAATAAAGAGATGATTGAAATTCTTCAGTCACTAGGAGAAATAACCATACAACCATAGCACAAAGGACAACTCTGGAGGAAGCAAATCTGCAGGAAAGCATCTGCAAGCTGCCGAGGGAGCTGCAGAACAAGCTTAATCAGATGAAGCCCTGAGCCCTTCCATCTGCGCTGTTGGTTGTTACCCCAGTGTGGTTCAGGCTCACAGTTTCTATACTGTGCTTAGGAAAAGCCTAGCTTTGGACACCCACCAGGAAACCAGGCTGCAGTGTGCTTAGCCTAGTGCAGTTTCACAGGAGACCACCCTCAAATCCCACTTTACCTTTTTCTTTGGTTACCCACCGGAATGAGAGTCCAGCAGAAGTCTGACATCTAACCCACATTCACACCTGAGCTATAGGGATGGGGAGCGAACTGAGCATGAACATAAGTGCAAGCACACGTCTGGTAGCGTGGGCATACAGTCTGTATGTGATGGCTGGGAGTATAAAAAATGGGGAAACAAATTACCTCTGCAATTAGTATTTTTGCAGTAGTTTTTCTTGGTCCAGCGCTGCTGTTGACAATTTAAGGTGGTTATTAGGTGACCAGGGAAAACCTTGGGAAGAGCAGAAAATAGGACAATGCGGTGGGCACAAGGAATCCGATGATTAATCTGTTTAAGAAACAGTTAACTTCCAGGACACCTGGCATGAAGGGAACTCAGCCTTAAGGCTGAGGACTCATTAAATATAAGGTCCAGCGGCTAGAACCTGAAGCTAAACAAACTCTGATTATGCACGCTGAAAATATTTTTACAACAGGTAGTGGTCATTGGAATAATTTGCCAAGAGCTGTGGTGGGATTTCCCAGAAGTTGCAATCTCTTGTTGTTCCTAAAAGAGGAGTTCTACTTCAAACACACATTAAGTATGGGAAGTTCTACAGCTTCTGTTACCCAAGAGGTCAAGCGAGGTGATCATAATAGTCCCTTCTGGCCTTGTAACCTATAAATAGATTAGAGTCCCAGGGGAAAAAATTATCCTTATCTTGGGCTTTCCCAAAACACTGTGGAAAAAACAATTGAAATGCAGAAAGATCAGAAATCGTCACTTTGCAACAGTTGTGTCTCGTTCAGTATTTCTACTGAAAAGACCAAAATATTTTGTTATCTTATTCCAGAACATCTTTTAAGCTCTTCCTTCTTGCTGTCAGAGCTCAGCCATACTCAATACACCCATTTTCAGAGCTGTTAACTAGTCAGTGTTTGATAATTATAACAAAGGTTGGGTTTGAAGTCTGTGGGAGTTTTGCCATTCTCATTTAATGGGTGGATCAAACCAGAGTATCTTTGCAATTTAAGGACACACCTCAAATTCTCCATCCGATGTGAAGTGAAACTCAGGGGAATTGTGCCACACACACACAGCTGCTGAGTCTAGCTGAAACAACAGACGTTTCCCATATATCACGTCAAATACTGTTATATTTAGGCAACATTTGAAAATAATTCTACCTACATGAAGTGAATCATTAAACAGCCACAGTACCAATGCCACACCTGCAACAGACACAAATTTATTCTGTGCAACCGTGCTGCCTTCATTGTTCTTTGCAAAAAGAGGGTACTTCACACAGCATGTATCCTCCTGCAAACTTTTTGGTTAAAAGACAGTAACAAATCCTGCCTTTGAGTTTCTAGGAGTGTTCCGCAAGTATGAACTAAGGAACACAGAAGCACCAATTTAACTGTTGACTTCAAAAATACAGTGAAACAGCATTTCGGTTATAGCAGTCCCCTCCTTTACTTACTTCCCGAGATTGTTTTGATGATTATTCATCAGCAGCTACATGAAACCCTCCAAGTACATAAAATACTTTGCACTGAACAAAACAATGCATAACTTCTGAACAGTCTCAGCCTTATGCTCAGAACAAGATTGGATTCACAAAAGTGCTGCGACTATTTCAGCCCCTTTTGCCTTGAACTCGCTGTCCATCATTGCTGTGAGCATGGCAGAGTAGGGTTTAACATGCTTTCATCAGTGGGAATTTGAAGTCACAGCATTCCACACAGTCCAGTGGGAATGCAGGAGACCCAAGATCCTACTGGTCTCAAGCAGGGATGTGAAGCAGGGTGGTTTCTGTCAGGTCTACCTTTTACAAGTGTGTGCTAACTAGCAGGCTATAAAATTTTCTGAAATGGAGGCTTCCTCACTCAGTCCTGACATTTTTGTGTTTTGGTGGTTTTTTCGTATTTGAGTAATACTTTAATTCTAAACCACAAAGAAAAACAACTCTCAGGCCTGCTGGCCTAGACAACTACCTGGGAGGTATGACACTTGGGCCTGTGCTCTAAAAGGTATTTAAGTATTTCCTTAAAATAAAGACAAATGTTGCCAACATACATGCCCAGAACATCCTCTTAGCATGAGTACTTGCAGCTCATTCTTGGGAGAATAAAATGACAGATGAAGTCTTCCCAGCAGATGACCTGTAACTACAAGGTCTGGCATTTCACGTGGATGCCTGGAGCACTGCAAATTAGGATGAAATGGGAACTGCTAAAATAGGAGAAGCAATGTTGCAGATTCATGAATCTAGCTCGGAAAAAAAAAAGCATTGGAGAGGGGGTTCCTCCCAAAGAAAACAATGATTTCACATCAAATTCACAAATGATTTTGAATCAGCCATTCCTGCCTTTTCAGTGTGTATTTTAGAGAACTGTCCAGTTGCAAACAAGAGCCTCCCTGGGCTTGAGGAAGCAAGAAATTCTACTCTTGGCAACAGGCTCCTGCTGTCTCCCACTACTGTCCTCACGAATTCGGTGAAAATACTTCCACTAATTTCACAAGCAGGACAGTCAGGTCCTTTGGACAAACTGTAAAAGTCCTGTTAGAAGAACTGAGCATTG
Source organism: Falco peregrinus (assembly GCF_023634155.1). NCBI lineage: Eukaryota > Metazoa > Chordata > Aves > Falconiformes > Falconidae > Falco > Falco peregrinus. The sequence continues at coordinate 93,071,725 of NC_073724.1, read as the reverse complement.
AAGAGTTTAGCTTATCAATACACAGCCAACAGTGATTATTAAAGATACACTTCTGAAGACTTCCAAATACACATACATACATAAATAACTGTCCGAGGGAAAAAGAAGTTTGCACTTCAGAAATGTGGTTCAGATTAGATCCATGTTTCCATAGGCTGAATAGAATTTTTTTGAAAACAAAGGCAAAGGAGAAATGGACAAGAGGTACAGATTCCTGAGCAGCACTCTTTTCCTGTCAGAGGTATAAAAAAGCCCGTGTTTTCAAATGAAAAACAGAATCATTATTTAAGACCACTCCATAAAAAAACCCAAGCACTTTTTGAACTGACCTCTGATACAAACTTCTGTTTGAAGGACTGTACAATTGGGCAGCCCTGGCAAAATGAGATCGTGATTTTTTTTGTATCATGATACAAATATTCTAGGAACAATCAAAACATGAAAGGTTCGTATAGGCATCTTCTGTATTAAACTAGAATGATCTGTGAGGTTTTCCTCTCCTATAATCCTGCTTCAATAGATTTTTTTTGTGGGTAGTATCAATGGAAATGGGGCTGGGCAATGGCACTTTAGGACAGTGCGATGTACTACCACGATACCACAGACCTGTAAACATGTCACTCCCTCTGTTCACCCAACAGCTGGCTCCAAGTGTAGCACCAGATACATGATTTCTGTTGTCTTTCAGGTTGGAAAATACATTTCAACGTGTCAAAGACCTTGCCAGCGCTAGCACAGGGCATGTGCTTGGCTCAGACTCAGACTGGTTTCCTCATCAAACTGGTGCTTGTGTAGGTATCTACAGTTCTGTGATTCTGGCTGGGGTGGGTCACAGGCTACTCAACGGAACCATGGCATTCTAATTACATTTAATTTTTCCCTTTAATCAAAACTACCTTGGCACCCTTTTAGCTACAAAAGGAGAAAGCAAAAATATGATGCACTTTAAAAACCTGCCCCACAGAATCACAAGATTTTGATGTGTAAAGATTTTAAAGTCGGCCAAAACATTTAGGAAGAAAAAAACAGAGAACAGTCTATTTAAGAAAATCTTTTAATTTTTATTACTTTCTAGTAGTCATTTTCCCATGTTATGTTTAAATTCTAAACCAGCTATACAATTTACCCTATAGATTTCTTCCCTGTAGAAAAAAAAAAAAAAAAGTCAAACAAAAATCTTGGGAAAGAAAAGCTCAAGAAGGTACATCATTCTAAACAGGTTGTATCGTTATTGCTTAAAATGAAAAGCTCAGGGTTGGAGCAACCGAGGTTGGGAGTTGACACTTGGCATTTCCTTTCTCATTTTGTTCTTTCTGCAGAAGACATGCCCCCTTGTGGAGAGAGGTTCTGGCCCATAAACCACTGGTCTCCCTTGACATCGGGTAGAAGAAAGAGTCACAAATCAGCTTTTTGCTTCTGAATTTCTCACTTTTCAGTCCCTCCTTAGATGTGTGATGCTTAGCATACCTCGCATAGATCTCTTCTGTGGGTTGTGGGAAGGATGAAGAAAAGCTGCAAGCCATACGACTCCTGACGAGATGACACTAGATGGTTAACACAGTAAGAATAGCGTGAACCAGTTCCTTCAGCTGTGCCAAATACATTAGGCTTAGCACCTTCATGAAACAGAGGGAAACTGCCCTAAAGAAAGCACCGCACAGAAGTTTGCTCTTGACAAGGATAAGAGGACACAATTCCTTGGACCTAAACGAGCATCTTACAAACCATAAGCATCATCACTGTAGGGTTCTCTGCACTGAACTCCTTATTAATTTGTCTAAGCTATGGTAACACCAAAACAGTTCTGAAAGTATTTTCAAGCTCTTAAAAGCTTTTTCTCCTTTTTTGTAGTGTCGATTTGGCCATTACAACCACAATGCCATTACCTATGTGTTATCCTTGTTCATATCTTGACTGAATTTTGTTATTAAAACTGGTGACTTCAAAACGCCAAAAATTTTAAGTGATGTGGATCATAAACATCCACTTACTGTTATTACCATGACAACAGATCTTCAAGTAATGTAACAACTCCACTGGAGTTATGAAAACCGAGACTATCAAATTGTATTCAGTGTGAACACAGGGTGAGGAATACCAAACAATACGATACCTTGTGACTATTAAACACAGGGTGATAGTCTTCCTCCCTTCAATACTGAAAGCAGATTAATTTTCACACATGAGACATAAGCTAACAAACAGTCTCTCCAAAACAGGTAACAGGCTGATGAAACAAATGATCTTTCATTAGAAGTACAGGATAAAACACAAGCACGTTAAAGCACAGAGTCTGGTAGAGTGATAGGAGGGTATTCCACTCTGCTACATGAAGAGAGGACAGAGAAAGGGCACCTGAAGTACAACATAATGAGACAGGAAGGAAGATGGCAAGGAAAAAGAGAGGAAGTCTCCACTAACAATGCTTCTATCTGAGATATTAGCATAAGACATAACAAACACTGTGATTTCTAGATTCACATGCCATACATTTATCTCTTCTGCAGCAGGTTCTTTCTGTCTCAAAGTACAAGAACTCCAAGATTCTCTCTTAGGAAACTGCTCCTTGCTTCAGGGAGAAGGGGTTACTCTACCCTGGTTTTGTTCCTTATACTTCAGTACACACCAAAGCCACTTTTCTTATCACTACGGATACATCTGTCTGCTTTGTTGCTCTAGACATAAACAAATTGAAATTGGAGTATACAGTAACCTGTCTTCTGGGTGCTGACCCCCATGGCAGACTACAGAGATAGTCTCTCCACTTTCACTTGTGTGGAATCTTCATCTGACTTCTCTTGAAATTAAAAAGGACAGAATACACCAAATAAAACCTGAAACATGAGCTAGCCAGCTTGAGACAATTAGCAAACTTCTGACTTAGTGATTCCTACTTCCATTCAGTTCCATGTAAGAGAGTTCAGCACTTGAAATACCTGAGAACTGTAAAGCATTGCGATGTTCATCACTGTTGCAGTTGACTAACAAAATTAAAATTTTAAAGTCAGTTGTTGGAAGGGTTCTGCTCCCTTGTTCAACTGTTACATAGTAAGTTGTACACAAATGACATTAGCTTTGCGTCAGAAATAAATTTGGGTAGAATCTCAAGCCCTCCACTGAATCATCTCTGCAAAGATGGCCCATCTTTTCAGCAAGAAGCAGCCTAGAGAAAGCAAAAGAAGACGTGCTGTATTACTTGAGGACAACATGGTAACAGAGGTATTAAACACAGCAATTATTACTTACCTTTCTTTGGCTAAGAGAACAGACATCCCCACCAGCTTAGCAAACTCGTCAGCTGTGAGGGAACCCTTTTCAGACACCTATCAAAAAACAAATACACAAATAAATAAACTACAGCATTAAGAGAACAATGATGTTCTCTTAGCTAGTGAATCAGGGTTAGCCTTGTGAAGTGATAAATTGGTAGCAAATCCCTTGTGAAAACAGCTAGTTTGTTTGCATTTTTAAAAAGTACAAATAATTATGGGTATTTGCCCTTAAAAATACCTCTTCTCTGTCCTGGGAAAACTGCCAAATATAAAAAAAGAATGTAGAAAAGACTCAAATTGTAACAAACATAATCATGTGGTACCCTCTTGTTTGGATTTTTTTTAAAAGATGCCTTGGGACAAAGAGAACAGAAAAATCAGAATAGCTCAGGCACAGTATACTGTCACAATCAGTATTTACACAGCTCAGCTATCTATACTAAGTGATTTGGCAAACTTCAAGTGATTCAAGTGAAGCCTAAATGAGGAAATAAAAGACCTGTTAAGGGCAGGTCATCGATTTAGAGATTTAAGTCGTCTCAGATGGAAGTAGAGAATTTGAGTTTAATGAGATTTAAAATATCCCCACTGTCTATAGAAAAATCCCCACACCTTAGTACTCCACCCTATATTATGGCATACTAGAGGGATCAGTAAAAGCCACCATCACATTCAGCTGACACAAAAGATAGGTTCAGTCTTGGGACTCAAAACTTTGTCTTAGTTAATACATGCTACAATGAAACCTCACAGGCTGGACATGCGGATGCTTAAAATATTAGATATGCAGTCTAGACTTATTATTGCCTTGAATTTCCCAGATAAACATGTTTTATTACCCTACAAATTAATAATTCTTCCATTTCTCCATTGCTTCAGATTCAAGCAAACTTGTAAATCCAGACATGGTTCCCATGTCCTGCTTCCCACGTAACTGGGTAGGGAGGGGTCTATTCTGCATCATTCTCAGCTGTAGTATTTTTATGGAAACTCAGATTAAGCTAGTCCTAACTTGAGATTCTATAAAGCTAAGTGATCAAGTTTGAGTAATGGAAGTCAGCTATAGAATCTAATATGCATATGGGTGATTAATTATCTTTCCTTCCCAAACCACTACTCTCATCAGGGGTGACTTTGGGATCCTTTGACTTCCATCTCATTTCCTGTCTTCACCAGCCTTTCAAAACATCTCTCTCCTGTTTGAAAGGCTGGTGACTTCCTTTCATTTCTTCTCAGAGGTTTCATGTTACCGTACATTACACATTAAGTACAGGGTGCTTTTGGCCACAATTCTGATCTCATCTTCCCCCTCCTGTACAGGTTAGCCTTCATCATTCAAAGCCTTTCCCTTACGTTTTTCTATGGAGTCAGTGTCTCATATTATGAAAATAAAAAGAAAAAAGGTGTTTCAGTAATAAATCCACCATCTGTTGCTTTTTGCAGTTGACCTTGTTTGTTATCAAGAAAAGCTTTTTCCTTTCCTTTCAAAGAGATAAGCCCTTTACTGAAGGCAACAAATTAATTAGAAACCAAAAATAATCAGAAAAAAAAACCCTAAAATGAACTAGGTATTTTTCTGTAAATATGAGAAAATAAACTGAAAGGATTAACATATATTGAAAAATTTAAGCATTTTAGTTTTGATAATTTAGGATGGAATCTTTTAGATGGCTACATACATTTCTCTTATCTAAAAATCTTTTTGATGAGAGAAAGCTATACAGTAACAATCATGCAAAACGCACTGAAGAGCCTACCTCATTTATCAAGGGAGAAGGTGCCTGTGATAGCTCTACTTCTTCCTGACTGCCCAAGTCAAAGTCCTCTTTGACCCTGATGTTTAACTTTGGGTACACTGAATCAGCCTTTACTCAACTTTATGAACAACAAAAAAATCACATCCCGCTGAAAGAAACACAGGAACATGCATCAAGCAATAGGATAGCAGGACTTTAAAGACCCAGAGGTAGTAAGACCATGAAGGTTTACCACACTGAGCAATTTATACTATTTTTTTCCCTGATGAAGCTAGCCTAATTCTATGTGCACTAGTCTCCAACTGAGTGCTCTTTACAGTGGCAAACTCAGTAGATGTTACACATACAATGTGCTATTTTATGAAATAAACCCAAACTAAACAACTGCCTATATCAATATTTCAGAGCTACTTTCACCCCGCCTTCAAGCATGTTGTGTACAGTGTCTGAAGTCCACTTCTGTTAAATTAAGTGCTTAATACACGCCATGAATTTCATTCTGCAGAGCAAAAGATTTGGAGGAAGGCTGAAGGTTAATGAAGTTTGAAAAGAGAGGAAAAGTGATTTATTCCTTAAGGAGAACGCAATGACTAAGATTATTGCCTGCATAGCACTTTGAAGATGAAAAGTGCTATTTAAGTATTACTGTTAGAAGATTGGAAGTGGAGTATTTTGTATTTCAAAACCTCAAAAGGAAATCCTGTACCTCAAGTTTTTATACCTAATGTGTTTAAATTTCCCTAGCGTGGTCAGAACACTGAAGGAAATGAAGTACACTTACTGTCTCCAAAGCAGAAGCTACCATTTCCTCTTCATTATGAGACTGGAGTTCAATCACCATCACACCACTGTCAAATATCCGAAGCCTACAATCAAAAGAGAGTCTAAATAACTAAAAACTCTGTACACATCACCTATGGTCACATTTCTGATGCATTCACACCTAAAACCACATTACAAAAGGAAAAAAAACCCAAACCAAACCAAAGCTCTGTAAAATGAATATTAAAAGCATCTTCAAAATCTGAAGACTGAAAAGAATGGGGTATATGTCTGAGTTTAGTTAAACACTTTTCCCAGTATGAAAAAAAACCAACCTGTATTGGAAGCGAAAACAATACTGTCTTCCTAGCAAAGTGAACCATTGTTAAAAATTCGTATTTTAATGTAGAGTGGATATTGGTGCTTACAGCAGCATCCTTTAAGCAAAGGATGACTTTGCTTAAAAAGCAAGAAAATCTACTGCAGGTAAAAATATTAAGTCTTCCAAACACCATGGTCTGACTTGTGAGTGCCAGGTTTTATAAATACATCTGTAAAACTCTTACCTTATTGGTAATTTCAGTGACTCCAGCATCTTACAAGCATTTACTAAATCTTCTGGTGACAGCAACTATTAAAATAGTAAAACAGATTTATTTCACAGCTTGCATTTTAAGTATACAACGTAACACCAAAACAAACAGTTTTAATAACTACAGCTATAAAACACACCAGGCTATACAATATTGTTAATTTCTTTCTATTTTGCAGCCTACTTTCATTGGCTTCTATGCTCCTTTCTGTTTCCTTACTATGTGTTCTGTAATAATCCTTCTTGCCCTGTTTACAGAAAAAATTGATGTATTTGTTTAAAAAAAAAACAAAACAAATTCATCATTCTTTAGTATTCTCTGTCCTTTCAGTTTTCTTTCCAGATAAGTATGAATTTTCCCTTTTATATGGTATTACAAAAAGAAGCATACATTAAAAGAACTTGTAGAGCATACATAAACATTGCATGGAAGAAGGAGAAAGAATATAGGTAAACCCCACATTTTAATAAAGGGCTGATCAGTTCATGCTGTTAAAACAAGTAGGGTGAGCAATTGGTAGGGAACTTCTTACACTTTTTCTTTAATTACCTTATCACTGAAGTACACTTTATAAAATATTTAATTAAACCAATTTCTCACCTCTAATCCTCGTGCACGATTTACCAGACAGTATACTTCTGTAAGTGACATGATCCCTCCTCGCTCCTGTGTTAAGCACAAGACTGGTAAGAGAAATAGCATTAATCTAGTAAACACGGTATCTTTACTTGCATTTGAGTGATTAAACAGGTAAAACAGAGGAGCTAAACGATGGGCCTTAATGAAAGAAACTACCCAGGCAATACCATATATTTCTAGCATGAGAGGTAAGTTGTAACATCTTTCACCAATCATTTTAAAATGCAAACCACTGATACTACATCCAAAGACTGAATTACTTTGATTTTAAAGCAGAGAATAAGTCACAGGAACAAGAAATGTCAATATATTAAATCTACCACATCAACTTGTTTTAGTAGACACATAGCCCTTATAAGTTGCAACATTTTGGTGAGAATCTTGAATTCTCTAACAGCTTCAGACACACTAGAATATATTACCAAGGAGGGATAGTCTGTGTAATAACTCTGTGTTGTATTTGCAAAATGCATAATTTTAAGGCGGTTTAAAGACTACTTATATTTTTAAAGTCATGTGTTGTTTCACTCTTTCTTTAAAAAAATAATATTCTGCAGCAAGGGATGAATAGAGGGCTGTTCAAATGGAAGGAAGACCGCTCGTATGATTTTCTAAGTATCACTGATATTTTGCAGATTAGAAGTTGAGATGCTATTACTCCAAAGGAAAATTCTTACTTCTTTTAAACTTTCTTAATTCAGGAAGAAGATATATATATATATATATTCTTTCCATAAACACTGAATGTGAAGCTATGCTGCCAAATCCAAGACTTTAAAAACAGGCACAGTGCTACAGCCAAACACATTTACGTCAAAATTCAGCAACGCATGGAAAATCTTGGTGCAAAATTAGGTGCTTTACCTCTAATGGTGTCTGGAGTATTCCAGCTAGTTGCTTCGCCAGCTGCATGTGGTAATGTGTACCAGATCCATGTGTTTCCCTGGTAACTGGATTAGCTATACCCATACTCAGCAGATAGGACTTGAACCTAATAGTCTAAACAAATAAATTTAGAAGTACATCAGCTAGTGAATGAGTCTGGTTTTGAAAAATCTTTTATTTTATTACTATGTGACAGTTTTGGTGAATAAATCCATTCAGTTTACTACCGATAAAGTCAATTACTATCAAAGAGAAGGCAAGTCTTAATAAAATTCAATTTTGACCAGCAGAGGTCAAAAATACAAAAATTCACACGAAGGCAGTAAAATCTGCTTTTAAGAAAGGGTCGAAAGAAAAGCTAATGCTAAACAAGTCACTTTTACTTTATGTAGGCACTAAAACACAAAAACACCCAACCATGAAGTGTTCCTTATTAAATAACATGTATTAAATGGATAATTTTTGCTTTGCATAGGAACATTTCTGTTGAC